>NC_137271.1:13875101-14475101 GCF_053477335.1 Acartia tonsa | reverse complement strand
TGGTATATTGATTCCTGGGACAACAAAGAACAATATTTTAAGCGAAGCAACTCTACAATCAAGCCCTAAAGATGTAAGTATGTCCATAAACATTATCCTGTATCAAGCAGTTTTTCAACAAATTTACTTACAATTTTGCTTCGAATCTTATACTTTTATATTCTGATTATTCAGTTCAGACACTATACAAGTATTAATGTCCGTTTGTCCTACCGTTTCAGTGCTTCGCTTTTATGGATGTTGTCATCCTTGTTTTTATGAAAATCAAATTGACATATTGCTGAAAAAAGCTACCAGAACACTTGTTTTGGTGTCAATTGTCATTATATCATAAAAGAAATGGGTTAAAATAGTGCGCAAATTTTTTTTTGCATTTTGAGTCGGTCTACCATACATACACCTCCTAGGTCCTACCCTAACCCAGCAGGGCATTCTTTACTTAACCTAACTTGGTCATCTAGCAATATACAGGAAAAGCACTAATTAAAAATTTAGTCTATGTATTTAGCCGCTTCAGCAATCATAAAAATATGAAGAACAAAAAGAGTTTTATATCTTATAAGAAATAATAAAAATCAATGAAGCAAAAAAATATATGATCAAGGTGATTTTAAGTCATTGCATATTTTAAAGCTTATAATTTTACTTTACATACCCAAATCACTACTCTCTATATTAGTATGTATTAGAGCTGAAAGTACATTGTAATATTACAAACAATATTATAATACTTTGGTTGGTAATAAGTTTTAAAATAATATTTAAAAAAATTCATTTAGTACCAAAATTAAACTCATATAGTACATATAGTACCTAGTTTGTCATATAGTACCATATAGTACAAAATTTTGACTATATAGTACATAAAGTACATATAGTACACAGTGGTCACCCTGCAAATATCAATATCCAAATAAGTTTGTTTTAAGTCAACTGTTATTTAAAAGGATAAAACTAAAGATTACCTAAGCCAAGTAAGAATTCCAACTTCCATGTCATATACTCTAAAAAAGAATGTATATTTTTAAAAGCGAAGCTTTTCTATAATTAGGGTCGGTCCGTCCGTCCGTCCGTACGTCCGTCCGTCCGTCCGTCCGTCCGTCCGTCCGTCCGTCCGTCCGAGATAGATAGCTTTTATTCGTTAATTTAGGCAGGTTAGAATTGTCCTATCGATTTCAAATTTTGCATGATGATTCCTGTAGTAGTTAGGTACGATTTAGAAAGCGTAGCAACTCTATAATCATTACCAGAATGTCCGTACGTCCATTTTAAACATGTTGATTTTTCTACTTTTTTGACAACAAATTTTTTTGTGATCTAGTTATCCGTTTGATCTGATTTTTTGTATATTGATTCATGAGACAACAAAGAACAATAGTATAAGCAAAGCTACTCTATAATCAAGTCCTAAAAATGTAAGTATGTCCAGAAACATTATCCTGTATCAAGCAGTTTTTGAACAAAGGGGGGGGGCGAAAGTGACACTTTTTGAAACCAAAACTAAAAGTCAAAGGAACTCAACTAAAAAAAGAGTTACAGGTCTGACATTTTGCATGGCAGTTGCTTTATAGGGGTACAATATGGAACTGTGAAGAAACGGCGGCCCAACCGCCAAAAACCGCCGAGAAAAAACAAAAAAAATTACGGCGGGAAACGGCGGTTTTCGGCGGTTGTGCCGCCGTTTCTTCACAGTTCCATATTGTACCCCTATAAAGCAACTGCCATGCAAAATCTCAGACCTGTAACCCTTTTTTTAGTTGAGTTCCTTTGTTGACTCTTAGTTTTGGTTTCAAAAAGTGTCACTTTCGCCCCCCCCCTTTACTTACAATTTTGCTTCGACTCTTTCGATACTTTTATATTCTGATTATTCAGTTCTTACACTATACAAGTGTTAATGTCCGTTAGTCCTACCGTTTCAGTGCTTCGCTTTTATGGATGTTGTGATCCTTGTTAAATAATATATCAATTTTTACAGTGTAAGGTATGTAAGTATTCAATTTTTTATTTGAGTAAGTTTCATACCTGAAGAGATAGTATGGATATCTAACTATCTCAATGCTGGCATAAGTCAGTAGCAGGTAGAAAACAACAGGCTAAATATAAAAGATTATATAAAAAAAAACTCTCATTACATTTATAAAACTACAAAGTATGTCTAATTACATTTTATGCATCTTGCTTTTTATGTTCTTATATAAAAGGGAACTTTTCTTTTCATCTGTAAACAAAAGAGAAAGTGTCTAATTAGAGATGTTCTCTTTTTTATGTTTACTACTTCAGGGATGGTTATTTTGAATTTTTTGTAAAGATTAAGTTCAAATTCGATTTTTTAGGTTAATTTTTCATTAATTTTGATACTATTTCGGTTTAATATATGCGCTTAAAGAATTATGGCTACCTAAAAATTAATAAAACAGGTTTTTTCTTATGTTTGTTTTAAGCAATAGCAATACTGCATACTTTTTGTTCACAATCATAATTTAAATATTAAAATGTTAAGAGCAATAGGTATTACTTGAATTATCAAAAGGTATGGAAGATATTGACCTTGTCTTGCATTCTTGGTTCTGAATCTATCATAATGAACAGAAATATCAGTCTGCCTCCAACTTGAATTGTAGCTTCAAAAACGGATCCCTGATTGAAAAATCATTTTTAGTAACATCCTCTAAATTCTGCCTTTTGCAGTCGGCAAATATTATTGAGAATGAAAAGCTTTTGTTTTATATCAGTCGCTCCTGCTCTTATTTTTTAAAAAATATACTAGTTTTTTTTACCTTAGTATAGCCAAACAGAGGATTCAAAACTTCTAAAATGCTCATCAATTGTAAAAACTAAAATACAACAAAATTTATATTAGATGTGTTGTTTCACATATATTTGAATTTTATTATTTCACCTTTTTTTTCAATTCTCCAATAGAATTAAAAATTGAAAGTTATATATTGGAAGATTTTTTCTCACCTTAAATACATTGCCAACAGTACTAAATGCTTTAGGTAAAAACTCTTCTTGTTCCTGAAATATTAATTTAGTTTAAGACTGATAATAAAAAGTGGTTTTCCTTTTGCTTAAAAATGTATTATCCCAAAAAAGTTAATAAAATTAGTTTTGAATTTTTATACATAAATAGATTTATACTACATTTTTTTACAGGGTTGAAGAGAGGTAAATGATTGTATAAAATAATATTGTTTTACTGGGTAGCCATTATTACAAAACTTTTATTAGTAGGGCCAATAGCTCACTATTTAATTGGTTGATTTTTACTCCTGCAATATAGAAACTTACCCTTGAGTATTTAATTGTAAGAATGAGGAATGCATAAAGAAAGCCACAGAACATGAAAGTGTTGTAAATGAACAAATAAATTCTTCTCTTGCTCTCACTAATGAAACCCAGCTCTTCCTTCTGAAGTTTTTCATAGGCTTCTGGATACTGAAATATGATTCCTCTATATTTCTTAATCTTCTAGGTTATGTTTAAACATAAAATATAACATGAAGTATATTTTGTATCTTAGGGAGAACTATGTTGCTGTCAATTTAAGCCAGTCAAAGATTTATTTATAGTATTACTTCAATCTTAAACTCCGTTAAACAATTACATTATTTTTTTAATTGCCAATGGAAAGAAGTCAATTTTTCTGCTCACCAAGTTGCATGGCTATTTTGTTGGCATAATTGGATACAACTGTTATATCTATGGTAAATTTTGTATTTTTTTGCCATTAAAAAAGTGGTATTGACAATACCTACCAAAATTGGTTTAATTTACCTTGGTTCTGAGCATGTCTTTAGCTGAAATATCCGGGTTAGCATCAGGTTCACCCTCAGATTCGGATTCATGTTTGATTCGATCAAAATCTATTTTTAACCATGGCAACTTCTGTTTAAAACAAGATTTAATTATGATATTCTTATTTCTTTTGTACATTTTTCAAGTAAATGCTTGTTTAATTTAACTAATTTTTAGGTATATGTAAAACAGCTTTTGAAATATGAAATATTTGGATGTGTTGTTGTTTACATTCAGGGATCTAAAGGGAAAAGACAATGGCCGATAAAATGTACATTACCAAAATTACTCATTCTCTAGATTGAAATTAGCGGTTTAAACGGTTGAACAGTCACACAACGTAATTAACCAACCAATCAAAATTTACTGTAGTCCCTAAAGTTGTTTAGCCATAGAAAAAGAAAACGTGATTTTAAAACTTTGGGGACTAGTGTAATAAACAGTCCATTGTCCCTTTTGACTTTTATCATTTATTGATAATAAAATCTTGACAGTCCTTTGAGTCAAACAATAATCTTGGCCACCAATCTGGCTCTTTCTTCTTGATTTTTATACGAATTTCTCGATCTGTTGCTTCAATATTTCCTTTAAAAATAATTTTATTATGATATATGTTTGTTTTGTGGCCTTCATATAAAACTTTACTATATAAGATCATGTAAAGCACATGAACATGCCAAAAAAAGACATATTTATTGCATGCATATGTCAAGAACTTAATGTTTAAGTTATCATACTTTAAAAACTACATGGTAGATACTTATAATACTAATAATCAATATTAAGGTATACTTAATAGTCAATTTAACAGGATTACTTGAAACAATGGATATAAGATACGTGGATACTATGAGATATTCTCACATACCCTGATAAAAGGTTTCTCTCAGCTGGTTAATAAAACCATGAAGGAACGTATTGGCCAATATCTAATGATTATATTATCAACCTTTCTAAATTCCCCTGTTACAATATCCACTTATTCTATGTCCATCCGTGTAACCTACCTGAATCTTTTTTGATGGGGAGAAAGAATTCAATTAGGAAATGATAATTAATCTTCTCCCCAGAACTTCCTGTGCCAATGGCTGAAAACTCGATCTCTTCTTCCTCTACAAATATAGTTAATTGATTGGCCATAGTTTTTATATTAAGCACATTGTGACTTGACCCGCTATCTCATGAGAGCTGAATATGACAGGTGTCCCAAATTAAGTCACCGTAAATGACGCTCTCCGCAGACAATTATAATATTTCTTATTGGTGTTTTTTTCGCAGTTTTTGTGTCGCACAAAAGTTTTAATCAACTAAAAACATTAAATACTTTCTTTCTATGTTATGAATTTTAGGCCTTGAAGTGCTGATTTTTCTTTTGCACAGCAAATAACATTTATGTGTTATGTAAACATTATAAAATTAATGTTAATGATTAGAAATAATCCTACCTAAATTTATATCAGGATCTACAACGTCCTTAAGGTCAATTCTTAGTAGCACATCGGATTCTAAATTAAAAAATAATTATAAATTAATTAAAACAATTGTATTACAGACAGCTTTCCGCGGATATTTGAAGAAAAAAATACGAGATTAAATCAGTGTTGTTAAACCCGAGGGGCCAAAGTTATCAATGCTATATATGATTTTTCAGTATGGTTAAGAACCAATTCTAATCAAGCGGATATAAATCGGTTTCGAAGCAATTCTGGAAATGTCATTAAACAAAGGGGGATCTTAAGGGATAAGACAGTGATCAAAAAATTCTTGTATATCCTTAATGCTGAAACACAAAATTACCCCTTCTGTAAATAACAATTAGTTGTTTAAATTAAATGAACCAACCAATCAAGTCCCTATAGTCGTTAAGCCATAGAATAAGATAAAGTTATTACAAAACTTTGGGGACTTGAATACTAAACAGCCCATTGTCCTTTCCCTCCCTGCATTTCTGTACCTGATTGTGCCCAGTACACAAAAGGTGCATAGGTTTTTGCCATTGCTTTATTCTGAAAAAAATAATTTTTAACAAAATCAAAATTCTTTATTGCCTCATACATAATATTTCTTTTAACAGCTTCTGTAAGGCAATTTATTGTTTTTGTTTTTTTTCAATAACAAAGCATAATAATGTATCAAAAAATAACATTTTTCCTCAATTATGATAATTTAAGAATAATTTTATTGATTCCTGTATAAAAGCGCTGTATGTTACATATTTTTTTTAAAACTAAAATAAAACTTTATTGATAACAAAGTACACCACAAAACTGATAAAGTTATTATATTTATGTTGACCTAATGACGCTCTAGGTTAAAAGACACTAATTAGAACATAAATTAACAGAATATTAAGTTGAACTATCATTCTAGTAGGTATTAGCTTCCATACAGCGATTTTCTTCTGATTTTTAACAAGTTTTCTGTGTGGCTTAGCAACGATCAATATCTTACAGACGGAAAGGGGTGTTAATATTTTGTAGATTTATTTTAGTTAATAAAAAAATATAAATTAGTTTAATTTACACGATTAAAACACAATTGCACCGCAAAAATTAAAGTTTATTAAAAAAATAAAAAAAAATAAATCTACAAAACTGAAACGGAATTTAGCTTTCTTCCTTAAACCCGGCATAGAAAGGAAAGTAAGGACTAAATGGGGGGGGGGGGGGAAAGGAAGGTGGAGTTTATGAGGGGTATTATTATTAGGGGAGTTTTAGAGAAAGAAGGGTAAGGCAAAAGAATGGGGGAAAATATGCATTATTATTAAATAATAATAAATTGCAGATAAGAATTTATCAAAATTAATAAAAGAAATTTTAAAAAATTAGGGTTTTTTTTAACATTCTTCTTAGTGAGGGAGGGGGGACATTGGGTAGTTTATTACATTAGTCCCCATAGTTTTATAAAAACTTTTTCTTATTAGTTAGCTTAAAACTTTAGGGAATTAAATTTTGATTAGTTGGTTCATTAGTTGAGAGTCTAAACGTTTCAACAATTAATTGCAATCTAAAGAAAGGGTAATTTTGTGTATTATCGTTGGGAATGTACATCAATTAATATCGGCCATTGACCTTATAAGATACTTCTAAGTAGAGGTAAAGAAATGCTACGCTTCCAAGATTATAACTTGTTATTAAAGGAATCTCCATACAAAGTTCAAGGTAGAATAATGAAATATGATACCAAGAGAAGCCCGAAATTTTGTTTTTTATATATTATAAGTAGAATGTTCTTATTTGGTCAAATTTGTTTTCATGCTTCTTAAAAGTTATGACTGGCTCCTTAGGAGCATTATGCCTACGGGATACTATCCTTGTGGGGCGTTTTAAGCCTTTACTTAACCTAACCTAACCTAGAATAAAAAGAAAATCAAAATAGTTTTAAGTTGTTGCCCAGAAGAAAATATAAAATTTCTTCAAAATAAGATTAATATGAATCTTTCTAAAAATTCAATTAAAGTATTTAAAGTTTTTGAGGCAAAGAATATTAATAAGATAATTTGTGGTTATGGAATTTGGGGTACCAGTGTAATTTATAGTCCAATGTCCCCTCCCTCCTTCTATGGAAAAACACGATTGTATAAGATAACATGATTATAAAACTTTGTGTACCATTGTAATATATAGTTTGGTCCTACTAATTTATAATCGAATGTCACCTCCCTGATAATACCTTCTTCATTTTGCATTTTTAGATATATGACACTGAACTATTTTAGGCCTAATAATTTTAGGCTGAGCTGGATCTTTAATTCATTTTAGTGGTGTGCCAGATCGGGGTGAGCCAAATTTCAGCCAATCACAGCGCGGCATTTCATAAAATGCTGTGCTCTCATTGGTGGAAAGTTGGCTCACTCCGATCTGGCACACCACTAAAATGATATAAAGATCCAGCTCTGATATTATGCTAAACATTTGTATTTTACATTATTATAAAATAAACATTATCTTATTTGAGCTTTTTTGTGTGTGTGTGTGTGTGTGTGTGTGCGTGTGTTATCTAAATATGTGTGCAATTATGTGTGTGTGGTTGCAAATCTGTGCACACACACACACACACACATGTAAGTGCAAAAAGAAAGTGAAAGGGGATGAATAAACTACATTGCATATTAGTGCACGGTCCAATTCTTAAATATTTTGTTTAAACTAAAGGGATTTGCTAAGCAGATGATTTAATTTACCTTTAAAGATTCTTTTATTTTTGTCTGTTAAAGAACATACTCCATAGAAAATATCTATTCTTTGGGACATTTTGTTTTCATTTAATTTTAATTGTTTTTTTTGTTTTTTGATTATTTAAATCCATTTTTAAGTATTGGGGCGATTGCGCGCTTTAGCGTGGCAGTTAAAATGCAGCTGTTATTTTATCTACCTTTTAAAAAGATTTTCTTTGTTTTTATTTTGAAATATGTTAATAAATAAGTTAAAATAAAAGTGAAAAAGTAATAAACATAACACAAAATGGCAGGTTAATATTGATAAGGGCAAAAATACTTTTGTCACCTAAATGATTTTTCACAATCAAAAAAAGACATAATCTTGGAGAAGTCTTTGGATGTAAGATTAACCTACTTAACGTTTTGTGATAAATATATTATGCCAAAAACCTAGGGCTTCAGTTAAGGAAGCTTCATTGAAATTGTTATTTTATCAATTTAAAATTCAGCTGGATGTAGAGAAACCTATTCCTAAACAAACAAGTCATCTTTTCGAAAATAGTTTTTTTTTGTCTCACTAGTGGGTTTGAATTTGAGGCTTATGCTCGGCTGCCAAGCCCTGGAAAAACCTTCCAATAATATACTAGAAGCTTAGATATTAAGCATATAGGTTTATCAGAATGGGAGAATAAGACAAATACACATCCTGTTACTTTATTTAGGATTCTTCTAAAGTACCTTAAAACTTTTAACCTATAAATATTTCAATAACATGTAATGATTTATTGAAAAAAAAGATAAAGAATGCATTAAGATGAATCATTTTGGATAAGACGCTACAAAACTTTTCGTAACTTTTGGATCAGGTCTAAATTACGAGGATTGTTCTACAGTGAATGGGGGGGGGGGGGGGTAATGGGCTGGTAATTACTCTGGCCCCCAAAGTTTTATAATAACGTTTTCTTATTCGTTATTTAAACTTTAGATACTTTTAATTGAATTTGATTGGCTGGTTTATTAAGTTGAGTGTTCAAACGTTTCAACCAGTGTGAAATGTAATCTACAGTATGGGCAATTTGTGTATCACCATTGGGGACTTACACCAATTTAACGGTCACTGTCTTATCCCTTTAGATCCCTAATGTTCCCATTTAAAACTACCAGATTGCTTGATTAAGACATTCATAAATATTCTTGAAGGATCAAAACCAAAACCTCATAAGAAGCAAAACAAATTCTTTATGCATGTTTTTAATTTATATGCTTACTTAGGCTTTACGATCTGCCATTCGGACGCTAGACACCAATGAATTGTAAAAAAGGCCCTATTTCGTATTTTTGTCTTGATTTTTACTTTTCTTAACAACTGAAAACTTTTTATTTCTTTTTTTCTTGCCACTAAAAATCATTTTTATGAAAGGTTTTACATATTCATTTATGTAGTTTGTTAGAAGCGCAGATACTTGTCAATTCTAAAA
This sequence comes from Acartia tonsa, assembly GCF_053477335.1. Classification (NCBI taxonomy): domain Eukaryota; kingdom Metazoa; phylum Arthropoda; class Copepoda; order Calanoida; family Acartiidae; genus Acartia; species Acartia tonsa. The sequence goes on along the minus strand of NC_137271.1, from coordinate 14,465,666 downwards.
CAATTTATTTGTCAGTATTATGGAGTCACGTCTAATTTTTTATCTCGTTTATTAAGTACAGCGCTCTCTTTTGATAATATGATGAATCGATGATCACGCTATGTCTCAAGGGGTTTAGTTTTGTCTTGAAACTTTTATTGTTTCTATGCCATAGCTCTAGCGGCTAAAGCCAAGTACTTTTCGTGGCCCCTAGGGACACATTAGGGGAAGGGGAGGGGAGGACACTCAACTTTACATTTTAAGTTACAAAATTTTAGAGGTTTTTTAAAGTGGAGATTTGTTTTGGGAGGTTAAAGTTAACATATCTATAATACAAAGTAGCTTGATGTCTGTCCGTCTGTCCCTTAAGATCTCGGTAACCACTGAACCGATCGGATTCTACTCTTCAGGGTATATACCTATTGGTCCTGTGGTGGTTTTAAGCTATTTTCTTGGGGGGTGGGACACCCCCAACCCCCCCAAAAACAAATAAAATCCCCCCTATTTTTTTTTTTGTAAAAAATATATTTGGTCCTTTGTAGAAGATTCCCTTTGTGGAAGATTTCCTTTGTGGAATATTTCCTTTGTAGAAGATTTCCTTGGTCCTTACAAATTTCACCTTACACTTTTTTTACCATCTCTTGGGGCAAAGTCCCTAGAGGCTAGGGGCAAAGCTGCTAGTTCCATAAATAGTAATAAACATTCATGATTAGAAAATTCACCGTAAAAGAAAACCATATTGGCTTAGCGGTTAGCGAGATAGTTAGCTGCAGACAGACAGACATCTTGTTACTTTTTTATAAGGATTTATCATACATGCTTAATAAAGTTGAAGAGTACATTCCAAAAAAGTTTCTTTGAAATAGAAGCTTAAGTTTAGAAGAGCCAAAGTTTTCAGTTTCAAATCTTAATTATAAGTATGACATGAAGTTGGATTTAATTTTATCAAAATTTATCAAGTTTACATATATTTTAAGAGAAGTTATTTTAACAAGGAAGACAATGAATATATAAGCGTAGAAAATCAAGAATAGTTATTTATCTCATCGTATTACAAATAGCTCTCCGCGGATATGAAATATACATTTATAAGATTAAAACCAGTTTGTTTAGCCATGAGATGCCGATTCTGCTTAAGGCAAGGGCTAAAAATCTGGTTTTAATCTTATGATTGTACATTTTTATATTCGTAGAAAACTGGACATAATACGATGCTGTACATAATTTTTCAGTAGGGCCGAGTATTAACGGATTTTTCCGGCTTTTTAAAAAAAATTCAAGTATTGCGGTTGTTTAAAAGTTTTAACCATTTTGGTAATTTCATGTTGCTCCCTGAATACTGAATAGGCCTTAAGGAGTAGAATCAGGAATTTCGTTCCTAGCCCGAGAAAACCTCTGAAAATTGGCCAATTTTCAAAAAAATCCTTAAAAATAGCGTTTTTAGAGGTTTTTTTGACGATTTTCCCAAAAAACTTCATCGCATCCGAACGGCTTTAAATTTGAGGCTTAGTCGTGACTGACTCGTGGCTGCCGAGTCCAAATCATAACTGCTCTTTTGGCTGGTAGTGGCAACTTTTTTACTTGTACTCTAATAATTATAATATGTCCGGACATGAATATTAATAATCAAATTAGCTTTTGATTTTACCAATAATTAAATATTCAATATGCCATTCCTGTTTTATTTATTATGCATTTAAAGATTAGTACTATTAAATTCCAAGGATCTAAGGGATAAGGCATGGGTTGATAAATTGTTGTACATCCCCATTGATGATACACAAAATTCCCCCTCTGTAGATTACAATTAGTGGTTGAAACATTTGAACACTCAACTTAATGAACCAACCAAGTCCCCGAAGTTTTTAAGCCAAGAAACAAGAAAACGTTACTTTAAAACTTGGGGGAGTAGTGTAATAAACAACCCAATGTCCCCTCCCTCCTTAGCTAAATACAACCATTTGCATAGCAGTAGTTGATTTTTTATCTTTGCTAATGAAACTGTAGTATCCCATTCCTTTATCAATAATTCTGACAATAGTATTTAAATAAATCATACAATCTAACCAATACAGCTATTGCGGGCAGACTTTAATACCTTAGAATTGAGATAAGATAAATCTGTGTGTGTGTGTGTGTGTGTTTGAGTCCAGATCTATCTGCAGACAGGGAGGGGAAATTAGACTGTTTATTACACTAGTCCCCAAAGTTAAATAATAACGTTTTCTTGTTCGTTGGCTCGACAACTTTGGGGACTTTAGTAAAGGGATAGTTGCATGAAGTACATTTTAGAAAAAATGAATTTAAGCATAAGTTACAATATTACCATCAAACATACATAATTTTGTATTACAACATATAACAAACAATTAGATATTACTAAACTAGTCGTCATGTTGTTTTTGCGAAAATAAACCAGCTATACAAATTGCATAAATCACAAAAATACGTTTTTCAAGTCTTGATATTCTTAAAACTACGTGGTAGAAAATTGAAATTCTTTCAAATATATGCTCTACAGATGTAGATTAAACCATTTACCAGGAAAAAATATGCGGTTCACTAAATTCATGTTCAAATGCATTTCGTACAACTACGCCTTTTGAATAGTTCGTTTATTTAGTTGAGTGTCCAAAGGTTTCAAGCTTTCAATGGTCACGTTATGCACATAAGTTTTTCGGCCGTTGTCTTATCCCTTTAGATCCCTGCCAGTTCTGTCTTTTGATGTTTTGGAAATGAAATTCATTTTTAGCAGCGGGGAGAATATATTGAACATATACATAATACTAGAGTTTGCTCGATATCACTATCTCCCTATTGGCTAGTTTTCTATATGCATATCTATTTCTCAATAAATCTATTTTCCTCACCCGGCATTACTATTTAAAGAAAGTAAATATTTAATAATTTAAATGATTTTAAAAAGATTTTTTAAATTATATTTTTTTCTTTACAATACCATCACCAAAGGGTTAATATGATTACTACAATTTTAGTTTAATATTTGAACACACAAAGTGTCGCCACAATCGAATTCTTTTAAAACAGAGTTTTCTTAAATTTATTATATTATAAATTTAAATTTTCTTTTTCATGATTAGAAATTAAATACTTCAATATAATGTAAATAGCAACATGAAATGAAAAAAATGAATTTATTTTTAATAGAGTAAAATAATGGGTCTTATCGTTCTGGCCAATGGGATTTTATTATGGATTATTGGAGCACTATAAGTTTTAAACATATATTTCTTGGAAGACTTGAGCTCATTTATAGACATTTATTTCCTATATAGATCTGACATGGATCTTGATGCAATACAGCAGGCCGTTTTGTACATGTTAAAAATTAGAAGATTTCATTAAATAAAAGTAATCGCAAATATACTTAGTAAATAACAAAAATGTCATTTTTAAAAACGAAGCTTTTCTATAATTAGGGTCGGTCCGTCCATAACGGATATATTTATAATTTTAATAAATTAACATAGAATGTATTCAATATAACAAAAGAAATGGTTATATAACTTATATACATTGTTTCCAATTAAAAAAAATAAGAATAGTGTAGGTAGTTTTAAAAGTGTTTTAGTGTACAAAAAAAGTATAAGATATCAAGTAAGTTTATAAAAATCAAATGATAAGAAAAATAAAAGGTTGTATATTATTAGAGCAATTGTCATGCCAAATTTTAGCGTTCTTCGCCTGTTTCTATATCTCTTTTACTAGCGGCTACGCCCCTAGAGGCGTCTAGGGGCACTTGAGGAGGAGAGAGTCGAATTTGATAACCCAATTTCTTACTTTAGATATTTTTTTAAAGTATAAAAAAACTTTGGGGGAGCGAAAAAAATTTTTTTTTTTTTTGGGGGGGGGTCCCTCCCCCCCTCACTTTTAATTTTAGTTAAACAAATTTGAAGAAAAATTTGGGGGGGATTTTTCATTTTTCGGGGGGGGGGGGGGTGTCCCACCCCCCTAGAAAATAGTTATATACTTTCCCGGGACCTATGAGAAGCTACCCTGTTAAGGAGAACCCGATCGGTTCAGCGGTAAGCGAGATCCTTCGGTACAAACATACAGACAAACACACAGATACACAGAGCAACAAACATCCTGTTACTTTATTATAAGGATATATAAATTTCGCTATTTGCGGATTTTTCCTACTTGTTATCATATGAAGTACATTCTGTTTTATAACTTGAGATCATATTAAATATTACAAGTAAAGTTACTAGGTACAAAAAGTTAAAGAAATACAGGTTCCGGAGCTGCAGGCCTCCAGATGGTCTCTGTACAGGTAAAACTGAAAAAAAAAAAATTTAAGGTTACAGGTCAACTTATAAAACAAAATATGCATCTTTTTTAATGTTATTCACATATTTGAAGAAAAAAGATGCATATTTTGTTTATTAAGTTGATTTGTAACTTTAAAAAAATTTTATTTTTTTTATTTTTACCTGTACAGAGACCACCTGGAGGCCTGCAGCTCCGGAACCTGGAGGTCTATCCAAAAAATCTTAAAACTTCGTGAAATTCATTATATAAGAATGATTTTATCTCTAATAACCTATCCTCTCAGTCCAAAGATAAAGCCTAGGTGCCAGGTTTACGCAAATGTGTCAAAACTTCCCCCCCCCCCCCCTTAGTAGTACTTGAATGTCTTAATTTCTACGCAGCTACTATATAATAAGATATGGATATTCAGTATGATTGGGAGAATTAAGAAACAAAAATTAACTAGGGATGAAGAAAAAAATTAATTACACAATTGTGATCAACAAAATTATCCCTTGTAGATTAAAATTTGTGGTGTATAAGTTTGGAAACTTTTTTTTCTGATTCTGACTAAACCAAAATTATATATAATGTATAACATTACTATTTTTTTGGTTTGAATGTTCGCCTGCGCTTCTAATGGACATAATTGTCCTTGTTTTCTCTCCCAATTAGTCAAAGATTCAATTAAAACTCGTAGAAAAAAGTTTAAACTTAGTTTCAAGCATTTAGGGGATAAAATATCAAAATGGAAACATGGGTTAAAATTGTCATATTGTTTTGAAACTTAAATTGCGATTGGTAAAGCGTTACAACTCCACAAGAACAGTTTAAAAGTAATAGGATCTATGTCTGTCTGTTCCAAAGGATCTTGCTTACCGCTGAACCTATATAGTTCTCCTTTACAGTGAAGCTTTTCATAGGTCCTGGGAGCTTTATAACTAATTTAAGGGAGGTTACGTCCACCCTTTTAAAAGAAATCGTCCCTAGAATTTTAGAAAAAATTTACACCACAATTTTTTTTGCCGGTTTCTTTTGAAAAGTAAAATTGGAAGTAGGAGGGTCGACTTTATGTCCGTGTGTACGTTACTTTGTCTGTTCGTCACTCCTGAAAAGTATTTTGCCTTATTGTCTAAAGCATCAGTGCCCTTTATTCCTGATTAAGGAGTCTTATAGACAAGAGGACTTTGATTCTGGCTACTTGTTAAAATTTATTAATTATTAATTATAAATTATTAATAAATAACATAATAAATGCGTATCAAAATTCAAATCAATATCAAGATGTATTTGTCATACATACAGAAAATAATACTCATCTAACATAACTTGTTATTTTTTTACTCTATAAAGATTCTTTATTACCTATCTATTTTGTAACATACATTTTCCATATAAATTGTTAAAGATTCACCAAATATATTTTGTAAGCTTATATAAGGCTATATTTTGAGGTGTCTTAATTAACCCTCTATTCAATTATCAAATAATTGCAAATTTTCGTCTGAGTTTAAAGATCCCCAAAAAAATAATGGTCTAAATTGGTTGTATTTTTCAGGGGAAATGTTTTAGGGTATTTGAAAATTTTCTGACCTTTAGGCTAAGGGCGAAGCATCTGGTAAAAAGGAATTTCCTGTGAGTGTTATGCCTTTAAAGGGTTGGATGGCTTGTTGCCATTTTAAAGGTGTAATTATCAGGGAGGAAGGTTACATTGGGCTGTTTATTACACTTGTCTCCAAAGTTTTAGTTAAGTGCCAAAACGTGTCAGCCACTAATTGTTTTTTTTTTACAAAAGGGGTAATTTTATGTACCATCATTTGGGATTACATCAACATGTCAAACATTGTCTTTTCCCTTTAGATCCCTGGTAATTTTTCATGAAAATTAAAATTATTTTTTTTGTGTTGCAGGATGCGCGCCAAGACCAGTGACTTCTTGAAGGTGTTGAACAGAGCCAAGATAGATGATGAAACTGGAAACAAGAAGAAGCCATCATACATCTCTAAACAACCATTCCTATAAACAATATTAAGGGATAAGACAATGCACAATAAATTGATATATGAACATCCCCAATGATAAACAAATTTACCCCTTCTGAAAATTATAACTATTGGTTAAAAAGTTTCTAGTAGGGTTGGGCCGGATATCCGGTCTAGCCAATTATCCGGCCGGATATCCGGCCATTTTAAATATCCGGCCGGATACTAGATTTTTAAACTATCCGGTCACATGATATCCGGCTGATTTTTGACGCCGGATATCCGAATATCCGGCCGGATATCCGGTAAATTGCCGGATATCGAACGTTGGCCAGATATCCGGCCCAACCCTAGTTTCTAATACTAAAATTTTTGAGCCAACTAATGATATAACGTGGTTATAAAACTTTGGGTACCAGTGTAGTTTAGAGTTCATTGTCCCCTCTCCCTCTGGGTTTAGCATGCATATTTTAAGCAAAAGTTAGGGTTTTTCGACACTCAAATTTAATCACTCATGACCCCTTGTTATTTTCAGTTGTAAAACCTAATTTTTGTAATTTTATTTATATACATGTTTATAAAACCTACAATTTTAATTTAATATTTAAAAGAACTAACATATGTATTAAGCCTGGTGTGTTTTTTACTGATTAGAGGCTAAAAATTTTTATTAAGCTTTACATTTTTAATAGATTTTGAGGTTTTTGATTATTTTTATACAAGTTTAAAAAGAACTAAAACCAGTACTAGCTTATTTCTTCATTAAAAAGACGCATTTATAAATTTTTATTGTAATTTTTCTTTTCATACTTTCATTAAGTTTATCCTTTGTTATTATATTTACGCTGCAATATTTTAGGTTCTATGTATTCATTTTTATTGTCTGTTTGAGCTTCTTTTTTTATTAATTCAATTTTTCCAGTATGGCTTAGAAACCGATTAATATCCGCTGGATTAGAACCGGTTCACAGCCATGCTGAAAAATCATGTAAAGCATTGTATTACAAGACAATTTCCACGATTATTAAAACAAAAATCGTTAAATTAATACCAGTTATTTTAGCCGAAGCCTTTGTTCTCTCGGGGCTAATAAAACTGGTTTTAATCTTATAATTTTTCATTTTAATATCCGCGAAAAGCTGTCTATAATACGATGCGATAAATAACTATTATAGTTTAGTTTCTTAAGGTGGAATTTTACTTTTTTAAAACTAAGTTTTAAGCCAAATATAGCAAGTCACATTTCTAAAAATGTGTTCTTTTATTAGTTTTGTACACCAACTTGTAGAATTCAAACCTAAATTCTTCATTTCTACTTTATTACGTACTTTTCTAGAAAATTTATATTAAGCTTTCTTGGATATGGTCATCCTTATTTACAGATTATTACGGCGTTAGACCATTCTTATGTAAGTTTTATATTCTGCTGAATTTTTAGATTGAAAATTTAATCTTTTTATTCAAGTTAAATCCGGTGTTAATAATTTAGTTCTACATTAATGCTCTTTTGTTTTTATTCAATTCTTTTTTCTCCTTTGTAAACCTTTAAATACAAAATTTTGTAAAACTAATATAGCTACAATGAGTTTAACTTCTAATACGCAAATACCAGATCTTGTATTTAAAAAAAAAGATGTTCATTCACTACCGCACATGTTTACCCAATATTATTTCAATAACAAAATTTAAGGTAATGTTCCATTACCATTTTTACAAGCACGGGAAAGTTTTAGCTATTCCCATGCAGATTAGGTTTTCAATTTATTTTTTTAATGTTTTCAAAGCAATTAGGTAGACAAAAAATCCTCCAACTGGAAAACACCGAGAGAAAAATCCTCCAATTTCGATGACAATAAAACACAATGCGGAATTGAATGCACATAATGTTTCTCTTCCTAATTTATTCTAGGATCATTAAATACTCTTCAAATTTTGATTTTAATTAGGTATTAATATGCTTAATACAATTACTTATTTTATTTTAATTAATTTTTTTATATAAAAAACTGTGATGTGTTATTAATAATTTCAGAAAATTTTATTTGGTTATAAAATGATCTACCAGAATCTATTTTGGTGCTCTTTACAAAGTTAAAATGAATTAATATCTGTAATTAAGGTAAACTATCCTTTTCTACTAAAATAGGTGGATGCTTGCATGTGTGTGTTTCAAATAAGATTTCATAGGCCAAAGGACTTTTGGTCTAAAAAGTTTTCATTTAGATTTTAATCATTTTAAAAAGGGCGAGGAAAGACTTATAATAAACCTCCAACCTCACATATATTATATAGAAAACATTTAAGTTGAGCCGCTAACAGGGTTGGCATATAGGGCGGGCGGTTTTGGGCAGGTGGGTTTGGGCCGCCGTTTATCGGTCCTTTGGGGCAGAGTTTTTTACCCCCCGTTTTTTTTTTGGGGGGGGGGGGGGGCGGGCAGATTTTTTGGGTGATAATATCGAAAAAGTGCCCCATATGCCAACCCTGTGGCTCCTACAAAACTTTATGAAATGACCAGCGTATAATTGATGGGCTTTGTTGAAATAACCCATGTAATAAAAATGCTGACATACTTATTTAAAACTGCATGATGAGAGAACGTCATTTCCACCTAACATTTTATAAAACAAAGGGAACTATTCAAGAACGAGGGCAAGTGATTTTAAGCTCCTTCCAGCAGTGAACCTGAGTATTTTTAAAAGCGAAGCTTTTCTATAATTAGGGTCGGTCCGTACGTCCGTCCGTCCGTCCGTACGTCCGTCCGAGATAGTTAGCTTTTATTCGTTAATTTAGGCATGTTAGAATTGTCCTATCGATTTCAAACTTTGCATGGTGATTTCTGTAGTAGTTAGGTACGATTTAGAAAGCGTAGCAACTCTATAATCGTTACCAGAATGTCCGTACGTCTATTTTAAACATGTTGATTTTTTTACTTTTTTAATAACAATTTTTTATGTGATAAAATCATCCGATTGATCTGATTTTTTTATTACTGATTCCTATTACTATAAGGTACAATATTATGAGCGAAGCATCTCTATAATCAAGTATTAAAAATGTCAGTATGTCCTTAAACAGAATTCTGTATTTAAGAAGTTTTGCAACAAATTTACGTATAATTTTGTCAAACCTTATATTTTCATATTTTGTATATTCAGTTCTGACACTCAACAAAAGTTAATGTTCGTCTGTTATATCGTTTCAGAGCTTCGCTTTTATGGATGTTTTCATCCTTGTTTTGTTGGAATTTACTAGGCTTGTGTTTAATATACCAAAGAATTTGATTATTTTTTGCCGTGTTATTCTATATGGTCTTTTTTTTATCTAGTATTAAAAACAGGTTCACTGCTGGAAGGTGTTTAAAAGCACTTGCTCTCGTTCGTGCATAGTCCCCTATACCTAAAAGTCTAGTTTATTCTTGTCAATATTTTAGGTGTTTGTGTAAGAATTAATAAAAATGAGTAATCAGGCCCCAACATCTGCTGATGCATGTCTCTCCATTGTTCATAGTCTCATGTGCCACAGGTATTGTACCCCAGGGAGGGAGGGAGAGGATAGTCCCTAAAGTTGTATTATAATCAGGCCCCAACATCTGCTGATGCATGTCTCTCCATTGTTCATAGTCTCATGTGCCACAGGTATGTTGTACCAGGGATCTAAAAAGATAAGACAATGGCCGATAAATTGATGTGCATCCCCAAAGATGATACAGAGAATTAACCCACCTGTAGTGATTGAAACGTTTATTAGCCAACCAATCAAAATTCATAAGTCCCGAAAGTTGTTAGGTCAACGAGTAAGAAAACGTTATTATAAATCTTTGGGGATTAGTACAATAATCAATCTCTCTCCCTGGGCATTGTATTTTCTAGCTATCAAAGGCAGATAATAACTCAAAGACACGAGGAAAAGATTTTTTATCGTTCATTGTTCTTTCAATATACTTACACTTTTGGCAAATCTTTTAGTATATCATCCGGCTTCAGTAAATACACAATAACTTTGGTGCTTTCCAACAAAATGTCAGTCGATCATTGAATCCCTCCTTATTTGAAAATAAGGGTTATGGTAGTTTTGCGGGAGGGCGGGTTCTTTGCTCAACAAGCTACTTTAAGGGAAAATGTAACATATTTTTCTTTATAGTGCTGCTACTTATCCTATTATATAAAGTACTAGGCGTTTTTTGTCTGTCCCGAAGGATCTCTCTAACCACTGAAGCGATTTTGTTCTCCGTTACATTGAAGCTTCTTATAAGTCCTGGGAAGGTTTTAAGCTATTTTTGTGGAGGGTGTCTTCACCCCCCTCCCCTCCCAAAAAATTTTTTTACTCTTTTGAAACTCAAATTTAAAATGGGATGAGGTCGACTTTTCCACCTCCTACCTTAAGTGCCCCTAGAGTCTTCTAGGGGGCGTAGCCGCTAGTTGTTTCTATATTTCAGGCAAGGTGGAGAGAGCGAAGCATTCAGCAAACGTGCAATAGAATCACTTGTGAAAAAATTGAAAGAAAAGAGAGATGAACTTGACTCTTTAATTACAGCCATTACAACAGGTATTAATAGTTTTACTTATATAAAGTAAATTATAATGGTACCCAAAGTTTTATTAAGTCATATTTTCATTAGTTTGCTCAATAACTTTGGGTACTTTAATTAAATCTTGATTAGTTGCTACTGAATAAGTAATGTCCAGACTTTCCAACCTATAATTTTAATCTAAGTTTGGGTTAATTTTGTTTATTTGCATTGGCGATGTACATCAATTTATTGTCCATTGTCTTATCAATTAATAAGAGAAAGCATACATCGACCAGACAAACACATACTCACTCACACTTAATTCTCAGACATCAAAGTGAAAGAATGTAGGGGGCATGGGCTATGTGTACTAGTGTAGGTAACTATCTTTGAAATCAGCTAATAGCGTCTCTACAAAAGAACTAAAATCAATTTGCTAGCAGCCGATAAGGGTCTTACTCTTGGGGCAGTTTTTTTTCTGAATTATATATCAATGCCTAAACATTTATAAATACAAGAATGGTTACTCTATATGATTTACCTTAGCTCGCATAACCAGGAAAGGAGGGAACACTGGTCCCTACAGATTTATAATCACGTTTTCTTATTCGTTGACTCGACAACTTTGGGGAAATTCATTGAATTTTAATTGTTTGATTCATTTAGTTTAGTGTCAACCACTAATTGTAATCTACAAAAGGGTTGATTTTGTGTATCATCATAGGAAATATACATCAATTTATTTACCATTGTCTTATCCCTTTAGATCCCTGTCGCGCATAAAACACTTAAGGGGGGGGGAAGTTTGTACACTTATAGGAAATGAAATTCAGTACCAAAGTTTGGGAGGGTACTGTGGGCTTGTTTTTAAAGTTATCAACCTAATTCTTTTTGTAGGCTCTCTTATATGACTGGATATACACGTATTTCTTTGAAAATTGAATTTCTGCACTTTCCTTCTAGGGGCTTGTGGAGCAATAGACCCCCCAAAACACTAAAAATATGAGTTCTGAACTTATTTTTAAAGATATCAACCTGATTTTTTTTTATAATACTTTTTTAACATAACCGAATCAACGAACCATTACAGATTTCATTTTGGGACTTTCCTTCTAGGGCCTAGTGGAGCAATAGACCCCCCAAAACACTAAAAATATGAGTTCTGACCTTATTTTTAAAGATATCAACCTGATTTTTTTTAATAATACCTTTGTAACATAACCGAGTCAACGAACCATTACAGATTTCATTTTGGGACTTTCCTTCTAGGGCCTTGTGGAGCAAAAGACCCCAAAAAACACTAAAAATATGAGTTCTGACCATATTTTTAAAGATATCTACCTGATTTTTTAAAAATAATACTTTTTCAACATAACCGATTGAAGAAACCATTACGGATTTCATTTTGGGACTTTCCTTCTAGGGGCTTGTGGAGCAATAGACCCCCCAAAACACTAAAAATATGAGTTCTGACCTTATTTTTAAAGATATCAACCTGATTTTTTTTATAATACTTTTTTAACATAACCGAATCAACGAACCATTACAGATTTCATTTTGGGACTTTCCTTCTAGGGGCTTGTGGAGCAATAGACCCCCCAAAACACTAAAAATATGAGTTCTGACCTTATTTTTAAAGATATCAACATGATTTTTTTTAATAATACTTTTTTAACATAACCGAATCAACGAACCATTACAGATTTCATTTTGGGACTTTCCTTCTAGGGGCTTGTGGAGCAATAGACCCCCCAAAACACTAAAAATATGAGTTCTGACCTTATTTTAAAGGATATCAACCTGATTTTTTTTCATTTTCTTTTTTAACATAACCGAATCAAAGAACCATTACAGATTTCATTTTCGGACTTTCCTTCTAGGGTGTAGTGGAGCAAAAGACCCCTAAAACACTAAAAATATGAGTTCTGACCTTATTTTTAAAGATATCAACCTGATTTTTTTAACACTTTTTTAACATAACCGAACTTGGTAACTTTTACAGATTTCATTTGGGACTTTCCTTCTAGAAGCTAGTGGGGCAAAAGACATGCTGTATTTGTTGCAATTGAAATCCAATCAATAACTAATAGTTTTCTGTTTTTACACTGAATACTTAATTTTTTTCAATTATGTAGATAGTTTTTGACTTTTTTAAATTCTTTAAAATTTGTTGGGATACATCATCATTTTTAGTCTTTGTACAGTATTTCTATACCAAGTATTATGAAACCTTAATCTAGTTGTCTTAATGTAATTTTTTTAAAGAATACTACATAATATTTGAATATTACTGTGAATTGATTCAAGCGAATTTTCATTGGACCCTAGAAGGAAATCAAAATCTGTAATGATTAGGGTAAAGCGGGGCGAACTCGGTGTATTTTTCGGTTTTTTGAACCAGCAAATCGTAAAAATTATTTTTTTAAATGGGACCAAGACCAGTAGAAAGATCTCGGAAAAGTCGATCAGGTCCTAAAAGGACGTAAACCTAGGACTTTGGGAAGTTTGTCAAAATTGATCTCTAAAACGGCACCGACTTCGCCCCGCCTTGAGGCGAAGTCGGTAGGGCATTTTCAAGCTTCGAAAAATCGATGACGTATTGATTTTATTACAGCATGCCCAAAAGGTAAAAGTTGCTAAATGTAATAAAGAGTATGCACAAAAAAATTTATTAAGATAGGTCAATTTTTTCTACCAAAAAAAATAATTTTTCCCAAGTACGCGAAATTTGACTTTTTTTTCAAAAATTTTTTTGATAAAAAACATAAAAATACTACTAGAAAAAATAATTTTTTATAACTTTAAAGGCAATTTTGAATAGATTTGGCCAAAAAAAATTAGTTCTATTAGCAAAATTTCCTAAAAAAAACAAGTTGAAAAAAAAGAAAAGTTTGGCAAAATCTGTGGTCGATTTTCCAGCTTCTAAAAACCTATGACATATTGATTTAATTACAGCATGCCCTAAAGGTTTAAGTTGCTAAATGTAATAAAGAGCATTCACAAAAAAAATTATGAAGATCGGACAATTTTTTCTACAAAAAAAAAAAAAAAAATTTTCGAAGTACGAGAAATTTGACTTTTTTTCTCGAAAATTTCACTTTTTTATATAAAATTGAAAAAGTTAGTATAAAAAGTGAAAAAACCGAATTCGCCCCGCTTCACTTTTAGTCGATTTAAGAAAAAACTATACAAGCTTTTTTAAAGTTTTAAACGGAAATGGATAGCCTATTAGATTCTTAATAAGTCCCCTGAAGACGTCTAAGCTCTAGCTCTTACCAGTTTTTGTCCAACTTCCCATTTTTCCGACCGAAGCAAAAAAATCGAAAAAAAAAATTTTTGTCGTCCGACTGTAAGACCCAATAAGTACCCTAAAAATTCATCTCACAAAAATTTCATTTTATACTTTTTTGTAGGCAATTTAATAAGGAACAAATTTGTTATGTTTTTTTCTGTCAGTCGATTAGAACATGGAGAAAAATGTCATTTAATGAAGGTGGTTAAAAAAATACCGACTTCACCTCAAAACCGAGATCGCCCCGCTTTACCCTACATAGTTCATTTATGTGAAAAAATTTCACATTAAAAAAATATTTTTAGTGTTTTGCTTCACTAGCTTCTAGAAGGAAAGTCCCAAAATTAAATCTGTAAAAGTTACCAAGTTCAGTGTTAAAAAATTTTAAAAAAATCAGGTTGATAACTTTAAAAATAAGGTCAGAACTCATATGTTTAGTGTTTTGGGGGGTCTTTTGCTCCACTAGTCCCTAGAAGTAAAGTCCCAAAATGAAATCTGTAATGGTTCATTAAGTAAGTTGTTAAAAAAGTTTTCTTTAAAAAATCAGGTTGACATCTTTAGAAATAAGCTCAGAACTCCTATTTTTAGTGTTTTTTTTTTGAGTCTTTTGCTCCACTAGCTCTAGAAGGAAAGTCCCAAAATGAAATCTGTATTGTTTCGTAGATTTGGTTATGTTAAAAAAGTATTATAAAATAATCGGGTTAATATCTTTAAAAATAAGCTCAGAACTCATATTTTTAGTGTTTTTGGGATCTTTGCTCCACTAGCTCCTAAAAGGAAAGTCCCAAAATGAAATCCGTAATGGTTTCTTAGTTCGGTTATGTTAAAAAAGTATTATTTAAAAAAAAACAGTTTGATATATTTAAAAATAAGCTCAGAACTCATATTTTTAGTGTTTGGGTCTTTTGCTCCACAAGCCCCTAGAAAGAGAGTCCTAAAATGAAATCTGTAATAGTACGTAGATTTTGGGGGTCTTGCTCCACAAGCCCCTAGAAGAAAAGTACCAAAATGAAATCCGTAATGGTTTCTTCAATTTTCTTTTAGTGTTTTTTTTGGAGTCTTTTGCTCCACTAGCTCTAGAAGGAAAGTCCCAAAATGAAATCTGTAATGGTTCGTTGATTCGGTTATGTTAAAAAAGTATTATTGAAAAAAATCAGGTTGATATCTTTAAAAATAAGGTAAGAACTCATATTTTTAGTGTTTTTGGGGGTCTTTTGCTCCACAAGCCCTAGAAGGAAAGTCCCAAAATGAAATCTGTAATGGTTAGTTGATTCGGTTATGTTAAAAAAGTATTATAAAAAAAATCAGGTTGATATCCTTTAAAATAAGGTCAGAACTCATATTTTTAGTGTTTTGGGGGGTCTATTGCTCCACAAGCCCCTAGAAGGAAAGTCCCAAAATGAAATCTGTAATGGTTCGTTGATTCGGTTATGTTAAAAAAGTATTATTAATAAAAATCAGGTTGATATCTTTAAAAATGAGGTCAGAACTCATATTTTTAGTGTTTGGGGGGTCTATTGCTCCACAAGCCCCTAGAAGGAAAGTCCCAAAATGAAATCTGTAATGGTTCGTTGATTCGGTTATGTTAAAAAAGTATTATTAAAAAAAAATCAGGTTGATATCTTTAAAAATAAGGTCAGAACTCATATTTTTAGTGTTTTGGGGGGTCTATTGCTCCACAAGCCCCTAGAAGGAAAGTCCCAAAATGAAATCTGTAATGGTTCGTTGATTCGGTTATGTTAAAAAAAGTATTATAAAAAAAAATCAGGTTGATATCTTTAAAAATAAGTTCAGAACTCATATTTTTAGTGTTTTGGGGGGTCTATTGCTCCACAAGCCCCTAGAAGGAAAGTGCCGAAATTCAATTTTCAAAGAAATACGTGTATATCCAGTCATATAAGAGAGCCTACAAAAAGAATTAGGTTGATAACTTTAAAAACAAGCCCTCAGTACCCTCCCAAACTTTGGTACTGAATTTCATTTCCTATAAGTGTACAAACTTCCCCCCCCCTTAATACAAATATTTGTTACCAGGTGGTGCGCAGCCTACAAAATGTGTGACCATACCCCGTACCCTGGATGGGAGGCTCCAGGTGGCCACCAGGAAAGGTTTCCCCCACGTCATCTACGCCAGAATTTGGAGGTGGCCGGACCTACATAAAAATGAACTCAAGGAAATTATCATTTTATCAAAACCTAGCGGTTTCACCCCTAGAGAAAGGGACTTGACCTTTTACTTTTAATTCTAGTTTTGAAAAGAAAAAGAAATTTGGGAGGAGGAGTATTTTTCCAGATGTTATTTCTTTTAGGAGAGTGGAGAGAGATACCCCCACCTTTCCTTGGCCTATAAGAAGCTTCACAGATTGGCCAGCAAAATCCTTCCGTACAGACATCTAGTCACATTTAATTTAGATATTGAACTTAAATAGCAGAGATATTTTATAAGAGACGTTCGTCTGTTTGAATGTATTTTATTTGTTATGAATTTTGATAGCTTTTTGATGAAGCTCGTTGTTTAAATAGAAATAAAATGATAATTTATTCTAGAATGTGAAATACTGTCAATTTGCTTTTGACCTAAAGGTAAAATATGCCTATTATTTTAAGGGGGGGGGGGGGGGGCGAAAGTGACACTTTTTGAAACCAAAACTAAAAGTCAAAAAAGGAACTCAACTAAAAAAAGAGTTACAGGTCTGAGATTTTGCATGGCAGTTGCTTTATAGGGGTACAATATGGAACTGTGAAGAAACGGCGGCGCAACCGCCGAAAACCGCCGTTTCCCGCCGAATTTTTTTTTGCCTTTTCTCGGCGGTTGCGCCGCCGTTTCTTCACAGTTCCATATTGTATCCCTTTAATGCAACTGCCATGCAAAATGTCAGACCTGTAACTCTTTTTTTTAGTTGAGTTCCTTTGACTTTTAGTTTTGGTTTCAAAAAGTGTCACTTTCGCCCCCCCCCCCTTTATACAGGGGGTTGAGGGTAAAATGAGGGTTTGAAAAAGTTTGGACGTCTATGGGGGGATTTTTATCAAATAAGTCAAAAATACATTTGTTTTTTAAATGATTTGTATTAAATCAGAGGTGGATTCCTAAAAACTTTTTGGCTCACTCCCTCACTAAAATCAGTGAGGCTGGCTAAAAATTAGGTGGGGATAATTTTACCTCACTGCGAGCCTCACTGATTTTTTTACTAAGGGGGAGGTAGGTTGTGCTAAAATCCCGTAAATGTGTGAGTTTTAAAGCTTAAAAACAGCAGTAGAACGATAATATTCAGTAAATATGTGTAATTGTATTCCTCATTGAATAGAACCATAGACAAAAATTTTATATTTTTATATTTAGTGAATATTATCGTTCTACTACTGTTTTTAAGCCTTAAAACTCACACATTTACAGAATTTTATCACAACCTACCTCCCCCTTTTTAAAGTAAAATTTTTTCTTTTTAAAATTTTTTTATGGAGAGGGATGATGAGGAATTCTAAAATTAAGAATTAACATTTACCTTTTAGGCGGATTCAGTTTGTGTGAACCCGTATCACTATGAGAGGGTTGTCAGTCCTGGAATTGACCTAACTGGTTTGTCCATACAGGTACAATTTTTTAAGCAGTGGCGTGTAGAAGGGGGACTATCCAAGACCCTGACAAAATAAAGGGTGGTGTGTCCACCCCCTCGACTACAGCCCCTTTGATAAGGGTCTACAACACCTCCCTTACACAAGGTATCCAAGACCCTGACAAAATAAAGGGTGGTGTGTCCACCCTCTCTACTACAGCCCCTTTGATAAGGGTCTACACCTCCCTTACACAAGGTTTAATTAAGGCTAGTGTTTAAAAAAAGCTTTTAAATATGTTGCTTTTATAGGGAGGTGCTATCCAACCCCCCCCCCCCCCCCACCCCACCTGGCAAAAGAATTAAACCTCTCTTGTTATTTGTATTACACTCCCCTTGTGGTCAGTTTGAGAGGGGTGTCACCCTGTTGTAAAAACCCTGAGCACGCCACTGCTACATTACACTTATTCTCAGTCTTAAGTTGTATATTTCAAAGGCGATGAATGGTTTTACCTTGTGCTTGAAAACTTATTTTGTATTCTTAATTTGATGATTTGCTATGTATTGACCAAATTGTGCCTGTTATAAATGAATAGAATACATAATCAATGTGAATGTAAGAATATATCTATCTACTTACATATGTAGGTAGAATATATCTATCTACAATCTACACATACATACATACATATGTAGAATATCTCCTAATTTGACAGTTCGGCAAGTTTTTAAGCTATTTTACAAAAGAAAGTTTTACCAACTTTAGAGAAGCTTCTTGAGTACTTTGTGCTTGTGTATTAGGGTTGGCTCTTTAATATTTAATGGCGGCTATGTCCCAAGAGGCCTCTAGGTGCAATTGTTAAGGTTTGTGTGGGGAGGCGTTCCTCCCACTGTTTTATGTTTTTAAAAGTTAAGGCGTCATATTTTTCTAGGGGCGATTTCCTCAAAATAGTTATACACCTTTCAAGGGCCTATGAGCTACAGCTACACTTAAAAGGAGAATCACATCGGTTCAGCGGTTAGTGAGATCCTTCGGTATACACACACATAGACATCCTGTTACTTTTTTTTTATAAGGATACCTGAATATAAAATCTTGAATTACTCTGATCCTTTCTGTACAACACTTTCAAGTTTCCACCTTTTTAAAAAGAAATAAGGAATTCCTTTTTTGGAAGTGGAGTGTAATTTCCAACCCATAGCCCTTCCTCTCATTTTTAAGGCATTTAATGTTCTGTTAGGTTAGAACACGTTTTGGATGGCAAATTAATAAAGTTATTTTAAAGTAAGAACATTTTTAACTTAATTTTAATAAAAATACGCTTTTCTAGGACATATTTTCCGACTTCAGCAATCATTTTCAATTCATTTTGTCTCTTGTAAAATGGAACCAAACATTTAAGCTTGGTCGTTTTAGTCTAGAACTTCAGTAGGAAATTCTTAATGTTGAATGCAATTTTTAAATATCTCCTTTATCTTTATTTTTATTTAAAAGGTTAAAATGGAGGGTTGTTAAAAGAGTCCCGCAGGGCTAGAAATATATATAAAAAAATTGTTATAGGTTAGGTATAGTTATTGGTTTTTTGGAGAGCCCTATAGGGAAAGTATTGCCCTTTCAGTCACCATGTATTAATTTAGATACCCTTTATAGGGGAGGAGGTAGTTGTTCTCACCTTCCTAAAATGTAATTATGATACAACTTAATCTTGTTGCTATCTTCTTGTCACTAACGTAAGACCAAATTCCATTCAAAAACGCATAAAAAAAACTATTTTGCCTTTAACTGTTTTTTAAAAAAAAAATGTATGCATCGTATCATAGAAGTTTTCTGCGGACAGTAAAATGACAAAAGTTATAGGATCAATGTCTGTTTTATTGTCCCCGAGGGGCCGAAAGCCCAGGCCAAATAAAACCGGGATTAATTATATGATTTTTATTTCCTTATAAGTTGTTTTTGATATGATACCTCATGATTTTATAGTATTGATCAGATCCGGTTCTAATTCAGCGGATATAAATCGGTTTCGAAGCCAAATACTGAAAAATAACATTAATGTTTATTTAGAATTATGCTGGTCTAAAAGCTGACCCTGATTATATGAGAAACCTTAGTGTATCAGGTGAGAATTTTCTTTTAATTTTCGTGCATTTTTTGTTGCGAGGTTACTCGACACGTTTGAAATGTTTTCTTTTTTATTAATGTGTTTTATGTCTTAGCAATGAGAAATGGAAAAAATATAAGACTCGATAATAATAGTTGCATTCTAGTGAAACATAATGTATTATTATAATGGATTTATTATTACTAGGATCCTACAACAGATTATTATTATGAAATTAAACTTGTAGCTTGTTTTTTCCAAATAAGAAGGTGTTTGGGGTTCTGTGTTAGCTAGGCACTTTTAGGGAAGCCTTTTATAGGGTAATAGAATGCAATAATCGTTATATATATATATATATATATATATAGAAAATATATAGAAAATATTGCTATATTTAACAGGAATCAGGATTTTTACTGGAAGTAACTGTCGAAATATCATTTGTTTTCATCTTGTTTGATATCTTCTATTTTAGGGGGTATGGATATTGACAACCAGTCCGTGAATCACCAATGGGGCGGGGCCCCTCCTGGTTCTAGGCCAGTTCCACATCCTTTGGGTCTTCACCCACCCCAGCCTCCAGGTAGTAAATAAATTATGTTTTATTCAATTCTTATTAAGATATTATATCTTGCCATTAGTAAACAGTTTCTTTTGGAGAAAATGAGTTTAGAACAATTTAATTTTGATTATCAAACCCCTCCTGTAATCATAGGCTAACATTAATCGTAATAATGATTTAGACACCAAGAAAACGCCCACTTTTAGGAATCTAAGAGATTGTTTCTCTTGTTTCTATTGATTTTTGTGCCTATGTTAGAATTATATTGCTTTAAATGTGTTTAATGTAAAGACTGTCTCTTTCTGATTTATCTTTCATATTTAGTAAATCCTTCAGGGAGGGTATTTTGTGTATCATCATTTGGGATGTACATTGTACATCAATTTATCGGCCTTTGTCTTATCCCTTTAGATTCCTGAAATGATAAAATGATTGTAGGACCAAGTAACCCGCCCTCCTCGTCTGGGGGTCCCTCCACACCCTCTCAGAATGGACAGAATGGCGACGCACCCAGCAGCTCGAGTTCGGTTCCTGGCCCATCGCCGCTTAATTTTCCAGGTAATTGATGTTAATGAGAGACTGCGCATTTTTTTTTCTTTTGTTTTTCCATAAAAGATTTTAAGAAAATCATTTTTTTATTTACACCAAGATTTAGCTCCTCGCTTTTTTGTACAAAAAAAAATTCCAATCTGCATCTCGCTTAAACTGTTAGATAGCTTAATGCTTGACCTAACTAGTAATTTCTTAAAATATTTATGATTTTTATATGGTGCACTATAGATTACAAAATCACTTACCATATTTACCTCATTGGTGGGGTAATTGCAGTCTGTGCCATTAGTATATATAAAAATCGATTTTTGATCAACTTATACTTTATCTTAATAAAACCAAGACAGGCAGCTAGCCTCTGACCCATCTATTCATAATCTAAAAATGAATCTTGAGAGAAGTTAAGAGAAGTATATTTTTTATCAATGGTAAAAAAAAGACTCGATTTACCACCACACCACTCTACACAAACAAATATTCAACCTCTAAAATATTACAAGTATTGCATTAGTAACAGGATTATTGTTTAGGACCACCGGCAACCCTCTCGTATACCAAGGAGGAAGGACCTGGAAGATCTGGAGGACCACCGGACCAATGGAATCCTGCCCCAGCGCCAACCAGGTAAACAATTTATATCTTCTTTTCCTCTCTATAATACAAAGTAGTATGATGTCTGCCTG
The DNA here is from genome assembly GCF_053477335.1 of Acartia tonsa. Lineage (NCBI taxonomy): Eukaryota > Metazoa > Arthropoda > Copepoda > Calanoida > Acartiidae > Acartia > Acartia tonsa. The sequence continues at coordinate 14,444,178 of NC_137271.1, read as the reverse complement.
TCCGTCTGTATGCTTTAATTTGATTTCTCAATATAACCATTGAACCAAAAGGTTTGTGCTTCTTAAAATATAGGGACTGGTACTGTGGCATGGCTTTAGATGGCTTTAGGCTATTTTTCTGACCTTCTCTACATCTTTTAAAACAAAGCCTTAAGTTGTTCAGCCGCAAGAGTGGTGTTTTTTTATAACATTCTTTTAGTTTATATTAAAAGCTATAAGTATACACCCCTCAAATTGTTTTTTTTTCTCGTTTTTTACTCAAATATTACTTGCAAATGACCCCCTTTTTATTAAAAAACACCTTTTTATAGGATCCCGGAGCCTGTGGGGCCCATCTCGAACATGATGCTACCCGAGTTCTGGTGCAGTATTGGATACTATGAACTAGACACACAGGAACTTAATAATAACAATGAATATATAAGTGAAACTTGCAGCGGGCTAAAATACCGATACCTTCCATCCCCTTTCCTTTAACCCATCCCTTCCTTACCAATATTTTCATGTTAGTATTGGGTACTATGAACTAAACACACAGGAACATGCATGCAATGGATATATTATTACTTGGATCTTACACCAGATTTTGATGATCTATAATAAAGTGAAACTTGCAGTGGGCTCCCTCCCCTCCCTTTAACCTATCCATTCCTCTCATACTGTATGAACAAACTGACAAATAATAATAGAGTTCCATGTTAGTATCCTAAATTGACGGCAATTTTTACCAGTTATAATATCCACGCATATTAAAATACTAGAGTTGGCTCGATATAATTATCTCCCTATTGGCTAGTTTTCTATATGCATATCTATTTCTCAATAAATCTATTTTCCTCACCCGGCATTACTATCTAAAAGAAAGTAAATATTTAATAATCTAAATTATTTTAAAAAGATTTTTTAAATTATATTTTTTCTTTACATTACCATCACCAAAGGGTTAATGATGATGATTACAATTTTAGTTTAATATTTGAACACACAAAGTGTCGCAACAATCGAATTCTTTTAAAACAGAGTTTTCTTACATTTATTATTTTATAAATTTAAATTTTCTTTTTTATGATTAGAAATTAAATACATTGATATAAGGTAAATAGCAACATGAAATTAAAAAAAGGAATTTATTTTTAATAAAGTAAAATAATGGGTCTTATCGTTCTGGGCAATGAGAGTTTTTTATGGATTATTGGAGCACTATGCGTTTTAAACAAATATTCCTTGGAAAACTTGAGCTCGTTTATAGACATTTATTTCCTATATAGATCTGACATGGATCTTGAAGCAATTAAGCAGGCCGTTTTGTACATGTTAAAAATTGGAAGATTTCATTAAATAAAAGTTATCGCAAATATACTTAGTAAATTACGAATTTGGGTGACAAACTAATGTCATGTAATGTATTTTTAAAATTTGGTAGTGCTATAACTAGGGGTTTCAAAGTTTGAGGGGGTAAACACCACTTTTATCCCACCCCCCCCCCCCCCCCAACTTATTATTCCAAATAATCCAAAGCTGTTATTATACAAAATGTAAATGACACAGGTTGGAGAGATTTTCAAGGTTCCCAGCGCGTGGAGCAGTGTCATCGTTGATGGATATGTTGACCCTAGTGGGGGAAACAGGTATGCACAATTTTGCAGGGAGGGAGGGGACATTGGATTGTAAATTACTCTCGTACTTAAAATTATAAACATTTTAGGTATATTATTCGTTTAAAACTTCTGTTACCTACTTTTATAGAATTTTGATTGGTTGGTTTAGTAACAAGTTGTGTCCATATTTTTCCACCAATAATTTATTTTACAGAAGGTTAAACATCAAAGCGAATGAATATCAATTTATCTTCCTTAGTCTTATTCCCTAAGATCCCTCGGTGTTTGTTAAATGGTCATTTTGGTTCTACTTTTTCCAGCAATTTTGTCAATTTATTTTTCTCTGCGAAGCTTTTCTATAATAAGGTTCGGTCCGTCCGTACGTCCGTCTGGAACGGATAGCTTTTTTCGTTAATTAAGGCATGTTCGAATTGCCCCATCGATTTCAAACTTTGCATGGTGATTCCTGTAGTAGTTAGGTACGATGCAGAAAGCGTAGCATCTCTATAATCATTAACAGAATGTCCGTATGTCCATTTTAAAACATGTATAGAAAATCTATTTACAATTTTGTTTCGACTTTTATTCATTTATATTCTAGTTATTCAGTTCTGACACTCTACAAGTGTTAATGTTCTTTTGTCCTACCGTTTCAGTGCTTTGCTTTTATGGATGTTATCATCCTTGTTTTATCCATCATTTATATGGTCCTAAAATCATCTAAGAAGGATATTTGTTGTGTGTTAAACTTTAAGTTTTCATATTATTGAATTGAACTAATCTTCGCCGTTCGTTATTGGATTTATTTTTGGGGGTGAGTTTGAGAGGTGAGCTGAGCCCCAAGGAAAGTCTTCAACATGAAATTAGCGTAGCAATATAAAAAATAAAAATATTTTAGATCAATAAAAAAATATAAAAAATTGAGTACAAGACTGTAATGTAAGGGAATGAAAAAAAAAAAAAATATTTATTTGATATCACGTGTCATTCATGAATAAAACTTATATTCTTTCCATAACTTTTCTTCACTTTCATGTTTACTTTTAAGGAGCGAAGCTGCTCAATAAGTTTTCGTCTGTCTTGCCAGTTCCCCCAGAGAGTGGACAATGGGCTGTTTATTACACTAGTCCCCAAAGTTTTATAATTAGTTTTCTATAGAATGACCTTAGATTAATGTTGTCAATTACATTTATTATTATTACATTTTATTTTTCTAAGGTTTTTTTTCAATGATACAATTTAAGGTAGGGAGAGGTAATGGGAATAATTTTCAATAATATCAGTTTGAATAACTTAGTGATTGTTTATGACATTTGAAGGAAGAATAAAAGCCTGTAAATTTTACTTAACTAACTTACTTTATTTTTTAATTATATAATAATATAATTTTACATTTAACAGTCATGTTATTGTACAATGAGATGCCATAAACATTATATTTTGTCTCAAAAATTATTATTTGAAGACCTTTATGTTCCCTGTAAAAAATCAGCAAAAACATTTTTACTTTCTTGTATCAACAAAATTACTGTTTAATGATTTCATTAAGAAGTTTGACCAGGGATCTTAAGGGATAAGATAATCGATGTTAAATTGATATGCATCCTGGATGATGATAAACATAATAACTCCATCTGAATAATATTATTGGTTGAAAAGTTTTTACACTGCACTAGTTGTTTGGAACCAACCAACCAATTAGAATTCAATGAAAGTGTTTAGAGTTTGAATTAACAACTAAGATAACTTTGTTACAAAGTGTATTCTGCTGCCCAATGTCCCTTCCCTCCCTCCCTGCCTGAATTTGGCAGATAGTTACCTTTGTAATTAGAGACAGATGAGTTAGCAGAACAATGATACAATGGATAGGGAAATGACCGATAAAATTTATCTTTCTCCCATTTACAAGTGTGAAGTTCCTGCCTTTTGTACCCATTAAATATTTGGGGGAATGGAGGGTTGTTGATTAATTGAACCTTATTTCTTTATCCTTATTCTTTAATTATTACTAGTGGCTCCGTCCATAGACGCCTCTTGGGGCACTAGGCACTCTTTTGGGGAGGGGGGGGGGGGCTGGTTGGAGTCGACCCACCTTCTTTCAATTTTAGTTTCAAAAAGAAAAATTTTGGAGGAGTCATGTTTTCTTGGGGGCGATTTCTATTGGGAGGGTGGTGTTACCCTTTTCACAAGACCTTTGACAAGCACCAATGTAAAGGAAAACCTATTAGTGAAGCAGTTATCGAGATCCTTACATCAACTCACAGACTGACACAGATCCTGTTACTTTTATATAAAGATTAACAAAGAAAATTCCTAGATTTTCTGAAAAAAACTCTTCTAGGATAAAAGTACAATAAGTTCAAAGATTCCTAAGTAGTTTAAAAGATTTAACTTAGTTAAAGCTATTTTTAAGCCAAAGATTAAAAAAATAAAAATAGAGTTTTAAAACATGCATAGCTATTCTTTTCTCTTCATTCCATTCAACTTATAAAATGTTTCTAGACGTCAAGTACGATTAAACGTAGACACTGAAAAGTTTCTTTCTACTTCTTTACATTTAAAATCAAGTAATAGTTGGATTAACGTTTTTTTTCTTATGTATCTTTAAGTATTTATGTTTTAGATAATATTTTAAACTGTAGATTACTCATTGATATTTTAATTATCTTGAATAGATTTTAAGTGTCCTAGTTTTATAAATAAGTGGGTTTAAAAAGCATAAAAGGAAGTAATACATTTAAGTTTAATACAATAGATTAACAATAAGCTGAATAAGTGTTTATGTACAATGAAAGAAAATGAGATTATAAACATATTTTTATTTTAATTAAGTAGTTATTATATCATGTATTACCTATGGTTAGAAATTTAGGTTGACGTCTAAAGCCCCCCTGTTTTTATTTTCCTCTAGCAGCTGCGCTCCTAGCGTCTACGAGCTCTGTATTTGAAGGAGTAAGCCTAAAAACTATAAAGATTAAGTAGCTTAAAACCACCCAGAACCTAAAAAAAGATTTAATAGAATGGAGAAGTTAATCGGTTCAGTAGTTGTTGAAATATTATCTTAAATCACACAGTTAAACAGTTACTTTAGTTAATATAATTAAATTATCTATATAAGGGTTAAGACAAATGACGCTAAATTAATGAACATCCTCAAAATTCACCGTTCTGTAAACAGAATTAAAACATTAAGAAGTTAAATTAAGCAACCTATACAATTAAATAAAAGTACCCAAAGTTTTTGGGCCAACGAATAAGATAACGTGTTTTTAACGCCAGTGAAATTTACAGTCCAATGTCCCATTTCTACCTGGATAATATCAACACGCATTCGACTAAACAGAACAAGGCAAAATGATTGATTGTTGAATTGAGATTCGAACCAGTAACCTTAATACTTTCTTTCTAAACTAAAACTTGTAAAATGTTTTGTTAAGGTTTTGTTTGGGAGCCCTGAGTAACGTACACAGAACAGAAGCTAGTGAGAAAGCAAGGTTGCATGTGGGCAAAGGAATCCAGCTAGATTTGGTAAGTAATACTTTTCTAATTTTTATATTCCTTAAGAGATATTACAGGTTCGAACCAGTGTCCCCAAAATAGCCAAAAAAAAACTGTTTAGGTCCTTTAAGATAGTATTATAAAATTTAAAGGCCTATTATATATTGCACTGGTTGCATCACTTCAAGTCCTTACCTAAAGTAGGGTGGGAAGGTTTAGAAAATACCTTAAAACAAACCAAATGCAGTAAGGACAGGCATTTCCAGAAATCTTACAAAAGTTTCATACAAAATAAATATTACTGCTTTAAATTATAGGATTTGAAACACAAATATAAATAAAAAAAAATTTTCACTATAAGTATAGTTTGGTTCCTCTATTGAAAATATTTTCTAGAAATTAAAAAAGATATCTTGAAAGAAACCATTTTCAGTAATGATAAACTATAGATAGACTTTTTACACATGCCACTTTCCCCAGGGATCTAAAAAGATGAGACAATGGCCGATAAATTGAAGTACATCACCAATGTCCTCTCCCTCCCTGACTTTTTTCAGACTCTAGTTGAGTTTCCTTACCCGTTAAATATCATAATTACTATTTTGCTATTAGGTTGGGGAAGGAGACGTCTGGATTCGTTGTTTGAGTGATCACTCAGTCTTTGTTCAATCTTACTATTTAGACAGGTAACAGAAACAAAAAAATTTCGCTGGATTAGAACCGTTTCTCAGCTATAATGAAAAATCATGTATGGCATCGTAAAACAGACAATTTTCCACGAATATTAATGTGAAAATTATAAAATTGATACCAGTTTTGTAAGCTTAGGACTTTGGTCCCTAGATGGCCTAACAAAACAGGTTTTAGTCCTTTAATTTTTCATTTTAATATCAGCGGAAAGCTGTCTATAATATGATATAATAAATAACTATTATGACTGATTCTTCTAAGCTGGATCTTTAAATCATTTCAATGGTGCGCCAAATCGGGGTGCGCCGAATTTCAGCCAATCACAGCGCGGCATTTCGTAAAATGCTGTGCTCTCATTGGCGAAAAGTTGGCTCGCCCCGATTTGGCGCACCTTTGAAATGATTTAAAGATCCAGCTCTAATTTACTACATTAAAAAAACTACAACCTTTCCAGTCAAGTTTTTTAATTTAGAACATATTATTTAATTTTTATAATCTGTTTATAAATATTTCTTTGTATACTAATTTGTTATGAAGCTCGTTTAACGTTAATTAGTTTTTAAATTTACGATGACATCAACGTTATTGTCTTTTATTTCTTTTTTAGACGTAAAATACTCCTAAATAGATTTTAATAATTTAATTTTATGAAACCCTTCTTTGTTTAGATCACGTTTTTCAATTAACTTACTTTTATTAAATAGTCAAATATAGGTAAGATCCCGTATTTATGGTCAAAACAAAGCGAATGAAAAACAAGCACATTTCTAGCGCGGTTACGTCCCTAGAGGCTTCTTGGGGGCACTAGACTCGACCATCCATATAAATTTTGAATTGGGAGGATGGTGGTATCCTTTCCCAAAATAGTTTTAAATCTTCCCTGAACCTTTGGAGGAGCTACATTGTAATGGAAAACGTTCAAGCGGTTTGCGGCAGAGACAGCCACTCAGACATCCTGTTGCTTTTATTTCAGGATAAACAAAAAGTATTTGAAAGGAGATTCGATAAGCCTAATATTTTCAGGGAAGCTGGACGTATGCCTGGAGATGCTGTACACAAAATTTATCCTCTGGCAAATACTAAGGTAGTATATATATAGACAGACAGACTGACAGACAAATAAGATATTACAGATATATGTATATAGACAGATAGACTAACAGACAAATACAAATTAGGTAACATAAACAGACTATTTGCTACGCGCTAGAGGCATTTAGGGGCACTTGAGTTAGAGGAGTGTAAACCTAGGGGATGTATCCATCCCCCCTCTGTTAACCCCCCCCCCCCCCCCTAAGATTTATGGCTCTGTTGAAAATTTTTTCTCTCACTATTAAAAAAGATTTCTTGTTTACAAAATAATTTCATTCAATACTCGAAAGGAAGTAAAAAATGAATAAAATAACAATAGGTTATATATCTCAACGATAATAAAGTTTGTTTGTAAACAAAGTTATGTATATTTTTTTCATGAAGTTTTGAAGTTTTATTTAATTTTGTTTGTTTATTTCATTATATTAGTGTAGATCCTCCCAGGCCTTGGGAAGGTTTTTAGCTATTTTGGAAGAGGGTTCCACCCTCTCAAAAGAAATCGCCCATAGAAATGATATACCATAGAATATTTTAGGATGTCGCTAGGTAGCCCCGCTGTATGACACTTTTCTTTCCCAAACTTTTTCTTTTTGTTAACATTGAAATTGAAGGGGGGTGGGTGTTTTTCCTTACTTGATAACAATCTATTTTTATTACCAAGGTATTTGACCTGCGCCAGTGTTACCGCAATATGCAGAGTCAAGCCGCAACCGCACAAGCCGCGGCCGCAGCCCAGGCGGCTGCTGTGGCCGGTCGTCTTCCTGGCGACAGCAGTGTTGGTGGCATTGCCCCGGCCATAAGTATGAGCGCGGCGGCTGGGATAGGCGTCGATGATTTAAGAAGACCATGTATTTTAAGGTAAGTTTATTTAATCCTTCTATGGTGGAAGTATTAGGATATCTGTCTGTCTGTACTGAAGGATCTGTCTAAACCCCTGAACCGATATGGTTCTCCTTTAAAGGGAAGCTTCTCATAGTTCCTGGTAAATTATAATTAATTTGGAGGAAGGTACCACCAATTGCCTCTAGATAAAACTCTCTTGCCAATTTTTTTTCTTTTTTCGTAGTTATAATTTAAAGCAGGGGTTCCCCTCCGCCCTTTTAAGAGAACTCTATTGGCGTATCCGCCTAGCCTGTAGCACATAAAACATTAATCTATCTAAAGTCGATCTATCACTAATTTTTGCAATATTAATTTATCTAACATTACCAAAGTTTTTAAACAACAAATAAAAAAACTTGCTTGTAAAAACTTTGGGAAAGTACAATTGTAATTAACAGTCTAATGTCCTATCTCTACCTGCGGAATAGTAACTTTAATCTTAGAAAGTGTTTAGAACTAGGGATGGCAATCCGTCCAATTTTTGGACCGGATTCGGATTCTTACAAAAATCCGTCCAAAAAAAGTCGGATTCCTGCGGATTCCGGATTCTTAATTTTGACGGATTCCGGTTTCTAGCAATATTTTAAAAATTTTTTTAAAATTAAATTTTAAAAATATGTCCTAAAAGTTAATGTTCTTGGTGTTCCCTATAATTCACTTCCGAGAATCGAACCATATTTTAAAAGATATTTATGTATATAATGATGATAATCTTTGCCTTCAAAAAGGCGGAGTTGAAAGAAAAAACTCAAGACGCTAATCTTAGCCTACCAAGTAAGAATCGGGATCCGCTATTAAAAAACGGATTCCGGATTCGGATTTCAAAATTGGGCGGATTCAGGATTCGCATTGCCAATCCTAGTTAAAAGTCTTCATATTAATTTGAGTCTTGTTTTAGAATGTCGTTTGTGAAAGGTTGGGGACCTGACTACAACAGAAAGTCAATCAAAGAAACTCCTTGCTGGATTGAGGTAAGATTTAATCACAAGTTAATATTTAAAACATTAGCGAAGCACAAAAAAACATACAATTTATTTATAGAGTAGGTAGATTTTTAGTTGCCATGACAAAGAAAAACAATATGGAGGGAATACTCAAAACTCAACGAAATAGCAAAATTTCTTTTGAAGCCTGACCGACAGACAGACGGAAAATAACAATATATAGACTAAATGAGCATATAGCAGGTAATCTTCACTGCAAATTTCATCAGTCAATATTCAATAGCAGCCGAAAAAATCACATTTCCCCCATATTGTTACAGACTGACGGACTGATATACAGATAAAGTGAGTTATAGAGTAGCTTCGATACTAAAAAAGCTGGGTTCTAGGTTTGATATTTTTTAGTAATAGTTATTTCTCGCATCGTATCATAGACAGCTTTCCGCGGATATAGAATGTACAATCATAAGATTAAAACCAGATTTTTTTAGCCCCGAGGTGCCGAATGGATGAGAACCGGTTCCTATCCACCGGATTCGAATGAATACGAGAAATAAAGTTCTTCTTATCCCTTTTTTTGGAAAATTAAAATATTTTAGGTACATTTGCATCGAGCTCTACAAATACTGGACGAGGTGCTGCAATCCATGCCTGTCGGGGGACACAGGATGCCACCCAGAGATTAAGACAAGTTTTTTTTACAGGATTTCCTTTTCATCCATTTGGGAATTGAAATCAGGCTTGCAAGTTATTTGCAACTACCCATAGAAGGGTAAAAAAAAGACTATGAAGTGTCTCTGTCTGCTAAAAACCAAAGGTTTTTTTATTCAGAGATTTATTTATTTCATTTATGAGTTGAAAAAAAGTACAAGTATTTTTATTTTATTTATTCTGGTGAATGTTTAATTAAGAGCTATTATATGGTAACATTATTATTGTTCTATAGAAAAAAGTAGGTATTTTCACAAAAACATTTTTTCCGCGTATTTTCCGTAAAGTTGTGTGTAACCTTTTGTTCAAATGCTCTTAAAAATCCAACTTAATAAGAGCATTAGACTAAATGGCTACACACAACTCTACTGAAAATACGCGAAATATTGCCCCCCTTAAAAGATAATAAAAGGAATCTTCAAAATATCGTAATGCTTTTTACACCATATAAAACCTTTGACTACATACTTCAAAAAAAGTTTTATTTTCGACAATTTTACATCGCAATTTTGTATTTTCCTATTACCTAAAAGTAATTCATTTTGATTTTGACAAAATTGATATAAAAAAAACTTCAAACCCATCTGTCCATATTAATTTTACATTAAAAAATTAGTGTAAAAATGTTCTAAGCTAGTGTACCAATCTTTTTTGCCATGCTGTTGACAAACATTAAATGTAATAAAATCGTTAAATGTTAATATTTTAAAAATATATATATTGAATTGTTTAGTTAGATGGTGCATAATAAAAAAATCATATTATCAAATTTAATGTTTGTTTTGTCTTTGTTTCTTTGTTCTTCATTTTTTTTAATGAAAAAAAGAAAAATACTAAAAAGGTATTAAACTTCTTTTTCATAAATTCATTTTAATTTTTTTTTGCAATATATTGACTTGCCATTTTAGCTTTTTAACCCTTTATTGACGAGATTAACATTTGAACAAATAGTATTAAATAAACATCCACTTTAACTGGAAAGAAATGAAATGTTAGTTTCAGCTGTAGTAATATTGAAGAAACTAGTTTTAAAGCTCTTAATGTTAGAACCATGTTAGACAATAAATTACTTAAGCTCAAATTGAACTACAAATAACATTTATGATTTCATGAAAACATTGTATTGTAATTAAATATTAAACAAATAGATGGAATAGTCTAACATATTTTGACTAAATAGAATTGACAGTAAATTAGACATAGTTAATATTAATGTTATAATAATATTAAATATTAATGTAAATATAAACAAGATTTAGTAATTTCATTACCAAATGTTCTCTCAAAGAAAAAAACTAATTTGCTAATTAAGGTTTTCTTATTATCTTAATTCTACTAAAAAACAGAGACTTTTTTTCTTTCATTACACTTTTATGGCTTTATTTTTTAATTGATACAAATTATGAGATTCTCCTTATCATGATTTTATTCGTTAAATCAAAAATTACTCTGATTAAACTCTCTCTAAAAGAAGTTTTTAATTTTCCTTGTTGAAAAGTGTGAAACAAACTAAAACAAAAATTAAGCAATTAAGTTTTCTGGTAAAATCTTTTTTTTTTTAGTAAGTATTGCCCATCTCCCAATTTCTATTTTTCTCAATAATATTTTCTAAAGTCTCATAATGTTAGGTATTACTTCTATAAAAATGATGTTTTTTTTCTATAAAATTAAGTGGGGAGTCTTTTTTGATGCAGCTTTAAAAAAAGATTTTACCAAATCTCACTCCAGGGGTGTATATTCTGCTCAAGATTTATTTTTTCCCTGTTACAAAATTTTTTATTTCTTACCCCCATGCCATCCCCCCCCCTCCTATTTTTTTCCACCAAGGAGGGAGGAAAAATAGAAAATTTTTAATATAATATTTTATTCATTTTATCCCCCCCTCCCACATATTTTTTAGTTTTTCTTTACCCAAGGAGGGGGAAAATTGAAAAAAAAAAATTTCAGTTCTCTTAATTTTTACATTTCCCACCCCAACCACATCCTCCCCCCCCCCCCTTTAGCAGGGTAAATTTTGCAGAATATACACCCCTGTCTCACTCTCTCTCCTATGATGCTATTACATAATAAAATCTTCCAAAATTTTGCCTTTTTTATTGTAAAACAACTTTGTCAGATGTTTTTTTTTAGATAAAAGTAATTATATTACAGGTTTGGTAATTTTTTATTTTGTATATTTCTTATGTTATTGTTTTGTGCATAAAAATGTTTTTCTTTTGTTTCTATTGACCCAGTCCTGTGCTTTTAGTTAAAAATCATTTTTGTGTTTTTCCATTTTAGAACATAAATGTTGTGTTTTCAGATATTTTACCTGAAAAAAAACTATTTTTTACTCCTTTTATGTTCAAAAGGTATTAATTATACATTAGGTGTCATAAAAAATCTCAATTTGACTAAGATCTCAATAATTTACCTAAATATTTTTTTCTTTCCAATTAATATTATTGTTTTTAATAATACTTCTTTTTATGGCGTTTTCGGAAACATACCAAAAAGCAATGATAATAATCATATTATAGATAAGATATATTTTTTTCTAAGACCTAATCAAATAAGGAAATAACTTTATAATTAGCAGTAAAAATAATACTTCGTACGTTGTGCAAGTAAGATATTTTTATTAATTCGTTTCTATTGTTATATTTTTCTTCTACGTTTATACTCGGCAGTACATCAGATTTATGTGCACAATTATACAATTTTACAAGAATCTATTAATCCATTAGAAAATACCAAAATGATAAGTAAATATCAAAGTTTTTTTTTTAATTTATGAAGAAACGATGATTTTGACACTACATAACCTCACATTTCTGAATAGTTTTTTATCGCATCGCATTATAGATAGCTTTCCGCGGATATTAAAATGAAAACTTTAGATTTTTTAGCCTCGAGGGGCCGAAGGCCTGGGCTAACAAAACTTCATTAGTTTTATTTTAAAATGGGTGGAAAAATGGGGTGTAATACGATGCTATACATGATTTTAAGAATGATGAGAAATGATTCTAATCCAGCGGATATTAAGCGGTTTCGAAACCATACTGAAGAAATAATTTAATTTCATCAAATGCTGTGTCAAAGTCAAAATGACAGTATCACTATTTAATAACAAGGGAAAATATTATTTAGAGAGATAATATGGGTGGGGTGACCTAACTTTTCTGCTTTAAATTTTCTTGTCTAGAAATTAATCTTGTCTTCTTGAGTAGCTGCACTATTTGTAGCAAATTCATTATAAAGTTTTACAATTTTTCTATGTGTCACGTTTCCCATCAAAACAATTTCTTTATCAAATTCAAAAAATTTTATTAAGTGGATAAAGTTTGTAATTATTTGATGTTCACGTTTACTTGCTGCGTCTTGAAATGGCGTCTGAAGAATTTAGGAAAATTGTAATAATATTAATTAAATCCTTTTTAATTTTTAAATTCTCATTGTTTAATTCACGTTTTTTCTTTCATTTCATTAAATCCTTCATTTTTAAAACTAAAATTGTAAAATCGTTTTTAAAAAGCCTAAACACAACATACTTGTAATTACTTAAACACAACATACTATGCTCTAAAATATCCTGACTAACTTTTATCAACAAATACTTTAATGTGCGCGTATGTTTCAGAAAACCACCACGTGACCTATTTTTCCCGCCACCAAATTAGCCGCCATATTTAAAATGGAGAAGCGCCCAGCAGAGAGTGAGAATGGAGAGAATGGTAGCGCTGAAAATGGCGCGAAAAAGGCCAAGTTGGATCCTGAGTGTGGCAGGCTGCTCTTCTGTGGTAACACAGACTGGGAACTGGTAAGAATATTATTACCAGTATGGCGTCGAAACCGATTAATATCCGTTGGTTAACAACTGGTTCTCTGCCATACTGAAAAATCATGTATGGTATCGTATTATACCCAGTTTTCAACGAATATAAAAATGTACAATCATATACAAACCAGTTTTGTTAAACCGTTCCTTCGGCCTTTCGGGGCAAAAAAACTGGTTATATAATTTTATATTTATATCTGCAAAAAGCTGTTTTTATTACAATGCGATAAAAAAAAACTATTCATATCTCATGAGTGGACTACAAACTAAAACCTTGTAGGATTTTCATTAACATTACTAAACCTATACTAAGCCGAGACCGATAACAAACGATTTTTTCTAATGGGGATTACAATTAGTGGTTGAAGCGCTTGGACAATCAAACTTAATGAACCAACTAATCAAAATAAATAAAAGTCCCAAAAGTTGGTTAAGTCAACGAATATTACGAAAACGTTATTATAAAACGTTGGAGACTAGTGTAATAACAGCCAAATGCCCCCTCCCTCCCTGAAATGTGGTGTTTTTTTTTGGTGGGGGGGGAGGTTTGTATATAGAGGGAAGATTAGTTAAAGGAAAATTCAAATTCTTACGATTACCCTGATTTTCAGCAACAAAAGCCCGCCAAGTTGAAGGAGGAGGCGTTCTGGTCCAAGAAAAACATCTACGAGCCACACTTCATCAAATCCTTCAAGGATGTCAGAGTTAGGCATGTCAGCAGTAATCAGGTTGGTTTCAAGGATATCAAAGTTAGGCATGTCAGCAGTAATCAGGTTGGTTTCAACGATGTCAGAGTTAGGCATGTCAGCAGTAATCAGGTTAGTTTCCAGGATGTCAGAGTAAGGCATGTCAGCAGTAATCAGGTCAGTTTCAAGGATGTCAGAGTTAGGCATGTCAGCAGTAATCAGGTCGGTTTCAAGGATGTCAGAGTTAGGCATGTCAGCAGTAATCAGGTCAGTTTCAGGGATGTCAGAGTTAGGCATGTCAGCAGTAATCAGTTTAGTTTCAAGGATGTCAGAGTTAGGCATGTCAGCAGTAATCAGGTCAGTTTCAAGGATGTCAGAGTTAGGCATGTCAGCAGTAATCAGGTCGGTTTCAAGGATGTCAGAGTTAGGAATGTCAGCAGTAATCAGGTCAGTTTCAAGGATGTTAGAGTTAGGCATGTAACAGTAATCAGGTCAGTTTCAAGGATGTCAGGGTTAGGCATGTCAGCAGTAATCAGGTCAGTTTCAAGGATGTCAGATTTAGGCATGTCAGCAGTAATCAGGTCGATCACAATGTCTGTCCATGATAATATATCGAGAACAAATATGTTCAGAAGTAGCGCAGCAATAACAAACAAAATTTTATCTTGATGTTGCATGTTAAGAAAATGTTATTTGAATCGAAATGCAGTCAATATTATTAATGATTCTTTAAGGCAAATGAAACTCCATAATGAGTTCTTGTATTAAATACAAGCGGCTATGCCCCTAAGGTCATTTAGGAGCCCTTGAGTGGGATTGGGAAGTCACCCCCCCCCCCCCTTTTACTATAGTTTAAAAAGAAAATTTAAAAATTCTGGGTGGTAATTTTGAGGGTGGTAGTACCCTTCCCAAAAAAGTTATAAAACTTTACTTCCCACGACCTATGAAAATCTACACTGAAAAGCAGAAACTTAAGGTTCTACGGTTAGCGAGATCTTTTGGTACAGACAGACAGAGAGCCTGTTTTCTCTTAAAGATTAAAGTTAATACATATTATCTATTAATAGTAATTTTATTGTACGGTTTTCTAAGGTTTTTTTTCAGTAGCTGCGCTATATGGACGTTATTTTTAGGACGCTTGTCACGTGATTGTTATAGATGAGGAAGGCACAGCTTGGTCTTGGGGCAACAATGAATACGGTCAGCTTGGTCAGGTAAGAGTTGTTCCTATCAATCTCAAATCTTGTAAAAGATTTTCATATTTTTCATATTTTTTTATTATTAAAAAAAATTAAACCCTCGTTTTTTTTGTTGGAAGCTAAATATCTCTAAAATAAGGGTCCGAATGTGTTGAACTTTTTCAGGGAAGCGTTTTTAATGTCTTGGTCTGGTTTTAGACTATTTCCCTGACCTTTACAGCCTTCCTTAAAGGCAAGGGTCAAAGCAACTATCACTGTATATTTTTTTATCTACCCTTGTTATTTTAAGTATTCTATTTTAAGAAATGTACAAAAAAAAACTACGCAAAGGCGTATAAATACGAATCTGTTTAGGGTGATAAGAAGCACCGCCGTATCCCCACTAAGATCCCAGGAACAGGTCCTACGGGCCATATCATTGTTGCTCTTGCCGTCAGCAAAAAGGTAAGAATACATACTTTTGTATTATGGCTTCGAAACCGATTAATATTCGCTGGATTAGAACCGGTTCTAAGCCATACTGAAAAATCATGTATAGCATTTTATTACAGACAAATTTTTCACGAATATTACAAAAATACAAAAATCTTAAAATTATTCCCAGCAAACAAACAATGGTTTTAATCTTAAAATTTTTCATTTTAATATCCGCGGAAAGCTACCTATCAATATTTGTTTAACATTAGGCAATCTTACATATAAGTTGCTTAATACCTACTTTTACATTATTCTAAGTTCAATCAAAAACTTTATCAGTGACATCTTTCTTGGACTTTGAGGATTAGCGCATTTTTTATTTAGAACTGTAAAATTGAATTAATTGCCCATTGTTCCATCCCTGTATCCCTGCTTATTTCAGCATTCTCTGATGTTGACATCTCGTGGTGACGTGTTGGCCTGTGGTGACAATACTGACGGTCAGTGTGCTCAGGGAGAAATGAAGTCGAAGACAGGTAAGTCAACATATTAAAACACAATGATACGATCAGAATATTTACACATAGATATATTGTTTATAATTTTTATAGATTTTTAATTTTAATGCACAAGAAATTTTATATATGTTAGAGACATGATCCAACGTAGAGCACAAAATGAGATAAAATTAAGCATGAGAGAGAAAATATTTTAGTTTTTTATATTCTTTTAAAAAGTGAAAGGGGCATGCTTATATATATATACCTACACCTATTCGCGATTTTTTGGTTAAGCAGATCACTTTTTCTATTTCAATTTTAGATTTAAGTTGGTAAAAATGTTACATTATAATTACCTAGAACTTTTAGACAAGAATCGTTAGTTTTATACCTACATATCTTGAAAATAGTATATTTTGTATCTGTACTTACACTCAAAGTTCTCAGCGGGCACAGCCCCCCTTCTCCTTTTTTTTTTGTTTTTTTTCTTTTAGTGTTGTGTCCTAATCCTGAATGGCTACTCTGTACCCAAAATAATCTCATATAACCTGACCTAAACTCAAACACAAAAAAACATCCTTTAAGGGGGGGGGGGGGTATGCTAGCTTGACTGTGTGTTTTGAGGAAAATCGCTTTTATGTAAATGGAAAAAATACTTACGTAACTTTAAAAAAAATGTACTTTATTAAACTAAAAATCCTTTTAATACTTTTTTAAACAAAGAATAATTTATAACATAACAAGAATAATATCTTCCAGCTTAAAATATGTACTTAACAGTCGTACAAAATAACATTAACAAATATGCAGTACTGCGGTTATTAGAACAAATTAAAGCTAAAAAAAGGTTAAGGTTATTGTTGGCTAGAAAATTGACTCTTAGAAGGTTTTTTTTATAAGGACTATGTTTGTTGAAATAGAAATTACATTTTTAGTATATTTATTTAAAAATTCATTAAGTTGAGTGTCCAAACGTTATAACTAATAGTTATAAACTACAACAAAAGGGGCAATTTTGTCTTATCATCATTGGGATCACAACTAAATGAATAAAAATTTCTAAAATTAATTTTATGTAACACAAAAATATTTCATTGCTACCTACGACTTCAAAAACAACTAAATTAGATAACTTTTCATATTTTATCAAAAATATTTTATAAATTATAAAATATTATATCATACCTACCTAATATTATTTATGAACGTGATCATGGAAAATATTAATTTTTTATTGACAGATTTTTTACATAACTTACCAAGATAAATAGTTTTCTTAATATTTAAAAGCGAAGCTTTTCTATAACAATTGTCCGTAACGGTTAGCTCTTTTTGCTTATTTAGACATGTTAGAATTGTCCTAAAATTAAATCTTTGAATGATGATTCCTATATTTGTTAGGAATGAATTAGAAAGTGTAGCAACTCTACATAGGCGTCCAAGGGCGGGGGGGTAATGGGGCGATTACCCCCCCAAACGATTTTGGGGGTGCAAAAATTTTTTCATTTACCCCCCCCCCCCCCCCCCCATTTAAAATTTACCCCTACCCTGTGGGTGCCGTAGGCACCCCCAACCATTTAGGAGGGTGTATTTACCCCCCCCCAAAACAATTTTGGGGGGGTAAATACATTATTAATACTATATATTTAATAAAATTTAAATTAACCCCCCCCAAAAAACAATTTTACCCCGGGGGTAAATTTTGGGGGGGGGGGGGTAAACTAAATTTTCCCCTGCCAACAGATTTCAGGGGGGGGTAATTACCCCCCCCCCCCCCCAAGCAAATTTTATCCCCGGGGTAAAAATTTTTGGGGGGGTAAAAAAAATTTGCGACGCGCTTCGCGCGCCATTTTACCCCCCCCCCCTAAAAATTTTTTACCCCCCCAAACTAAAAAGCTAGGACGCCCCTGCAACTCTATAATCGTTACCAGAAAGTCCGTTTGTCCGATTTTTGGAAAACTGATTACTATTACAACAAGATACAATGTTATAAGAAAAGCATATTATTCTTTTTTAGTCAATGTTCGTTTGTCCTACCGTTTTTGAGCTTCGCTTTTTAAGAATGGTGTCATCCTTGAATTGCTTACATTTTTGTTGGGTAGCTACTCTTACCCTATGTCTGTATGTATGTATGTATACTCTAAAGGGATAGTTTCATGAAATGCATTTTAACTTAATTTAGTGAACCGCGTATTTTTTGCTAGTTAATGGGTTAAACTATATTTATATGGCATATATTTAAAAGAATTTAAATTTTTTTACCACGTAGTTTTGAAAATATCAAGACTTGAAAATCGTCTTTTTGTGATATATGCAATTTGAAAAGATTTTCAAGTCTTGATATTTTAAAAACTACGTGGTAAAAAATTGAAATTCTTTCAAATATATGCCATATAAATGTAGTTTAACCAATTAACCAGGAAAAAATATGCGGTTCACTAAATTAAGTTCAAATGCCTTTCGTGAAACTACCCCTTTCTGTTTTCTATGACCAACTAGACCATGGATGTTATACAGGAATTTGTTGATGGTTACTTATCGCCTCGCATTATAGACAGCTTTCCTAAATACTAAAATGCGAAATTAAAACCAGCTTTGTTACTCTTGAGGGGCCGAAAACCCGTCGTTGCAAAACTGGTATTATTGTTATGTTTTTAATTCGTATATTAGTGGAAAATGTCTATAATACAATGCTTATTTTTCAGTATGGCTGAGGTTCTAATCCAGTGGATATTAATCGGTTTCGAAGTCATACTAAGTCATACCGTCATCCTAATCCTTAATGATTTGTATTTAGCTTTACATTTAAAATTTAGGATTTAATATTCTCCGCTTTCTAGAATTATTAGTTGTTGTTTTCATAAAACGTGAATGCTTAATTAAAGAATAGTTCTCTCTCGCATCGTATTATAAGCATCTTTCCGCGGATATAAAAACGTACAATGAGATAAAAACCAGTTTTTTAGCCCCGAAATGCCGAGAGCACGGGCTAAAAAAATTTGATAAGATTTTTTTACGTACAGGGACGATTCATTATGCAAGGGTAAAAAAATTCTACTAAAATTATAAAATTTTAAGTTCAAAAACTTTCCTGGACCAGTTTAAAGCTTTACTGCGCTGAAAGGAATACAATATCGGTCCAGCGGTTAGCGTGATCCTAAACAACAGACAAACAGACATTTACTGGAAATATTTTTCAGTCTGGCTCAAAACCGGTTTCAAATCTGCGGATACGAATTGGATTCGGAGCCATACTGGAATTTGATTTTCTTATTTTTGACTGAATTTTACATAACTTTTTTTTCATAAATACTTAGATTAGAACTAATTTTGAAGTTAAATAGATTTTTCTTTGATTAGTTCTTTTAAAAACTTATTTATATAATTGTAAATTTATTGTGTACTAGATGAGTAAAACGTGTTTTCTTTATGGTCGAAATTTTTCTACTTATCTTTTTATAAAATTATAAGGATGCATGTTATTCTAGCTTAAGGCCTAGCCGCTAGAATGATATGGTTTAGTAAAGCTTCTTATAGGTCCGGAAAAGTTTTATACTATTGTAGGTAGGGTTCACAATCCGAATCCGCGATCCACAATTGAAATTGCGGATTCGGATTGTTAATTTTTATTGTAAAGGTATTTTATTGTTTCTTAACTACAAGTAAAATGGTGGGTAACATCAATTTTTTTTTATATTTTATTTTCACTAGCTTTTCATGCTTATTTTGGGTTAGGTTAGGTAAAGTAGGGGTTAATAGTTTTTAAGGTTTAAAAAGACCTTTAAAAATATTGGTAGAATCCGCAATCCACTATCCGAAAAATCGCAATCCGCAAAAAAATCAAGAATCCGCATTCCGGTTTTTTTTCTTCGGCGGATTTTTGTAATAATCCGAATCCGACCCAAAAATTTGACGGATTGCCATCCCTAATTTTAGAAAAGTGTACCTTCGCCCTTCCAAGAGAAATCGTCATTCAAAACCTTCCCCCTTCAAAAAAAATGTATAACGGAGGGTCGACTTTACCATGTCCTACCTTCCTTATGTTTTCCTAGAGGCCTCTAATGGCGAAGTCGTTAGTCTAGATAACTCTGTAATTACCTAATATTTTCATTTATCGTATTCATTCGAATCCGGTGGATAGGAACCGGTTCTCATTTATACGAAAAAAAACTATGTCTAGCATCGTATTATATCCAGCTTTCTACGAATATAAAAATGTACAATCACAAGATTAAAACCAGTTTTTTAGCCGGTGCCTTCGGCACCTCGGGACTAAAAAAACTAGTTTTAATCTCATAATTGTACATTCTATATCCGCGGAAAGCCGTTTATAATACGATGCGAGAAATAACTATTATTGTTTCTGAGCAACCTTTGGACAATTTGACATTGTTTATAACATTTACATCTCTCTGTATTATATCAACAACTAGCGGCTACGCTCCTGTTAAGGAGAACCCGATCGGTTCAGCGGGTAGCGAGATCCTTCGTTACAGACAAACAGACAAACATCCTGTTACTTTAGTATAAGGATAAATGTATAAATATAGATGTATAACCAGGCAACCATTTTTCTGAATTGGGGACCTTTTTGTCTGCTAGCAAATTGCTTTCTGATCTTTTGTAGCAACTTGGCTGTGTTAATATTCCCGACGATATTGGTTGATTTTCAAAGACCCAATTGAAAATCGGCACTGGGTCCTCTGGTTGGGATATACAGTGTTTTAACCCCTTCCCCTTCTATTTTTTACTCTAATATATTAATATTTTATACGAGAAGACTTTTTCAATTGTTCCTATTGAGATGATAATTTTATTTCAACAGGAATAAGTTGAGAAATGTTAAATGAAAACTTTTTGTCGAGTTACAATTTTATTTTATTATATAAAATAAGGGATGGGTAAAATAATTCTTATAAACGGATAAGAATAGGAATAAAAAAATTTATATTTTTTAACTATTTAACATGTCAATGATTATTTTAAATATTTCAAAAATTTACCTGAAGTTTCTATTTACAGGCGTATGTAAGGGGGGGTGTACAATGTACATGCCACCTGGCAAAATTAAAGGTGGTTGATATACACCCCTTAGGGTTACATAAAAAAAACAGCTTCAATAGGTACAAATTTTCATGAGGATATTAGACCACCCCTAGGAGCTCAGACCCTGCGGGGCTCCTCTCCTTAACTTTACCAATCCTAAAAAGTTCATTAGTTAAATCGTAAATATTGTGTAATCTTTCTCTTTGTTCCCTTGTAAAAAGGATTATGTACCTTTTCAATCACAGCTAGGATTATATTTCCAGTATGGCTTCGTATTCGATTGATGTCAGCTAGATTAGAACCGGTTCTCAGCCACTCTGAAAAATTATGTAAAGCATCGTATTACAGAAATTTACAACGAGTATTATATTAAAAAATAGTTAAATTCATGTGAGCCAGTTTTGTTAGCCCGGCCCATCGAGTCTAACATAACTGGTTTGATCTTATAATTTTTTATTTTTTATCATCCACGGAAAGCTATCTATAATACGATGCGATAAATAACTATTCTTTGTTATGTGAACTTCACTCGACTTTTTATTGTGAATTTAAAAAAAAAGTTACATAACAAAAAGACAGTTCAACTTATGTAAACCAAAATTTACTTTAATATCGTTTAATTTAACTTAATCCAGCCACGATTGTTTCAATGTTGTAAGCGTAGCAACTCTACAAACACATAAAATATTATGATTGATGTTTACTTAATGTACTTTTGAATTCAACAAAGTATTTTACAGCTTTAAAAGATTATGATTACTTTAAAAGCAAGGCTTTTCTACAATAAGGGTCTGTTAGTCAGTCCTTATCGGTAAAGCTCTGATAGTTAATTTAGGAATGTAAGAATTGTCCTATTTATGTTAAATAATGATTCTTAAAACAGATAATACAATTAACAAATAGTAGCAACATAGAGGCGTTACCATAAAGTCCGTAAGACCATTTTCAACATGTGAAGTTATGCCATAATTTTACTAATTGTCTTGTATAAATATCAAATATAGAATTACTTGTCAAGTGTAATTAGTAAGATTAGCATGGTAAATTAACAACAAATATACCTACACTAAGAGAAAATTTTGGATCAGGTGCAGAATACGGTAAAACGTTCCTGGTGACTATTATCTCCAAAAATTCTAAGAACTTTAACAACGGTGTAACGTATAGATTATGCTTAAAAAAAAAAAAATTTTATCCAACAAAAGAAGACTTACAAATAATTTGGTCATTACTCCATAATGCACAGGTATATCGCAGTGAACATAAATGCGCGAAAAAGTCTTATTTTACGTGTTTTTCTTTAGTGAAGCTTTTTTCTATGCATCATTGGATCTTGGCTATTCCAGATTAATTATAGACCTTTTTGTGTGCGGGTATGTCATGCACATTCAGCCGTTTTGCAGCTAGCAGCCATTGAAGTTTATAGATTATTTTATATAATCGTTATCAGGAACATTTTACCGTGAAGTGCACTAGATCCCAAAATTTTTAATCTATCTCATTGGTGTACCTACAAAGTGTTGCGAAATTTTTAAGATGGGCTGTTAAATAGCGTTAATTTTAACCAAAGAATCTACCAATTAAATAAATTTTCGTTGATTTACAATATTTTAAATATTTTATTTATATTCTATTTCCTAATAATTGGTTACTTTTTATAAACACTTACTTTTACTCAAGTCTTAGCAGGAAATAAGGACTAAATCATTTTGGTACCCAAAGTTTCATAAAGACGTTTTGTCATTCGTTTGATTTCAATTTTATTGGTTGGTTCAAACTGACAGTGTCCAATCTTTTCAACCAATTATTTTAATCTTTAGATGCGTCAATGAAATTTTCACAAAGGGAAAGGTAGGTTGCGGGTATAATCCGTAAAAGTGTGTGTTTTAAGGCTTAAAAATAGTAGTAGAACAATAACATTAACTAAATATGTGTATTTCTTATTGAAAAGAACTATAGACAACAATTTTTTTTAATTTAAAAAGTTAATATAAATTTTTATCGTTCTACTACTGTTTTCAACTTTAAACACACACAACCTTTACGGATTTTACCCGCAACCTACTTTTTCCTTTCTTGTTAATGGTTTTTAATGATCCCTTAAAATCCCTGATTATGATATATTGGAGAGAAAGATGAGACAAAGAGAGAAATGAGAAATAGGTAGAGGGAAAGATAGAGACAGAGAGATAGAGAGATACCTGCCATTTATAATTTGTCTCTCATGAGGCTTTATCACACATGACATTAATTTAATTCTACTAAATTTCTTCAGACACGGACATACAGCATCATACACAGCGGGGATAGGAACAATAATTCTTAACTGGACTGTAAATTATACTGGTACCCAAAGTTTTATAACCACGTAATCTCATCGTTGGCTCAAATATTTTGGGTACTTTTATTGAATTTTGGGTATTATCCTCTTAGAAATAATATTTTTTTTAATATTGATAATTTGAGTACCCACCCCCCCCCCCTCCCCCTCGACAGAGAACTATGAACTCTGGCCGCAGCGCTCGGCTCCCTAGCCTGCCTAGCCGCAGCGCTCGGCCCCCTTGCCTGCCTAGCCGCAGCGTTCGGCTCCCTAGCCTAAAACCTAACCTAACCTAAAATAGTTGTTCGTCGGTAGTCGGGGGGGGGGGGGGGTGGGGGGTGCACAAAATTGAAAAAAAAGTTTCTAAGAGGATAATGCCGAATTTTGATTAAGAAATGGGTAGGTTTCTGGTGAAATCCGTAAAGGTTATGTGTTATAAGTAAAAAACAGTATTAGAAAGATAAAATTTATGTTATGCAAAGCTCCTAGAGGCTGGAGGCGAAGCCGCTAGTTACTTTATATAACCTGAATGTTTTTAAAGAAAGTTTTATTTCAGTTGAAGTGGCCAAGGGAAGAAAGGAGGAGCTTGAGCAGAGTTCTGTGAAGGAAGTGTTGGAACCCACACCAATCAACTACAGTGGTCCTCCTGTTATCAAGGTACATATTTTTGTCAAGGGTACCATCCACCCCCCTACCATAACCCAAGAGAAATTTTCCCTTAACCTCCCCCCTTCCCCCTCGGGGTGTATATTCTGCAAATTTGACCCTGCTGAGGGGTGGAGGGGGGGTTAATAAAATAAAAATATATTGTTGGGGGGGAAAAAATGAAAAAAATTAAGAGAACTGAAAGCATTTTTCTCTATTTTTCTTCCCTCTTTGGGAGTGGGATAATATGAATAAAATAAAGAGTTTTGAAAATATTTTTCCATTTTATCCCCTTCCTTGATGGAAAAAAAACTAGGAGGGAAAAAAATTTAAAAATTGCAGCTGGGGGAAAAAATCAACCTTGTGCAGAATAGACACCCCTGCCCCCCCCCAAAAAAAAAAAAAAATACTTTTTCTTCTAAAAACTAAATTGAAAATGGGGGGGGGGGAGGTAATAATCTACAGTGGTCCTTCAGTTATCAAGATGCATATTAAAATCTTGCTAATCCTTAAATAAAAGTAATAGAATGTCTGTCTTTCTCTGTGTAATGAAGGATTCGCTAATGGCTAAAGGTTCTTCTTTACAGTTTGGCTTCACATAGATCCTGGGAAGGTTTATAACTATTTTGGTGGAGGATACCAACTCCTTCTCCCCCGTAAAAATCTTAAACTAAATTGAAAATTAGCGTTGGGGGGGTCGACTTTGCCCACATTAATTGCCCAGTAAAGCCACCTTTAAAAGAACACCCCGCGGTATTTTTGCTTAATTCAGATAAAGTTATTTTAGAAATATTCAAAATAAATTTATTCTTTGTCTAAATCTGGAAAAAGTCAAATTAATGTGTTTTTATTGGACTCAAATGAACTATTTGAGCAGTTATGTGAAAGATAAGGCATAAATCTATTTATAGAATCTATAAAACCCGTAATTATACACCTATATTATTTGATAGAAGTTTCATTGGAGAAACATAAAGGTTTTTAGAAGAATAGCTAGAAAGGGTATAAAGGTTATTCTTGAAGGTGTTGATATTAATGATTTTTTGTTATGTTCTGGGCTTTAAACCCTTTATTTTTACCATTTCAAAGCTTTCCAATAAGATATCTAACCTTTTTGTACTATGAATTTTTTTTGATATTTCAGATTTGAATTAGTTTTTGTTTAGATATCCGCTGGAATGGACTTCAGTATGCTCCTGGATGTTGAAGGTGTTGTCTGGACTTTCGGATCTCAGGTATTTAGGATTTTACACCAACGATTGAGAGTGTTAAAAAGTAACTTTAGATGCCAGTTTGGGGGTGCGTAATGACATCTGAACTTAAACAGTGAGCAAAATGGTTTAAATATTGAGCTAGATTCTTGAAAATTGGTACATAATCTTAGTCCTATAGGTACTACATCTAATGTAAAAAAAAATCTAAATTTTTTATTAGAGTCCAATTTTTCCTCTTTTCAAGATACATTATTATATGAAAGTAAAAGATATATGCAACACCTTTCCTAACATGGCATGACCCTGTCCAGATTTTGTATTGTGTCTTTGAAAATCAGCGATATAAGATAAAATAAAGGGGGGGGGGGGGGAAATGTGGTGACTCGTCACACGACATACCAGCAATTTTATTTTGGGTGCTACTCCCTTAGTTTTAGAGATAATTGGATGAAATCTTTTGGGCTGGGTCACTAATTACCCCAACTATTGGTATCTTTAAAAAAAAACGGCGGCGGGACCGCCGCTCCCGCCGCCCTCCGCCATTTTCCGCCGCCACCAAAAAAATTTTTTTATTGCATTTCTCGCCGAATTAGGCAATTTGGAATCATTTGAGACCATGTTATTTTTTTCAAAAATTTTTCCCCTTACAAGCAATCCTGCGGGGGGACTTTATGAAGGTATATCTTAAATAAAGTATGCTACTCCCTTAGTTTTAGAGATAATTGGATGAAATCTTTTTGATTGTGTCACTAAGGGGGGGGGGGGGGGAAGTTTTGACACTTTCGCTTACTCCGTGATTATTGGGCTAGGTATTAAAGTTAGACTATAGGTTATTTGGGATAAAAGTTTACTTTTGGTTAGTACTTCACGGATTTTTAATAATTTTTTGGGTAACCCCCCCCCCCCCTAGCCCCCCGGGGCTCAAAATCCCCCTAAAAATGAACCTAACATTAATTTTCTCAGGAACCATTTGACCAAAAGAGATGATTTCTTAAACTTAAGCTTTTATGCTTATAAACTAACTTCTGATTTAGAAGTCACCCCCCTGCCACCAACCCCTAGCCCTCCGGGGCTCAAAAAAACTCTAAAAATGAACCTAACCTTAATTTTCTCAGGAACCATTTGACCAACAGAGATGATTTCTTAAACTTAAGCTTTTATGCTTATAAACTAACTTCTAGTTTAGAAGTCAACCCCCTGCCGCCAACCCCTAGCCCTCCGGGGCTCAAAAAAACCCTAAAAATGAACCTAACCTTAATTTTCTCAGGAACCATTTGACCAACAGAGATGATTTCTTAAACTTAAGCTTTTATGCTTATAAACTAACTTCTGATTTAGAAGTCACCCCCCTGCCACCAACCCCTAGCCCTCCGGGGCTCAAAAAAACCCTAAAAATGAACCTAACCTTAATTTTCTCAGGAACCATTTGACCAACAGAGATGATTTCTTAAACTTAAGCTTTTATGCTTATAAACTAACTTCTAGTTTACAAGTCATCCCCCTGCCGCCAACCCCTACCCCTCCGGGGCTCAAAAAACCCCTAAAAATTAACCTAACCTTATTTTTCTCAGGAACCATTTGACCAATAGAGATGATTTCTTAAACTTAAGCTTTTATGCTTATAAACTAAGTTTAAGTTTAGAAGTTGCCCCCCTGCCGCCAACCCCTAGCCCCCCAGGGCTCAAAAAACCCTAAGAATGAACCTAACCTTAATAAAAATTTCTTATTTGAAGATTTAGAGGTACACTTATTAAACCAAATATGCTTCTTTTTAGATGTTATTGACATATCTGCTGAAAAAAATAGAATTGGCCTCCAGGTTCAGGTGCTACAGGCCTCCAGGTACACTCTGGAGACAGGTAAAAATTAAAATTTCTTATTTGAAGGTTTAGAGGTACACTTATTAAACCAAATATGCATCTTTTTGGATATTATTGACATATCTGCTAAAAAAAATTAGAAGCGGTCTCCAGGTTCAGTTGCTGCAGGCCTCCAGGTCAACTCTCGACAGGTGAAAATTAAAAATTCTTATTTTAAGAGTTAGAGGTACACTTACTAAACCAAATATGCTTCTTTTTGGATGTTATTGACATATCTGCTGAAAAATTGTACTAACTTGGATGGAGAATCTGTAGCTTTGGATGACATCTGGATAAGATCAACCCCTCTGAATTAAATTCTTAAAATGACTCCACTTTCATCTAGACTTTATAATCTGAATCATATCAAAAACGCTTGCCCCATTTTGAGTATCTGTAATATTACATCTGAGACATAATTATACTTTAAAAAGCATACCTAAACATTATAAAATAGACATTTTAGGTCTGTCTAGAAGGCTCCTAGAGGACACCTTGAGCCTGAATGGAGCACAACTTTCTCTAAATTCAAAAAATACAATTTGTTTAATTTTCCCTAACCAGCAATCACCTGGAGGTCACCTAGACACTGCCTAGAACACATATCTTTAAATAAGAACTTTTAATTTTTACCTGTCTCCAGAGTGGACCTGGAGGCCTGCAGCACCTGAACCTGGAGGCCAATTCTAATTTTTTCAGGAGATATGTCAATAACATCCAAAAAGATGCATATTTGGTTTAATAAGTTTACCTCTAATTCTTCAAAAAAGAAATTTTAATTTTTACCTGTCTCCAGAGTGGACCTGGAGGCCTGCAGCACCTGAACCTGGAGGCCGATTCTAATTTTTTCAGCAGATATGTCAATAACATCCAAAAAGATGCATATTTGGTTTAATAAGTGTACCTCTAAACCATAAAATAAGAAATTTAAATTTTTACCTGTCTCCTGAGTGGACCTGGAGGCCTGCAGCACCTGAATCTGGAGGCCGATTCTAATTTTTTTAGGAGATATGTCAATAACATCCAAAAATAAGCATATTTGGTCTAATAAGTGTACCTCTAACTCTACAAATAAGAAATTTAAATTAAGGTTAGGTTCATTTTTAGGGTTTTTTTGAGCCCCGGGGGGCTAGGGGTTGGTGGCAGGGGGCTGACTTGTAAACTAGAAGTTAGTTTATAAGCATAAAAGCTTAAGTTTAAGAAATCAACTCTGTTGGTCAAATGGTTCCTGAGAAAATTAAGGTTAGGTTCATATTTAGGGTTTTTTTGAGCCCCGGAGGGCTAGGGGTTGGCGGCAGGGGGGTGACTTCTAAACTAGAAGTTAGTTTATAAGCATAAAAGCTTAAGTTTAAAAAATCATCTTTGTTGGTCAAATGGTTCCTGAGAAAATTCAGGTTAGGTTCATTTTTAGAGTTTTTTGAGCCCCGGAGGGCTAGGGGTTGGCGGCAGGGGGGTGACTTCTAAACTAGAAGTTAGTTTATAAGCATAAAAGCTTAAGTTTAAGAAATCATCTTGTTGGTCAAATGGTTGCTGAGAAAATTAAGGTTAGGTTCATTTTAGAGTTTTTTTGAGCCCCGGAGGGCTAGGGGTTGGTGTCAGGGGATGACTTGTAAACTAGAAGTTAGTTTATAAGCATAAAAGCTTAAGTTTAAGAAATCATCTCTGTTGGTCAAATGGTTCCTGAGAAAATTAAGGTTAGGTTCATTTTTAGGGTTTTTTTGAGCCCCGGAGGGCTAGGGGTTGGTGGCAGGGGGGTGACTTCTAAATCAGAAGTTAGTTTATAAGCATAAAAGCTTAAGTTTAAGAAATCATCTCTTGGTCAAATGGTTCCTGAGAAAATAAAGGTTAGGTTCATTTTTAGGGGGATTTTGAGCCCCGGGGGGCTAGGGGGTGGGGTTATCCAAAAAATTATTAAAAATCCGTGAAGTACTAACCAAAAGTAAACTTTTATCCCAAATAACCTATAGTCTAACTTTAATACCTAGCCCAATAATCACGGAGTAAGCGAAAGTGTCAAAACTTCCCCCCCCCCCCTTACCCCAAGTTTTGGTATCTTTCAAAAAAAACAGTCCCGCCGGCCGCCGCCGTTTTCCGCCGCCACCAAAAAAAAATTTTTATTGCAATTTGGAATCATTTGAAGCCATGTTATTTTTTTCAAAAATTTTTCCCCTTACAAGCAACCCTGCGGGGGGACTTAGTCATTTTTTTCAAATTCTCGTTTATGAAGGTATATCTTAAATACAGTATGCTACTCCCTTAGTTTTAGAGATAATTGGATGAAATCTTTTTGATTGTGTCACTAATTACCCCAAGTTTTGGTATCTTTCAAAAAAAACGGCAGCAGCACCGCCGCTCCTGCCGTTTTCCGCCGCCACGAAAAAAAATTTTTTTATTGCATTTCTCGCCGAATTAGGCAATTTTGAATCATATGAAACCATAATATTTTTTCAAATTTTTTTTTGGGGCCGTGGCGGAAAACGGCGGCGGCGGATGGAGGGAGCAAGGTTGCTTGTAAGGGGAAATTTTTGAAAAAAATAACTTGGTCTTATATTATTCCAAATTGCCTTATTCGGCGAGAAATGCAATAATTTTTGTTTTTTGGTGGCGGCGAAAAACGGCGGCGGACGGCGGGAGCGGCGGTCCCGCCGCCATTTTTGATTCAAATATTTTTTTACTGACCTACCTAAAAAGATTTTGTTTCGATATCTTTAAAAGCACAGGAGTAGCACTGAATTTAAGATATACCTTGATAAACGAGAATTTGAAAAAAATGAATTAGTCGGCGGCGGATGGAGGGAGCAAGGTTGCTTGTAAGGGGAAATTTTTGAAAAAAATAACTTGGTCTTATATTATTCCAAATTGCCTAATTCGGCGAGAAATGCAATAATTTTTGTTTTTTTGGTGGCGGCGGAAAACGGCGGCGGCCGGCGGGAGCGGCGGTCCCGCCGCTGTTTTTTTTTAAGATACCAAAACTTGGGGTAATTAGTGACACAATCAAAAAGATTTCATCCAATTATCCCCAAAAAAAGCAAAATCCAGGCACACCTTCAAGTGGTAAGTACATTTATACCTAAACTGTAAAATAAAATATTTTCCCCTCTAAAGAGTGTTTTTGAATAAACAGGTGATGTGTTGAATCTAAGATATACCTTGATAAACGAGAATTTGAAAAAAATGACTAAGTCCCCCCGCAGGGTTGCTTGTAAGGGGAAAAAATTTTGAAAAAAATAACATGGTCTCAAATGATTCCAAATTGCCTAATTCGGCGAGAAATGCAATAAAATTTTTTTTTTGGTGGCGGCGGGAGCGGTGGTCCCGCCGCCGTTTTTTTTTTAAAGATACCAATAGTTGGGGTAATTAGTGACCCAGCCCAAAAGATTTCATCCAATTATCTCTAAAACTAAGGGAGTAGCACCCAAAATAAAATTGCTGGTATGTCGTGTGACGAGTCACCACATTTCCCCCCCCCCCCCCCTTTACTTATTGTCCTAATAATAACCAAATAGGTTATAGATAATTTGCCAAATCTATAACCCATGTACCTTTCCCTACTTAAGGACAAATAAGAGGTATTTATTCTGATTTAATTGATTGTGCAATATTTCAGGAGTATGGAAAGTGTGGAACAGGTTCTGATGGTTCATACAACTCCCAGGAGGCTAAGGTATTTAGAATTAATAGCGCAGCTACACTAAAATTAGGGAATCATGATAAGTTCTGTAAGATCTAATGCAATGGTAATACAATTAATTTAACCAAAGCAGTGCAGTTGCATTTTTATGCCATTTGGTGAAATACACTTATGTAAAAATTTGAAACACTTTGGACATGCTATATGCCCGATAATTTAACTTTTAAATTATTAAGCCCCCCTTATGGAGGTCAAAATATCAAAAAATCTTAGAGATCAATGAAAAACCACCAATTTTGAGAATTATTTAGTTTTTTTAAGGTTATTTACATGAAATTTAGATTTTATTCATTCTTACTAGGATATATAACTTCATTTTGTTTATATATGTATTTTTAGTTTCACTTTTTCCTAAAATATTTTGGTTATGTCTGTAAAGGTCCTTTACAGTTTGAAGCTAAAAGTCTTGAAAAGAAAAACAGCAAAAATAAAATAAGTCTATGACTTATGATTCAAAAATTCAATAGAAAAGACGGCAATGGACGATATATTGTTGTACATCCCCAATGATGATACACAAAATTACCACTTCTGTAGATTATAATTGGTGGTTGAAACGTTGGGACACTCAATCTAATGAACCAGCCAAAAAAATTCGATTAAAGTCCCCAAAGTTGTTAACAACGAATAAGAAAACCTTTATATAAAACTTTTGGGAATAGTGCAATAAAACAGCTAAAGTCCCCTCCCTCCCTGTATAAAGGTTTTTTTTTTTTTTTATTGCAACTATCTCGTAATCAATGATTAAATGGTACTTAGAATTCGAATTTCGATCTGAAATTTTTCATGAGTAATGCTTGGTAGGTCTATTTTCCCTAAATCGAATAAAAAGTCATACCAAGAATTATTAATGCAAAATTTCAGATCGAAATTCGAATTCTAAGTGCCATTTAATCATTGATTACGAGATGGTTGCATTAACCCCCCCCCCCCCACCCTTGGATCATTTAATAATGAAATTTTTTTCTTAATTTTTTTTCATTTTTATAGGAACACCTCTATTATAAGAAAATTAATTCCTTCTCTAGCTTATACTAGTCATCAGTATAAAATCCTCAAAGAAGTTGTATCAACTTTTTTGCTTTTTATTTAAGATAGCTAGCCGGTTCTTTCAGTAAGTAGTAGATGTAAAATTTTTCATAGAATTCAGATATGCAATCGATTTTTTTGTAGACCTCTTATTTTTTAAGTAATTTAAGTTTTTTAAAAAAATAATTAAGTCGGTTTTAAGGTACTAAAACGCAACAAAATAAAAGAAGAAAATGGCCAGTATGAACAAAAATAGTAAGATCTTTAATTTGACACCTTACTTTTAAAATTCTGTTGAGTAATTATTGAAAAAATCTATTTTTTTAACCTCGGTTTAATAAAAACTTTAGACCTAAATATTTTCTCAAACAGACAAAAAAAACATGGGTTCATATATACCTTTAGAATCAGAAAAATATTACGAATCTACTCTAAGCAAAATTGAAAAAGTTTTATAAAACTATTATAAAAAAATAAGTTTATTTTAAGAATCATAATTTTCGGCTTTAAAGGGTTAGCTTGAACCAAACCTGAACAAAACCTAAACAAAAGACAATGCAATGTTGCAGATATTTTTTAAACACAAGAAACAATAATGTATTTTTAACTGCATTGTTTTAAAGTTTATAAACAGACTGATGCATATTTGTTCATAATTTTTCATTCTTTACATGTTCTTTAATATCACTATATTTATTGTAGTATCTATTGTATATAATGTATGAACGTTCTCCTTTTTTTCTGGCAATTCTATAGGTTAGTTTTATAGATTAAGCTTCCCGATTCGTCATTTTTTGCGATTTGTGATTGGCTAGTTTAGTAGTTACAATTCTTAAAATAAACTTTTTATTTTTTCTATTTTTTATTACATTTTTTTTAAACTTTTTCAATTTCGCTTAGAATGGATTCATATTATTTTTCTCATTCTAATGGTATATATGAACCCATATTTTTTATGTCTGTATAAGAAAATATTTAGGTCTAAAGTTTTTATTAAACCGAGGTTAAAAAAATAGATTTTTTCAATAATTACTCAACAGAATTTTAAAAGTAAGGTGTCAAATTAAAGATCTTACTATTTTTGTTCATACTGGCCATTTTCTTCTTTTATTTTGTTGCGTTTTAGTACCTTAAAACCGACTTAATTATTTTTTTAAAAACTTAAATTACTTAAAAAATAAGAGGTCTACAAAAAAACCGATTGCATATCTGAATTCTATGAAAAATTTTACATCTACTACTTACTGAAAGAACCGGCTAGCTATCTTAAATAAAAAGCAAAAAAGTTGATACAACTTCTTTGATAGCTTAGTGATTTTTTTAAAACTTCGTGCTGATTCAGAACAGTTTTAGTACATATCACCACTAAATCAGGGGTGTTAAGGGATAAGACAATGGAGGATGAATTGATATTCATACCCAATAAGGATTAATAATATTGCTTATGATATAGATTAAAATTAGTGGTTGAGATGTTTGGACACTACTAGTTTTGAAATTAACCAATCAAAAAGTAACCATAGTTTTAGAGTCAACAAAAAAGACGTGTTTACAAAAATTTGGATATTTTGTCAGTTATTTGTCAATATATATTTTTTTCTGTTATAAACTCCCTTCTCTTAAACGTATTCTTGTTTAGTATATTTAGTAATTCTAGGGAAATAAAATTTAAAATTAAAAGCTTTTTTACCTATCACAAAAGAACTATTTTAATTACGTTACAATAGAACCTTTAATGAGAAAGGGACAATTTCTTTCATCTAGAAGATAACCATGGAGGGGGCGGGTGTGACACTTTTAACCAGAACTAAAAGTCAAAGGAACTCAACTTAAACAAAGAGTTACAGCACTGAAATTTGGCACAGCAGTGTCTTTAAAGAGGAACAATGTTTAACTGTGAAGAAACGGCGGCGGAACTGCCGCTATCGACGAGAACTACCGTTTTGAGGGAAATGATGTCATAGATGATTTGAAATTGTCTAATTTGGCGTAAAAGACAAATAAATTACGGCTGGAAACGACATTTTTCGGCGATAGCGGCGGTTTTGCCGCCGTTTCTTTACAGTTCTACATTGCATCTCTTTAAAGCAACTGGCATGCTAAATTTCAGTGCTAAAACTCTAAATTAGTTTTGATTTCAAAAAGTGTCACACTTGCCTCCTCATTTTTAAAGTAAGAGTTGCAATACTATCATAGGGGTGAAGCCTAAAAGGATGTGGGGGGGTGGTGTGTTAAACTCGCCGATTCGGGGATTTATTCCGAGAAACGTTCTGTTTAGTAACTTATTTAGTGGACACAATAGTTAATTAACTAAAGGATATTTCCATGATTGGTATTTAACAAGTTTAGATACTAAATTATGTTGTAGGGATGGCAATTCGTCAAATTCTAACAAGATTCCGTCCAAAAAAAAGGCTGATTCCCGCGGATTCCGGATTCTGATTTTTGGCGGATTCGGATTCCGGATTCTAGCAATATTTTAAAAGGCTTTTTTTTGAATTGAAAAATTTAAGTGCTACATATGTCCTACATCAGTAGCACACAGACAACGGAGGCGAGCAGACGTCTTCATGTGTTTCCTGTGAAGATTGAATTTTTTTTCAATCTTACCCTTACAGTCAGCTTATTGCAAACATGGGTTGAAAATGTATGGGTACCCAAACCAATTCGTGTGTTGTGAACATTTACCATCAAACAAAAAAAAAAATCTGCAATATACAACAAAAACAGTGAAGCCACCTTTTTTTGGCCTGCAAAAAAATTCCTTCAAATAAAGCTTGTTTGTAAGATGATATTATCATCCCCCTGCCTCCTTTCATCCCCAAGATACAAGGTGACCCAAGCTAACCGCTGCGCTGTACAACACCCCAAACATTCACAATGGGAATTTCTAGGAACTAAACAAATTATGCTGAGGATACAGATTTGTTGGATGCTACTCATTATTTATCCTCTGGCTACTACTCAGGCTATTGGTGTCTGCCATTAATTAAAATGAGTAAAAGGCATCCTTTATTGGATGTATTGCGTCGGGCTGCAGACGACATGTTATCGTTTCTGGCATCTTCAATTTAAATTTTCCGCCAAAATAGTATGACAGATGAAAACAGCATTGTACAAACTGTAAATAGAAACAATAGCAAAGCAATGGTTTATACATCTTCAATCAATGTTTCAATTTAGTGACAATTTATCTAAGATATTGAGTAGAAACTAGGGTAAGGGGGGGGAAGTTTCGGTAAGGGGCTATTCTCGGTAATTTCGACCTACCTTCATTAAATGACCTTTTTCTCCATGTTCCTTTCAAATGACAGAAAAAACATAAAAGCAAATTTGTTCCTTATTAAATTGCCTACAAAAAAGTATAAAATGAATTTTTTGTGAGATGAATATTAAGGGTACTTATTGGGTCTCAAAGTCGGACGAAAATTTTTTTTTTTCCAAAAATTTTTTAGTAGGTGTGTAAAGATCGACCTACACAAAAATTGGTAAGACCTAGAGCTGATCTGAAAAACTTTTTGAACTAGAAATTGCCTGCTTTTTCCAAATCCGTTGAGAGCTTTAAAATCGGGTTAATATTTTTTTCAAAAATGACCAAAGTTGGCGCCGGGGGAAAAATCGGTAATTTCAAAAGAAATTAAAATTCAACTTTTAAGGTCATGTTTTCATGTTTTCTTTTGTCAAATCTATTATTCCATATGGACTTTTTAAGAATTAGGCCTAAAAATGAATAGAACAGATAAAAAACAAAAACAAAATTAATTTTATTTTTTGAATCAAAATTTTGCGAGGAAAAAATCAAAATTTCTGGTCCTTTGAAAAAAAAATATTTTTGACATAGGAGGAATAGTCCGATCTTTATGATTTTTTTTGTGGTTAATCCCAATCACCTATACTAATTATGATTTTTTACGCTTGTTTGGTCGTTTGGCCTTTTTTCATCGATTTTTTTAAGGTTAAAATGTAGTCAAGATTTTTTGCAAAGATGACACTTTTGCTTCAAATTCAATTTTTGAGGTCAATTTTTAATCAATTTTCATGTTTTTTGGGCTAAATCTATAGTTCAATGTGAGCTTTTTTAGGATCAGGCCTAAAAAGTAATAAAATACGTTTTTTTCTTATATTAATTTTAAGTTTTTAAAAAAAAATTTTCGAAAAAAAAAATCGAAAATTCGCGTCTTTCAAAAAAATTCATTTTTAACATAGAAGGAATAGTCCGATCATTATGAAACTTTTTGTGGATAATCCCTATAACCTATACTAATTATGATTATTTATGTTCGACTGGCCGTTTGGCCGTTTTTCATCGATTTTTTTTAGGTTGAAAAAAATTACCGATATTTCCCCCGGTGGTGGGGAAATATCGGTAACTTTTTTGCGGTCAATTTCGGCCAACTTCTAAAAGTCCTAGGATAATGTCCTTTTAGGACCTGATAGTCCTTTCCGTAAGCTTTCTACTGGTCTTGGTTTCATTTGAAAATATTAATATTTACCCCATTTTTTTTCAAAAAAACCGAAAAAAAACCGAAATTTCCCCCCCCTTACCCTATAACAAACTGCAAAGTATAAAGATATCTGTGTATCTAATTATTATCAATCTATGTAACACTCCTAACAGTTGAATATTATTGATGTTTTATCATTATTGTTGTGTTTATATTATTCACCTGTTTCTAACTATTTGCATTATATGTGCTATCATGTTTTTAACTATATTATAACATTGTGTCCACAGTTTTGTCCACTGTGAGTATCTATATATAGACAATGAGAACGTTATTAATTGACATATATCATTAACTTTTAACACGTATGTATAACTTCTCGGCGTTACTAACCCCTTAGCTATTTAATATTTGGTGTTGTATTAAATAGCTATTAATTATTGCACAGTAATTTTATGTTTATGTAGAATGTTCATGATTTTTATTTTAATATGTATGATATTTTTTTCCAAAAGTTGAAATATATCATTTTAAAAACAAAAAAAAAACATATGTCCTACAAATTAATGTTCTTGGTGTTCTCTATAATTCACTTCCGAGAATCGAACCAGATTTTAAAAGATATTATATATAATGATGATAATCTTTGCCTTGAAAAAGGCGGAGTTAAAAGAAAAAACTCAAAATGCTAATTTTAACCTACCAATTAAGAATCTGAATCCGCTATTTAAAAACGGATTCCGGATTCGGATTCCAAAATTGGCTAAAAGGTGGGCGGATTCCGGATTCGGATTCGGATTGCCAATCCTATTATGTATTATTTAAAAAATTGGTGTAAGATAAAAATAAGGTCACATTTGGTATCTAAGGAAAATCCAATTAATAAAGTAAAAATATGTTTCTGTATGTACCGAAGAATCTCGCTAACCGCTGAACCGATATGATTCTCCTTTACAGTGTAGCTTCTCATAGACCCTGGGAAAGTTTATCGAGAAGTAAAAAAACAAAACAAAAACATAACTAACCCCATCTTTCGGCAAAAAAAATATTTTTTGCTGAACAGAGTAATTAACAGTCCAATGTCCTCTTAATCCCTGAATTCTAAAAGCCATTTAGATAGTTTAATTGAAAAACCTCTATACCGGGGAAGATAATATATGTAAATTTAAAAAGTGTTAAAGGGGGGGGGGGCGAAAGTGACACTTTTTGAAACCAAAACTAAAAGTCAAAGGAACTCAACTAAAAAAAGAGTTACAGGTCTGAGATTTTGCATGGCAGTTGCTTTATAGGGGTACAATATGGAACTGTGAAGAAACGGTGGCGCAACCGCCGAGAAAAGGCAAAACAAAATTCGGCGGGAAACGGCGGTTTTCGGCGGTTGCGCCGCCGTTTCTTCACAGTTCCATATTGTACCCCTTTAAAGCAACTGCCATGCAAAATCTCAGACCTGTAACTCTTTTTTTAGTTGAGTTCCAGACTGGCCAGAGTGTACGTTTTGTACGTTTTGTACGTTACGCATCGAATCTGTGTACGTTCTGGACGTTATTTTGATATGTGTACGTAATGTATTTTGAAATTTGTATTTTTGTACGTTTTACGTTTTTTTAAAAATAATAAGAATCAAATATTAGCAGAAAAGTAATTTGTATGTTTTGTACGAAAATTTTTGCAAAAACAATAGGTGTATTATTTAAATAAATTTAATAATATCTTCAATTTTCATAGAACAAAAATATGTATGTAAATTATGCATATATATTATTAGAACTTACAGTTTAAATTTATGGATTTCAAATATATGTCCTATAGATATAGTTTAAACTATTGAACAGAATGAGATATGCAGTTGACTAAATTCAAG
Source organism: Acartia tonsa (assembly GCF_053477335.1). Taxonomy (NCBI): domain Eukaryota; kingdom Metazoa; phylum Arthropoda; class Copepoda; order Calanoida; family Acartiidae; genus Acartia; species Acartia tonsa. Next base: position 14,406,034 of record NC_137271.1, on the reverse strand, counting down.
TTTAAATGCATTTCATGCTACTACCCCTTTAATAGATTTTACTATAATTTTTTTCAAATTCTTTATATACTTGGGTAAATTTTCCGAGATATCATATGGTGCACAGTGTAGGATTAAGAAGTCTTATTTTTTGGTATCTTCAGTTTTTAAAGAATAAGAATCAAATATAAGTATAAAAGTATTTGTATATTTATTTGTATTTGTACAAAAAGTATTACAAAAATAGTATATTATCTATAATGGAAAGTAGAATGATGTCTGTCCGTCTGCTTGTCCGTCTGTATATCAGAAGCTTAATATCTCAGTAACCACTGAACCTATTGTGCTCTACTCTTCATGGAATATAACTAATAGTACTGTGATGGTTTTTGCTATTTTCTTTGGGGGAGGGACACTTAAAGATTTTTACTTTCTACTAGGATTAGAGGCTTCGTATCCCTCTTTTACAGAATCGTTTGTTGGAAATTTGTCAAAAAAAATATAAAAAAGATTGTGATTATTTTTTTCATTTAGGCTTCGCCCCAGGGTGCGGTGGGGGTTCCCCCACCCAGCTGATTTGCATTAGTTTACAAAAAATAAATTGAGGGGTGGTTGATTTTTTATTTTTTAAGGGGGGGGGGGGTTTCCCACACTCTAAGAAAATAGCCTAAAACTACCACAGGACTAGTAGATATATTCCCTGAAGATTAGAATTTAGAACCCAATCTGTTCAGCGGTTACCAAGATCTTAAGCTTTAGACAGACAGGCATTGATTTACTTTGTATTAAAGACTAGTATTTTCTGAGATCTTTAGCAATAGACAAAATAACCCTATATCCTATTATATGTTTATCCTATAAATCCTTTTTTTCTGTAACAAAGAATCTCGCTAACTGCTGAACCGACATGATCTTTGTGAGGTTGTAGGCTATTTTCTCTGTCCTTCCAAATCCCTTCAAGAACCTGTATTCAAAATGGTAGAAAAATAGCCTAAAACCATCTCGGTAACTGTGTGAAGTAGTTATGAAAATCTTAAGCATCAGACAAAAAACTTACTACTTTATTTAATAGAATATACTTAGTACGTAATAACAGGATGTATGTCTCTCTGTCAGTTTATTTGTACCGAAGGTTCTTGCTAACCGCTAAACCGATATGGTTCTCTTTTACAGGGTAGCTTCTCATAGGTCCTGGGAGAGGGTACAACCACCCTCCCACGAGAAACTACTCTTAGAAAAAAATCACAACCCTTCCTCTATTTTTTCTTTCTTTTTAAAATAGAAATCAGAAATGGGGGTGGTCTACTCCCCCTTCCCTCACTAAAAAAAATATTAGCGAAGCTACTCTATAATCACTTTGTCAGTCTGTTATGCTATCGGAGAAACGTGATTTTCTCGGCTCCTGTTTTTGATTGAATAAGTTCACATTCTACATATTTTCATTGAGATTTGCCTTTTGGTTGGGAGCTAGATCTATTCCTAGATTTTCTTTTTTTCATGGTTTTCTCGACTTCTATTCAAGATAGACGGCTGAAATTTTCACATTCTACATATTTTCAAAAAGTTTCTTTAAGGTTTGTCTATTTGTTGCAGTGCTAGATCGATTCCTAGATGTATAGGTTTTTGTGATTTTCACAACTTATATTCCTGATAGACGGTTGTAATTTTCAGGGATTGTATTAGTTTTCATTCTTAATACTTCCACTAAATTTCATTGAGATTTGCTTATTGGTTGGGGGGCTGAATTTATTCCTAGATTTTCACGTTATTATATATTTTTAAAAGGTTTTGTGATTTATTTAAATAAGTTAAATGCTTATTTTTTACGACACTACTCTATAGTTTATATAGTTCCCAGATTTCCATCCATAACTTTTGAGCTTCGCTACTTAAGGATGTTGTCATCCTTGTTTTTTACTTTTTTGTTTTTTACTTTTTATTTTTAAATAAAAAAATGGGTTTTTGAATTCAACTCCCCCCCCCCCCTAATCAAGTTCCTCTAGAGGCCTCTAAGGGCGTAGTCGCTGGTCCTTATAATAGGATATACTTTGTACATAATAACAGAATGTCTGTTTGTTTGAACCAAAGAATCTCGCTAACCACGGAACCGATATGGTTCTCCTTCACAGGATAGCTTCTCATAGGTTTTTGGAAGTTTTATTTTTTACTATTTTGGGGAAGAGTATCACCATCCACCCTCACAAGAGAAATTGACTTTAGAAAAAAAAACTACCTCCTCCCCCCAAAAATGAATTTCAATTGCGATTTTAAGTTATTTTTTTTTCCAGATGTCTATAAAAAACTTTTGAGCTTCGCTACTTATATATGTTGTCATCCATGTTTTTTTTATTGAATTCAACTCTCCCCTCCTCAAGTGCCCCTAGAGGCCTTTAGGAGCGTAGACGCTAGTTCTTTTGAATAGAGTAATAGGATATCTTGTGTCCGTCAGTTCGCTATGGTTCTCCTTTACAGGTAGCTGCTAGTAGACTTAAATGTATTGATAATAGGTAACTAGGAAATTATTTAACTTATTTTTATTATGAATGTACGTTTTTGTACGTTTTTTTACTTTTTTTTATGTACGTAACGTATTTTTTTTGTGTACGTTATGTACGTTTTTTATTTTCAAAATTGGCTGGCCAGTCTGGAGTTCCTTTGTTGACTTTTAGTTTTGGTTTCAAAAAGTGTCACTTTCGCCCCCCCCCCCCCCTTTAAATTAACCCTATCTGCGGAAGTATCCCAATAGTTTAAAATAAGTGTCAACATTATTTTCTAGTTAAAATTACTCTTTTCTTTGGGAATAAAACTCTCAGCCACTTTAAATAGTCTCTAATTAAATCCTTTATCCAAAAGTTTTAACTTTTTAGTAGTTTAGCAACTCTGCAAGGTTGATTGGTTTGTTCGTCTATCTATGACGTTTTGTGACTATAAGAGGTCTTGTACTTTCTATATATCACCCCACCCCCTCCTCCATGTATGCTAGATTTGATTCATGGCCTATCATTGCAATAAAAGATAAAGGCATTATGACATTTTTACATCATGCTATAGAATAAAGAAACCTAAGTACGTCCAAGCTTTTTATTTTAAGGGTGGTAAAGTAAGAGGTTTCAAAGATTTGAAGTTGGTAAACTATTGTATTTTATATTGTGAGGGAGGTAAAATGAGAGGTTTTAAAGTTTGATGAGGGTAAACTCCAATCCTTAGACGTCTATGAAGGAACATATTATTATTACAAGAAATAACTCCTTGGAAAAAGAGGGAGGGGGGAGAAATTCATCTTTGTTGGAAAATATACCCCTTTCTTGAAATAAATACAAATACACACCCAAACATAGACGTCCAAGGGTGTGGGTAAAGGGGTGTTTATCCCCCTCAAACTTTGAAACCCCCTCATTTTACCCCCTAAAATGTGTGAAAAACATTGGACATTCCTCCAAATACTAATTTTTTTCATGGGTCAGATCCCTGTAACTCCAGAAATCCTTGTTTTGTATCTATTGGAAGAATCCTATTACGAAGTTGTCATTTTGTCTGATACAGATTTTGTTACTTGAAAAATAGAAAATCGGGGAAATTTTCAAATATCCTTTATAATATGAAGTAATATATTTTTTGTGTGAAGCTAAAATTTTAGGGAAATACTGTCTTGTAATGGTTGTACCTATTAGGGAAGCTTTCTTATATATATATCTTGTGGATTATTTTGGGCTTTGAAAGTGCGAAAAACTATTTTGCATTTTACTCAAAATATCATATCTAGCTTTCTTGAAAGAAGTGGGGGGGAGGGGGGGGGGTTAATGTAACCATCTCGTAATCAATAATTAAATGGCACTTAGAATTCGAATTTCGATCTGAAATTTTGCATGAGCAATCCTTGGTAGGTCTATTTTCCCTAAATCGAACAAAAAGTTGGAAAAGTAATGGCTGGCGGCTCAGCCGTTTTGCCAATTTTTTTGCTATCTTAAGAGCAAATTAGTCACAAATCCTATCTCCACATAATACTTTTTGTCGCTTAAAAACCTTATCTAGAAATTTTAAAAATGGTTATTGCTATCATTAAACATGAATTAAACCAAAAATTCACAAAAAGCTATGAAAATAACACAATTTCCTATGATTACTCTTTTCACTTTAAGTGCTTTAATCATTGATTACGAAATGGTTGCATTAAAATCCCCCCTTATTTTATATAAATAGTTTTGACACTCAAGAGTTTCAAATTAAGACATAATTTAACATGACTTTATATTTAAAACTTTAATATTAAGGAAAATCTGTTTTAATTAAGTGTTTTAAGTGTCAATTAATCCATAGATGAATGAATTAGTATATATATATATATATATATACTAGTGGCCACATCTCTAGAGGACTCTATGGGCACTTGATGGGGAGGGGGTGGGGGTTAAGACAAAACCTCCGCTTTCAATTTTAGTTTTAAAAGTAGAAGTATATAAAAAATTTTACAGGGGCGATTTCTCTTGGGAGTATGTAGATGACCTCCCATTTAATATTTATGAACCTTCTATGAACGTATGAGAAGCTTCACGGATAAGATGAACCAAATCGGTTCAGCGGTTTGCGAGATCTTAAGCTTTACATACATAGACAAACATTCAGAAACGTTAATATTACAGAATGTTTATAGACGGTTGTTTGCGGATATGGAGATATAATTTTAATGGATTTAGTCTTTTAAGAAAATTCAAAAAAAAACTATAAAAATAACACAATTTCCTATGATTACTCTTTTCACTTAATACCTGGAAAATATTATTAAATAAGTTTACATAAAAAATGTCGATAAAATGTTTATTATGACCATTTTTAATGAATGTCTTGCCATGGACTTTAAAACAATACGTTTTTTTGTTGTTGATTTACATCTTTCTATATTCTTGCAATTAATAAATACATATCATATTTAAATTTTGCATATTAATTATGTTCTGTCTTTAGTTCATGTTTGAATTATATAAAAATAATATGATTAATACTGCTATGTCGGCCGTATGACCTTAAAGAACATGTTTTTTTTATCAATTATCGTTATTTTTCAATTTATACAATACTAGCGGATTCGCCCCTAGAGACCTATAGGGGCCATTGATGTGGATGGAAAGGGAATAGAGAAGTCGAATCTCCCAATTTAAATTTGGAAGGGTAGTAGTACACTCCCCCCAAAATAGTTAAAACCCTTTACTGACCTATGAGAAGCTACATTTTAAAGGAGAACCATATCGGTTTCGCGGTTAGCGAGATCCTTCGGTACAGACAGACATCCTGTTACCTTTATATAAGGATATAAATAGTGAGATCTCAATTAAATTTTTAATTTAGGTAAAGATGCGTTATGCTGGAATCTCAACGCCTCACCAAATCCAAAGGTAAGTTGATCCTTGCGGTAAAGTAAAAGGATGTGTGTCTCTCTGATTGCCTACCTGTGTGTTAGCTGTTATGAAGAGCCTTTCATATGTTTTGGAAAGGTTTTTTGTCTCATTTTTAGGTAGGAAAATATCAAGAAGAATAGTTATTTATCACCTCATATAATATAAAATTAAAACCAGTTTTGTTAGACCCTAGCAAAATTTTATTTATTTTATGATTTTTATTTTAATATTCGTGGAAAATTTTGTGTAATGCGATGCTATATATGATTTTTCAGAATGGCTGAGAACCGGTTATACTAATCGCTTTCGATGGCATATTGGAAAACATTATTTTCAATCCTAAAAAAAGTCTTTTAAAGGAAATTTAAAAAAAAATAAAAATGTAGGAAATTAACTTCTTAATTTTAAACAAATGTTTCTTTGTTTTATTCCTTCTTATGTTTCCAACCTATTGTATGTCCCTTTCTTTTCATCATTTATTTTATAAACATATAGTAAAAGGATGTGTGTCTCCTACGTGTTAGCTGCAATAAAGAGCTTTTTATATGTCCTGGAAAGGTTTTGTCTTATTTCTTGGTGGTAATATAGAATAAAAGGTTTTTATCACATCGTATTATAGACAGCTTTCCGCGGATATTTGAATTTAAAAATTATTAGATTAATCCAGTTTTGTTAGCCCCTAGAGGCCAAACGTTCGGCTCCCGTTTTTTTTTACAAATCCACGTGTACATTACACCCCCATTAAAGGGATTGTCATGTCAAATTTTAACGTTCTACAATCTAATACAGTTTTAAAAACTTAGTAAACAAACCTTACGGAAAAAAGCATAAATAAATGTTTATTTTATATTGAATTAAAAATAATCTTTTGTTTCCAACCTATTGTGTGATCATTTATTTTATAAACGTAGAAGCAAAAAAACATATAATTGTATTGAATCTATTCATCTTTTCTTAATTATTTTTAAATGAAGGAGTTACAAAATTATTTTTCTGTACTAGACATGTTTTCATAACTTTTATTCAATTTCTAATTGCGACATTTTTCTATATTTACGTAGAGAAATTCCGTTATATGGATTAACGGTTAGCTCTGATTATCTATAATACAAATTAGAACGATGTCTGTCTGTCCGTCAGAAGCTTAAGATCTCGGTAACCGCTGAACCAAATGGGCTCTACTCTTCAGGGAATATACCTACTAGTCCTGTGGTGGTTTTAGGCTTTTTTCTTGTGGGGTGGGACACCCCCAACCCCCCCAAAAACAAAAAATTCGAAGCCGCTAGTGAATTATATTACATTAAAGTTATCCTATCGATTTTAAACCTTGCTCTAAAATTTCTTTAAAAATGAGTAGGTATAAATCTTGAAATTGTTGTAACTTTTTGTTTTAATTAAAAACAAGGATATGAACATTCATAAGTAGCGAAGCTCTAAAATTATGAAGGGATATAACGAAAAAAATAATATAGAGCGGTATCATACAATAAACATTAAACTTGATAAAATAGGAAAATCACGAAACCTTTAAATTACGCAACTCTTAAAATCATGAAAACTAAAAGTCTAGGAATCGATCTAGCACCGCAGTTAATTGACTAATCTTAATGAAACTTTATGGAAAAAATGTAGAATATTGTCGTAATGACAGAATTGTAGAGTTGACTCCATGTGTATTATAATGATCTTTGATTTATATACATATATACAAAGCTATGATAAATAAAATAAGCAAGAAGTTTGAATAAAGAAGATCAAGCTTCAGTTGCGTTTTGCAAGTCTTAGATAGTGAAAACTATAAGACTTACTAGCCAGGTTGTCACCAAGAGTGGGGCCTGGACATTATAACGAGCTCCGAGTTGAAGCTCGTTATATATCTATTTATTGATCATAGCTTTACCCAGTTATTAACTATCTTAATATACCTAACCTAATCTGATTTAAACATAGATATAATTGGAATACAGTAAGTGAATATTCAAAGTGTTGATTATTGATATATGAAGTATTGCTACTCTATAACTAACTATTTACCGTCTGTTTTCCGTGGTATAAATACTACAAAAGTGGCGCAGTGCTTAGGTGCGGAGGGTTATAGTTCTTACTAAAAGTTTAAATATAAATATTGGTTGTCATAACTAATATAAAAATATTAAGCTAATCTGAAATATAACACTCCCACCTCGTGTAAAAAACATACGCTCTAAAGACTCTTTTCTAGTTTCTCATGTGAACATACAAGGTCATTATTGTGTCTACATTTCTTTTAATTGTTAATAACATTTTTCATTAAATTTTCATCTTAAATTTGACAAGAATAAGTTTAACCATGACTACACCTAATGCACAGGAAATCATGGCTGAACGCATTGCCAATATCAAAGATGAAAATATTAAAAATATCTTAACCCAAGTTAATGCTTTTAACACACTATTACATAATGCCCTATTAAATGTTCAACAAACAAGAAAAGGTAAGTGTTGGTACAATAGTTGATACACTCGACAAAAAATTGGACACCAACAAACAGACTTTAACGGACAAAATTTCATCCTTAAAGACTGAAACTGCCACCATAAATCAAAAAATTAAAGATCTACCTGCTGGGGGTGATATTTCTAGTTTATTAGACCTCAAGGAAAGGGATGATCTAACCTTAGTAAGGCTTGCAATTGAACAAGGTGTTGGTAGAGATGATACATTAGATTGTACATATAGGGAATGGGTACCCAAAACATCAATTGAATTCACAGAAATGCCAAAAGCTAAGGCCCCTGAAGAAATGCAAAATTCTATCTTTTCTTTCAATGGGCCTAAGGGTAACAAAAACTTTGTCAACGCAAGGGAAAATCACTTCTCTGATTTTGAAATAAATCTGCTTACTAACCTATTCCCTATCCCTGATAGAACAGCTACACTTAAAGATATGCAAGATAAAGATGCCTCATCATTCACATACAAAGTGATATGTGATTATCGCTATAAATGGGATGATTCTTTTTGTAGACTTGCACCAAATTGGAACAAAGAGACTACAGATATAGAGGATTTTTTTGCTCAATTCTGGGCCGTAGCTAGCTCTTATAAAATTGACTCTCCCTCGCTTTTCAAGCTAAAGTTCTATGAAAAAGTTGCAGAAGCTTATCCTAATGCTATGGGATACGAACTTCGCCCCGAACATCCCGAACTTGCGGAAATGTCTCCGCTCAAATACTATCTAAAATTGCGCAGAAAATTCTCTCCATTTGTTAGTGCAGAAACAGCTTCACATTGTTTCTATAATATGAAACAAGCATCTACGCAGCTCCTTGACGATTTTTTTTACAAAAAACTAAAGGCGTTTAAAAATATGCAACCTAGTAAGCAAATTTTGGGTACGGCTTGGAGACAATTTTATTATAATGTGTGTAAAACACTAAAAAATGAAAAATTGGGGGAATATATGTTAGATTATGTTGAAACCATGAATAATCTTCAAAATACTGACCAATTCTTAGTTCAACTATCTAAGAGGGGGAATCATTACGTCACTTGGGGTAAGATGGAAGGGTTAAAAGGGGAAGAAGTCAAATCATGTTTAACTATAGCAACCCAAAAACTATATTTTGAAACAATTGACAGCAGCAATTCTACAATTGCCCCTACCCAGCTTCAAATCAATGAAATTCACCCTAAAAAGTCGGATGTAATGGATGTAATAACAATGGATAATACATTGTCTGAGTTAGATACCATTCCTCAATTCCAAAATGAGGAAGGTTTAGACGAATCTACTATTATGGATATAATAGGTGCGTTAAATTTTAAATCAAAAGCTATGATTTGTTGGTATTGCAATAAGGCAAATCATACTGTTGTCAAATGCTTGTCAAAGAAAAAAGGTAATCCGCCAGATCCTAATTCTAAAATTGGACTGACAAAAGCAAAAATGTTTATGGGGCAACCTAAAAATACTTTTAGGCCCCCTAACACGACAGACAGACAAGTAAATCAGCTCTCCAGCCAAGAAACCATACAAGACAAGACAGACAGACAAATTGCAATGTTAATGGACAATGCTGAAAAACAAATGAAACATAATCTAGACAGCGTTCCATATTTCTAATCAATGGGTTAAAATAGATAAAAAGCCTATTATTAATTGTACTTTTAATTGAGACATAATAATTGATATTTTCATAAATATGTTATATTTGTATTTTAAAATTCTATGTGAATAAAAGTATAAATAATAAACTTGTTTCTGTTTTTTTGTGTTTAACATATAAACAAATAACATATTAATATAAACAATAACAACATAACTAATGTCTATCTCAAATCATATGATTGGAAAATTATAATCAAAAAAAGTACATATATGTTATGAAAAATCTACGTATGATAAGGGGGAATTTAACCCCCTCAAACACCCCCTTTCCCCCCTTTTTCAGCCACTCATATACAAACAAAAATTTATATGATATTGATTTCAAATAATGGGGGGGACAATAAATTTTATAAAAAAGAGAAAGAGAGATAAAAAATTTGTTGATAAGAATATAAAAAAACTTGCCTTACTACTTTAAATTTAAATCAGTCCTCAGTTTCCATTCAACAAAAGCACATTTAAATAAAAAATTGAAATTTAAAAAAGTTATAAGCTCAATGTTGAGTTAGTGACTTAATTTCAAAATAAACTGTTAGTTAATAAAACAAACAGACATAAATATAAGTGAATTGTTTACTTCAAGGTAATTTTACTTTACTTTTATTTTTTTTTTTCATCTGCTTACCACTAATTTTATCATCTGATATATTTATTTCTCTCTTTATACCAATTAATTAATAAATATGGTAATCAGAATATGATATATATATATATATATATATAAGTATACCAATTTATCTTACATGGTAGTTACTCAGTACGGCTTTCGATATGTCAAGATTCTATTCAATGATCTATAAATTAATTTAGTAAATTAGTCTTTATTGTTATTAATATATGATTGTAATAAACTAAATTAATAAGATAAAATTCAACCTTTCTATGCTACAATGTTAAAAATAGTTCATTTATTAAAAAGATTTCTATATGACATGTACAAAAAAAAGAAAAACTGAATAAAATAATCTATCAATAAAGCATACCAGTAATAGATATTCCTATAAAATTTTCTTTTTTTTCCTACAATATTAAAGGATAATTGAAAATATGAGAGGGGGGGGGGAATATAAGGAATATATATATATAACTATGGTTAATTAAACATTGATAGGTTATAAATATTTTTCAATATGGCCATCTTAGCAGAAGTACAATTATCTAATCCCCTGTCAAAGTTTAAGCACAAAGTCACCTCACTTATAGATACTGGTAATAATTTCTACAATTTAATTTCTCCAGACATATTAAATAAACATGATATATCCTATTTACCTGTCAATAAAATAGCCTACAGCATAGATTTAAGTACTGTTAAAATCATAGGGCAAGTAGAATTAGAGTTTAATTTTAACCAATCCACCAAAACTTTTAAAGAATTATTTTATATACCCGAGCATATGTCTGATGTTATCAATTTAGGAGCTAAATTTCTTAAAGAGAATAAAATAAATATTCTGTTAGACAAAAATGTTATCCAAATTGAAAATCATACTATCCCTTTATATAACAATGAATTGGTAGACAAAAAAGACCTTAATTCGCTATGTATCTCCAAAATTGAAACTGCAGAAATCCCTTCAAATGATTTACCAGGGTTAAAATACAACTCCAACAAATTTTTTAAATATCTAGAAGGGACAAAAGTGAATTTATGTTTAAATGAAGATTTATCAATATATCCAGGGACAAGGGTGATAAAAGTGCGAGTACCTAAATATTGTAACCTACAAAATAAAGAATTATATATCTCCCCATTAGATTCTAAACGTACATCCCGACAGGGATTCATGCTAATTGAAGGTGCCTATCAAATGTCATCAAACAATTATTGTCAAGTAAACTGTGTAAATTTATCTGAAAATAAATTATTTATTAAGGCTAATACAATCATTGGAAAGGCCCAACCTTTGTCCAATGACGTCATAGATAATACAATTAGTCAATTAGATATTGCTTCATTAGACAAGGACACTTTATTGCAAAGAAGCGAGTTTATTTCTGAAGCTCTTAAACTAGACTCTAATCCTCTGTTTAAAGAAAATGATGAACTACGCCTTCAAATATTAACACTATGTTTAAAATATTATCATGTATTTTCCGAAAATGACAATGATGTCGGAAATACTGACTTACTACAGTTCAACATTAAGCTAAAAGAAGGGGCAGAACCTAAAAGGGGGAGGGTTATCCAACTTAATCCCGAATACAGAGCTAGACTAAAAGAACAATTAGATAAATGGTTAGATTCAAACATCATTAGGGAAGATTTTAGTCCCTGGGCTTCGCCCATTTTCCCAGTTAAGAAAAAACCAATTACACCTGGGGGGGAAGCTAAACTTAGGTTTGTAGTGGACTACCGCCATTTAAATAATTGTTCTGAAAAGCTAGCTTGGCCCCTGCCCCTAATAAGTGAAAATATTCAGCGGTTAGGTACAGGAAATGTCTTTAGTACATTGGATCTAACCGCTGCTTATCATGCTGTTAAGATAGATAAGGAATCCCAACCCTACACTGCCTTCATTGCAGACAACCGGCAATTCGTGTTTGAGAGGCTGCCTTTTGGCCTCTCAAACGCACCTGCCTATTTTTGTAGACTTATGTCCAAAGTCTTATCATTGCTCCCAAATATGTATATCTATTTAATTGCTTACTTAGACGACTTAATAATTTACTCTGAAAACACTAAAGACCATTGTTTACATTTAGAAAATACTTTCTTGGTTCTACAAATGGCAGGTCTAAAAATAAATCTAAATAAGTGTCAACTATTCTCTGATAAATGTAAATATTTGGGGCACATAATTTCAAGGGATGGGATAGAAGTAGACACAGAATATTTAGATCGCATACAACATTGGTCTAGGCCTGTTAGTGGGAAGGATATGCAGAGGTTTTTAGGGTTCTGCAATTATTACCGCGACTATTTTCCCAATTACTCTAAAATAAGTTACCCCTTAGATGACCATCGCAGGGATGAAACAATAAATTGGACCCCTGAATTAATAAAAACCTGGGAAAATTTTAAAACTATGTTTACTCAAGCCATTCAAAAAGGATATCCAAATTGGGATTCAAAAGAATTATTCATATTCGATATTGATTACTCATCTAATTACTTTGGAGGAATAATTTGTCAAAAGCAAAATGACCAAGAAAAAATAATAGGAATTTGTACAAAAAAATGTAATTCCACTGAACAAAAATATGCATCATATAAAGGAGAAATGGCCTGTCTTATATATGTGATTAAAACATTTCTACATTTTGCTAGATACAGAGAATTTTTAGTTAGGACAGATTCTTCCTCTTTAGTAAATTATAGGTCATGGACTAAAAATTCTATAAATGGGGTATCCTATAGATGGGTGGTTTTCTTGCAAAGTTTTAATTTTAAAATCATTCATAGAAAGGGAAAGGAACATGTTAATGTTGACTCTTTAAGTAGGGCAAAATTTGATTGCGTACAACATTCTAAATCCGAATGTTTATTATGTATAGACAACAACACATTAGATCCATACACTGATAATTGCAAATTTGAAGATCAAATTTTCGCTATAAATGATTATGAAATAGCCTCAAATCTTAATTCATGGTTAATTGAAATTCAAAAAGATAAAATCACATCCCAAATTCGGGATTGGATTGTACAAAATCATGTCCTAACTTAAAACGAAAAAGCAGAGTTAGGGGGGCGTTTAAAATACTTATCCCAGTTTTTGGATCATGTCCATTTGGTCAAAGGAATATTATTGTTTCGTCAACCTAAACACATTGATAGACCAATAGTCCCATTAGGGCTATATAATAGCATTTTCGATTTAGCACATTCAGCGCCAGGGATGGGACACCGTGGAATAAATGAAACAATTGCAAAAATCAACGCAAAATATTTCATGCCAGGGTTACAAAAATTTGTAGAAGCACGCATACACAATTGTATAATTTGCTTAAAAAAGGTGGGACATAGCCCTAAACATAAACACCCCTTAGAATACAGTGCGAGTGCTACTAGGGTCTTTGAATATGTGTCTATTGATTTAATAGGACCACTTACCCAGTCAACATATAAAGGACAAACAGTCAAATACATCTTCATGTTAATTTGTCTATATTCTCGTTTTGTTTTTTCGTATCCCATACCTGATGCAACCACAGAATCTACAATTGATGTAATATGTAATGAATTCTTTACGACATATGGCTTATTTAGAAAAGTTAGGAGTGACAGGGGGTCTAACTTCACATCAAAAATCTTCCAGGGAGTAATGGATAAATTGGGAATTAAAGCAGTAGTCACCCCCGCACGTAACCCCCAAAGCAACCCCATTGAGAGGCAAAATCAAAGTATTTATAGTGCACTAAGAAGTAATACTGATTACTTAGACAAAGATTGGCCTCAAAAATTAGCAACAGCTACGCTAATTATCAATTGTAGTAAAAGCAGACGCACAGGTTATACACCATACTTTATTGTTTACTAGCGGCTTCGCCCCTAGCCTCTAGGGGCTTTGCCCCAAGAGATGACAACAAAAAAAATAAAAATAAAAAATAAGAAGAACTAAAGAAATTTTCTACAAAAGAAATCTTCTACAAAAGAATTCTTCTACAAAAGAATTCTTCACAAAAGAATATTTCTACAAAAGAATTCTACAAAAAAAAAAAAAAAAAAAAAAAAAAAAAAAAAAAAAAAAAAATGGGGGGGGATTTTTTTTGTTTTTGGGGGGGTTGGGGGTGTCCCACCCCCCAAGAAAATAGCTTAAAACCACCACAGGACCAATAGGTATATACCCTGAAGAGTAGAATCCGATCGGTTCAGTGGTTACCGAGATCTTAAGGGACGGACGGACAGACAGACGGACAGACGGTCAGACGGACAGACGGACAGACGGACAGACATCGTTCTACTTTGTATTATAGATGGTCGAGAGCCTATCCTCCCCATAGATATATTTGCCCCAATAACCAAAACTACAGAAGAAATTGATTGTTATTCTTATATAAAATTTGTGCAAAACATTGAGAGTGTTATAAGACATATTACCTCAAAAAAGCAAATTTATATTGAATTTGAAAACAAGAGTCGAAAAGATAAAGAAGAGCTGTATCCCAATGACGTGGTATTTGCTTTTTTTAATATTGTCAGGGTGGGATTATCAAAAAAACTAAAAAGTTTTTATTGTGGACCTTTTTTAGTAATAAAAAAATTTTCCAAAATCTTATTTGAAATTGCCCCAGTACATAATTGTCCTGTCAAAAAAAATCAAATCATAAGTAGAGAAAAGTTGAGAAAAATTTCATCAACTGCTATGGTTTTTGAGGACAAAATCTCTTTTGAAGTATATCCTTTATCAGGAATTGTACCGACCGAGGATATAACATTGGAAATATCAAATAAACAAATGGATATAGATAATGCCTATAATGATAAATCTTTTAATTCCGGAGAATTTTCGTATTTAGATTATAACAACGATTCCTCCATCCCTGAAACTACTATATCAGGGTTGCCAGAGGACGATAACGAAAATATAACAACTACTACAAGTAGCCAAAACCCAACCCCCGCACAATATCAAATTCAGTCAAGGGGGGAAGATTTAGAGGAAGGGGATATTTGGTATGATATCGAGGACAAAGATATGGAATCTAAAGAACCTCAATTGTCGGAATTTGATTCTAGTATCCAAACTAATAAAAATGTAAGTATAAATGATAACCCTATTCCATCCGAACAATCATTTATGCCAATGAGGCCTAAACAGTCGTCACCTAAACAAGTTATTAAGGTACAAGAAAGACAAACCTTACCTGAGTATATGTATGATAGAGTTATGAGAACTAGATCTAGAACCAAAGTACAACCATATCCCCAATTATCACTAGGCCCCAAGAAAAATACCCCTAGAAAAGGGCCTAAAGAATAGAATCTTGAAAAATATACATACAAGTATACACACATATATATATATATATAAACTAAGAAATTAACATGTACGTTCAGTTAATATAGTAATATAAAATATTTATATGTAATTAATGTATAATTAAATATTAAAATTAACTTAATAATGATTCTGTCTTTTGTTTTAGTTAAAGAAGCACTCAGACCTAAGCAGGCTAATAAATCTAAACATGAAAGGTAAAAATATTTGGTATTTATTAGTCTTTATACTAATTCAAGGGAAAAGCTGTATTTCCCAAGTCTTGTTAGATGTAAATAGTTGTGAGCTTAACAAAACCTCCCTATCAGCAAATGAATGTGCGCAGTACACTGAGAGTACATACAAGGGCTTAAAAAATTTCCACCTCATTTTAAAAAGTCCAAAAAGGAATCTCCCCGCAGTTTTGTGTGAAATAATAGAGTCCAGTCACTCTTATTATTGCGGCACATTCTCTCATTTACATTTAACCTCACCAGCAAAAATTAATACTAGGCAATTAATGAGCAGGGAGGATTGTACTCGGGCGTTTCACACTAGAGTTTTAACATACAGAGGAAGTAGTATTCGCCTAGCCAAACAAGGACCTACCATCAAACACTTTATATTGAATGGAAGTCTTGTCATATATGATACGTTAGAAGGACTAAACCCAGGGTGTCAGGGGGAAGGCATATATGTAGGTAATAGGCTAGTGCCTAATTCTTTTGTAGACTTACAAGTCTCCATAAACATAAGGCCAATTACACTTTTTCAAAGTCCTGACGGTTGTTATTTCAAGATGGACAAAATAAAAAATAAATGCTCTGGAAAATTAACGGATATTTTACAGTCTCGTATTATCCTACTTGATAGATCAAATAGCGTTTACCATCCTTTTGAACTAAATAAATATGAAGCACCATATCGGACAATTTCATTAATGAGTGCTAACCTTACAGAAACCAGGGTTAAAGGGACATACAATGAAATAACCCGTCAATTCTTATCTAATGATAAAACCTTCCTATCCCTAGAATTATTAGACGTACACCCATTTGAAAAAGGTTTGATTCCCCCATTTCGTTTCCTCACTCATGTATACTTCACCACCAACATTGATAACTTGATTGTTTACCTAACAGATTATAAACGCCCCTTTTTCCCAAAAGTTCATGAACAAGAACAAATCACTTCCGTAGAAGAAGCCTATATGCTAGCTCACACAGCTATTAATCCCGCAATGCAAGACTGTAAAGGTTTCAAGCCAGAGAATCAACCTCACAAACACACTACTTTGATTAGGCAGCTAGGTGAGGCCAGTCTAATCAAATACTGTGTAAAAAAGGTTATTCCAGTAAGTTTGGGATTAATGTATCCTTGTTTCAATAACCACCTCACAGTCAAAATAAATAGTACATATTTTGGCATCACACCCTTTTCTAGAAATATTATTCCAATCCAAGGTTTAATCCCTGTCAATTGTTCCTTACATCCCACCTTTTTAAATATAAAAGGAAATCAATTTCTAACCAATAGAGGGTATGGAATGGAGGTAATTAAAATTGATTTACAAAAGGAAATACACACGCCCCAAGCTTTATACAACAATACCCCTTTAACTATACAATTCGGCGTTGATGTTGAAACTAGTATGGAGGGCAACTACTTAGAAAGTCTAGCGAATGACGGACATTTGTATAAGACACGGGTTGAAACCGCTCAATTTAAGAAATTGTACAACAATGTTTCTACTTGGGTATCCATACAATGGAAAAAACTTACTAATTACATTTTTGGATTAATGGTTATAGGAATTATTATCATAATTGTCATACTTTTCATCTATTGTATAGGATGTGTAAAAATCTGTCCAAAATTTCCTACAAAACAATTAAATGAGCATATAGAATTGAAAAATCTAAAAGCGTCAAACGATAATATAATGCAGGAAATAGAAAGTCAAAATGCTAACAGGGTAATAAGAGATGTAAATTCCATAGAAATCGAAAGTGATGACCACAACAATATTCTACGCGGGGGGAAACCCCTTGTTCTACGCGGGGGGAAAATCCTTAGTAGATTTAATTGGGCGCTCACATGTTGCGGTAATGAAAGGGAAAATAGCGGCATAATAGCAAATGACGTTGAAAGTGGATCAATCAACAGTGCAATCGGCACTCTACGCAGCGAGACGCAACAGGGACAAGGGGGTGTAATAGCAAGTCTTAGCGAAAATGGGGAGACAACTTACTCTCTCCCCAGTGTTTACCCAAATGAGGCACTAAGGATTGCTCGCGCAATACTCTCAGCACCCCCCCCTCAACTTGAACCCATTTAATTCGTCAAAAGCCAAGGGGAAGTATACTATTAGAAGGTAAAAGGGGAAAGATACATAGAAGAAAAAAATGCGTCACTAATCACTTTCAAGAGCCTAGATCAAGGAAAATAAAGGGGGGGGGATATGCGTATTGAACTTGAACTTGAAATTAAAATTAAGGTCGCAACCCCTTCCCCCATCCTTTTAATCATGTATTCACATGTATACTAATGTAAATACACATAAAATGAGCTACATTTAAATCTATAAAGATATATACATATATAACTATATCTAAGATGTCCATAAATCTATAAAAGATATATACATATATAAATATATCTAATCATTAATAAGATGCCCATAAATCTGTAAAGATATATACATATATAAATATATCTAAGATATCCATAAATCTATAAAGATATATACATATATAAATATATCTAATCATTAATAAGATGCCCGTAAATCTGTAAAGATATATACATATATAAATATACCTAATTATTAATACAATGTCCGTAAATCTATAAAGATATACACATATATAAATATATCTAAGATGTCCATAAATCTATAAAGATGTATACATATATAAATATATCTGATTATTAATAAGATGTCCGTAAACTTATAAAAAGATGTATACATATATAAATATATCTAATTAGTAATAAGATGTCCGTAAATCTGTAAAGATATATACATATATAAATATATCTAGTAAGAGAATATGTATAAAATATTACTAAAACAAACATCAAGTTTTAAGTAAAGAAATTTTAGCATATTATTATTATTATTATTTCAGGTCGAGCCAACATTAGCAAGGGCAAGCGGATCTCAACAAGAAAACCCTACGGGACTCCAACCGACCATCCTAGCCAACGGGAGGTCCAAACCCGAGCATCCTACCCCCCTACTAGGAGACCCTACCAACAACCAAATTACCAAACGCAATTTTATGAAATTAATCCAGACGCAGCTGGGCCCTCACACCATACAAGCAACCTCCCAAGACCACCAGTCAAACTCATCCACAACGCTAAATACGCCCTATCCAAGATTTTAACCTACAACCGCAGCGCGCAACCAAATCAAAGTCTAAAATCTAAGCAATTTGCTCAAGTTCTTAGAGAGACGTTAATAGAAATAGAAAGTAAAAACACAAAACCAATACCAACAGCTGCCCTCCACCAGATCCCTGGACCCTCTGATAATCAAGCAACCACACCTTCCCTGAAAGATGTTACTGAACAAGAAACAGAAGTTGAATACGTTGGGACCTCTACAAACGTACTTCAGCATATAAAAAACGAAATAAAAGCAATAAAAAAATTCAACGAAAACGCTGATAAACACTTTCACAAGTTAGGTAACACTGTTTCAAGTTTAAAGTATGTCATAGATTCTTTGACAAGCAAACAACACACAGCACAAGAAACATTTCAGCGTATCTTATCTGAACAAAATGACGCCATTCAACTTCTTACCAAGAACGAAGAAACCCATTGTCGTTTCATTAATGACAAGCTGACCGAGTCCTTAGAAACAGGGATGAATTTCAATAAACAAATATTAGATCTGTTATCTAAAATAAATCCTAATCCAATAATTAACCTTGTCCATGAACCTGCCCCAGAGGAACCTATTGATGATCATCTCCTAGACGAACCTGAGATCAACCTGTTTCCAGAACCAGTTGCACCTATAGACCATCACCCAGAGGAACCTCCAGCTAATGTACTGGAACTTCCATACCAAGAGGAGCATGAAGTAGACTATGAACCAGAAGAGGGCGCACCCCTGCTACTCCACGTGGACCAATCGGAACAAGATCTAGTGGATGACCTACTAACCGACTCTGACAGCGATTTAGAGTTCATCGATGGTCCATAGAACTAATAATAACTTTTCTTTTGTTTTAGTTGTTCGTTTTAGTAATATGTTATGTACTCTGTTGTTAATAAAATAATGTTCTAATTAACTTATGTAACTTGTCATAATTATACAATCATTCTAATCCACATTGGGTCAAACAGGGGGAAAAATGTCGTAATGACAGAATTGTAGAGTTGACTCCATGTGTATTATAATGATCTTTGATTTATATACATATATACAAAGCTATGATAAATAAAATAAGCAAGAAGTTTGAATAAAGAAGATCAAGCTTCAGTTGCGTTTTGCAAGTCTTAGATAGTGAAAACTATAAGACTTACTAGCCAGGTTGTCACCAAGAGTGGGGCCTGGACATTATAATGAGCTCCGAGTTGAAGCTCGTTATATATCTATTTATTGATCATAGCTTTACCCAGTTATTAACTATCTTAATATACCTAACCTAATCTGATTTAAACATAGATATAATTGGAATACAGTAAGTGAATATTCAAAGTGTTGATTATTGATATATGAAGTATTGCTACTCTATAACTAACTATTTACCGTCTGTTTTCCGTGGTATAAATACTACAATATTAACATATTTAATCCCTGATTTTTTCAGCCGTCAATCCTGAATAGGAATAGAGAAAATCACGACAACCTAAAAATCTAGGAAACGATCTAGCACCTTAAATAACAGACAAATGGTCAAAACAATATCAAATGGGCATGTATAATGGGAATCTTCACTTAAAATTTCAGCTATCTATTTTGAATATGAGCCGAGAAAATCACGTTTCCCCCATAGTGTTACAAACTGACGGACGGACGGCCGGACAGACAAAGTGAATTATAGAGTAGCTTCGCTACTAGTATCTTCATTTTAATATACCTAGTGATTTTGACATAATGTTGTTCATCACTATGTACAACCAGTGTAGTTGTGTACTCACCAGCGGGGGGGGGGGGGTAACTTACGGGATGCCACTTTGTGTACAACTATACAGGGAGTAAGGGAGGGGACAATGGGCAATTAATTCAATTTAAGAGTTTTCACTGAAAAGCAATAAAAACTAGATTTATCAAAAAAATTTGACCAAAATTATAAAGGGATCATGGTAATATAATTGAGAACAAAATTAGTTCTAAGAAAAAAATCATTTACTTGAAAATTAAATTACCAGTACATAACAATGTAGTAAACATTCTGTAATTAATCACTAGAAAAATCACCTTCGTCAACCCTTCTTATATATTTTTAACTGCTACCTAAATTCGAGGGGTTCTTAGATCGTTTAATACATAAATATCACAGTAGAGTTTCCATACATGAAATGACATTTTCTTGGGAAAAATATTTGTTAAAATCAGTCATCTTAGGACAAATTTTTCTGTGTGCTTTATTTAAAACTAATTCAGCTAATTAACGGGGCAGTGATGCGCTAGTACCCAAAGTCAGTCAGAAACTGCTGAATTCTTGCACATTCCCTTTAAGCCAGTACCCAAAGTCTGATACTCTTAAAAATTGAATATTCGATCCATTGTCCCCTCCCTTACTCCCTGACAACTATACCTAGCAAATTGAAGTTGAAGTTTCGATAATAATAATTTTACTTTTTATTAGTATTTTGTCCTTTTATTATGAAATTACTACATAGTTTTGCTTTTATGGATTCTGTCATTCTTGTGTTAAAAATATATATGATTAGCAGACCAATTTATTCACCAAAATATGACACATACAAAAAAACCCACTGTTTTAAACTTATCTTAAAAATAAGATATTACATAATAGTTATTCATCGCATCATGTTATGGATAGCTTTTTTACGGATAGTAAAAGTAAAATTCAAAGATTAATTCCCGTTTTGTTATCCCCGAGGGGCCGAAGGCCCGGGCTATATTTTGATTTTATAAATCCTACAAAGTTAAAACATAAAATTCTATCATGACATAAGCTAAGAACATTTGAATTATTTAGGTTCAGAAATTTTGTTTGAAATAATTTTGATATTGGATTTCTTGGAATTACTTGAAAACACCAAAGTACTGGTATTGGAATAAAGTTTTTTTATATAAAGCAAAACTTTATAAAATACTAGCGCCTTCGCCCCTAGTCTTTAGGGGCTTTTTTCCCCAAGAGGTTTGATCAACTAAATTTTTCGTATTTTAGATATAAAAGAAAAATTCAAAAAAACAATTCTTTATTAGGGGAGGGGCGTGTGCATTTTACTTCACTATTTTAATTTTTCATTTTTTATGGGGGCTGGGGGTTCCATCCCCCCAGGAAAATAGTTATAAACCTTCCCAAGACCTATGAGGAGCTACCCTGTAAATGAGAACCCGATCTCATTTTGAATCGACCCAAAAAAGTACCCATAGATTTTGAGCCAACCAATAAGTTGAATATCTATAATACAAAGTAGAATGATGTCTGTCTGTCCGTCCGTCTGTCTGTCTTGGTAACCACTAAACAGATCGGATTCTACTCTTCAGGGAATATATCTACTGGTCCTGTGGTAGTTTTAAGCTATTTTTTTGGGGAGGGGACACCCCAACCCCTCAAATAAACAAAAATATCTCCCTCAATTTTTTTACGAAGTTAATTTAAAATGTGGTGTTTGTAACACGAGAGGTACTTAATTTTTTTTACCTCTTGAGGCAAAGCCCCTAGAAGCTAGGGGCGAAGCTGCTAGTATTGGTAAATGGTATATTATCTGTAGAATGTGATACAACATACTCCAATATTGCTGAGACTCACATTATGACTCTTCTACTACCTGTAGGAACATGCACAAATAATAAAAAAAATATGAAATGTTTAATTCAGCTTAACTTTGCTGCGATCTAAAGGGATGAGACAATAGCTGATAAATTGATGTATATCCCCAATGATAATACAAAATTACTCCTTTTGTACATCACAATTAGTGGTTGAAACGTTTAGACTCTCAACTTAATGAACTAACTAATCAAAGTTGAATAATAGTCTCCAAACCCAACAAATAAGAAAACATTATTATGAAACTTTGGGACTAGTGTAATAAACACCCCATTTTTCCCTCTCTTTGCATGTCGATATAACGAGGCTTGGTGTTTGAGGCAAGGCTGCTTGTTTTAATCATGTTATTTGCGTCGGCCTATACAAGCATTTATGAATTTGGATTTGGGGGGCTAAACGGCTGCTAATAATATTCATTTCTTGTTTAAATGACTGTTAAATGTTAATGCTTTAGGATTTTCTTTAAAGTATAGAGGGGGCGTGAGGTATAAGTAACTACCCACGGGGTGGAGGACCCTGTGCCAACTTTCAATTGGGTCTTTGATTATTAGCCATAAGCGTAGGAAATATAAACGCAGTCGCTACAAAAAAAAAAGCAGATATCTACTTGCTAGAGACGAAAATGGTCCCCACCACATTGGCCATATAGTTGTCTAGGTTATAAATCTAGACTAATACATTTATTAGATTTTCTGTTTTAATTTTAGAATCTTTATCACAATTTGCTGCAATTGGATTTCGCCTACAAAGATTGGGTACCTCCTACGCGTATTGAGTTCCACACTCATTTAATAAAAAAAGTAGTTGTTCCCAAACTTATTTTGTCTTCTTCCAAAGGGGACTATGCATTAACAAGAGCAAGTCATGTTTATCACCTTCCAGTTGTAAATCTACATATGTTTGCATCAGTGTTGCGGAGCCGGGAGCCGTGGAGCCGCCATATTTTGCTGGAGGCGTAATTTTCGTTAAAAAACGGCTCCGGCTACGGACTAGATAAATAAAGAGATTTTTTATAAATTATAATTTGGTAATTCTGTTTTGTCCTGTGCAAATGCCCCTTTTAAGTTTTTATCAAAAATTTAACTTTAAAACCTTTAAAAGTCAAAAATAGTTTTTCTTGATTTAAGGTCGGAGCCGGAGCCACCATCATCACAGACGGCTCCGCGGAGCCGGAACCGGAGCCGCACCAAAATCAAACGGCTCCGCAACGCTGGTTTGCATTTATTTGAAGCAATTACAATTATACACTAATCCATTTAAAAAAATTCTTTATAAAGCAATGATTATTAATAATGATATATTATGATAAAAAATACTTTGATTAATTGCTGGAAGGTACTAAAAATCACTTGCTCTCGTTCGTGCATATTCCCTTTTATTATAAAAAAAATTTTCTTGTTATAAAGTTTAAAAAGTTAATTGTAAATTACCAATAAATTAAATGATCATCAAGTCTTTAGTATATTTCCCTTAATGAAATTCATTATTTTCAATTTGTAAATCTTAATCCAGAAAAGCAAAACTCAACAAACCAGACGGTCAGACAGACGATTATTAACAAATTCAATCAAAAGTAGATTCGCTTTATCGATGTTGCCATCCTTGTTTTAAAATATTGCTTAAAATTTAATTTTTACTTCCGATTTAACGTGTTTTAAACTCTTTCATTTATTTCTAAAATTGCTGTTTTACAATAATATTAAAATTCAATATTATGTATTTTTTTTTTCAAAATTCTTAAAAGTTTTATATTCATATTATTATATTTATTAAGAATTTTATAATTCATTCAGATAAAAAGAATACATAACGAAAATACAATTGATAATCATAATATATTAAAAGTTAACAAAATTAGACCTTCTAACATAAAGTTTGAGGGAAAATTGATTGCTCAATCTACTTTTCAACCTTTTTCTCACATTTTTCAACGAAGCTCCTAAACTACAAATAGCAAAAAAATAATACTTATATTTTCGAAAGCTAGAGTTTATGACGATTCTAATGGTATGTATAACGTTTTATCCTACTATTAAAACAAGCCGTGCAATTCAAATTTTAAGAATGTGCGCATTTTTTCCACGTCCTTTAAATCCATAAATCTTTTTTTTTTAAATAAGGCCTTTGGAAAACCCCGTTTTAAGGCATTATTTGTTGAAAAAATCATTTTTAAATATTTGAAACACTAATGTCCCAGAACATTTTTCCAAATATATAAAGCATTTTATATAATTGTTTGATTTTCTATGCATAATTAAGATTTTAAAAAAAGTTTCTCGTGAAACACCCTGTATGTAATCCATAGTTGTATAAAATATAAAGTATTATTAAACAAATATAACATAAAACTTTTAGAAAATAGCAGACTCTGTCCCTATTTTGTATAAGGCCCCCACAAAAAAAATTTAACATTAAAATTTAAATCAACAACATTTAATCAAATATTTTATTTAGAGTTTACGAGAGGGATGGTAAAACTAAGAAGACCAAGAGCATGCAGATGATGCGGATCAAGAGCATTGCCGCGGGCACACACCATGCCGCCATGGTTGATGAGATGGGCCGCGTATTCACTTGGGGAGCAGGTAGGACTCAATTTGTGTTGCTCGCATGGTGCCGGGAAGGGGTGAGTGTCGGCCTTCGACTTTACATTTCAATTTTAAAAAGTAAATTGTACAAAAAATGTATTTATTTGGAAGGTATTTTTTCCAGGGGTGAGTTATCCTCCTCTAAAATTGTTACAAACCTTCCCTGGACCTATAGGAAGCTTCATTGTAACATCATGTTATTTTTAAATATAATATAAGGTTGAATATAAATAATATGATCTAACATTTAGTTTATCTTTTGTCATTGAAACTTAACTTGAATGACCATTACATTAGGACCTAATATTCATTTTGCATTTACAAGAAATCAGGGGAATCATCGTATTAGTATTCAGAAGTATATCTAATATGATTTTTTAGGAAGCTACGGAAGAACAGGGTTGAGTGATCCTATGGATACTTATGTTCCAACTTGGGTAGCCAGTCTGGATCATCCCAGGTAAATATTAACTCACCACCGTGGATCAACATGTAGCGCATCCGCTTGTCGTCGGGGAGGTGCTAGGTTTGAATCTCGGCTTAACACTGAGTCAAAACTAAAGAAGTTATAAATTGTTTCTACTGCTGCTATGTCAGGTGTAAGACAATAATAGTTGGAGTTGGGGGAAATACTTGGCACAAAACAGGCGCAATTCATTACCATGCAATGCATGGTTGTCTCATGGGTGTTACTTAACCTAATAACCCGGGTGTTTTGACAGAAAAGGCGAACTTTGACTTAGTTAACCTTGATTGTTGGACCTGACGTTGGCCTCACCCGTATGAGGTATTTGATAGTATGTAAGTAAATATTATATAACCCGTATGTCTAGATGCATCAGTATCTGTGGTCCTACGACAAACGCAGGAGTCCCAAACGCAGGAGTGGATACTTAACCTAACCTATTTTAAACCATTTTTAGGTTTTTTAAATGCCTAACCCCTGCGGGGGGCTTATTTGTATATTCATATCTTAACCTAACCTAACCTGTATAGAAATACCTAATTAAATTAATATTTTAACACTCCTCCGTTTGTCCACTCCGACGTTTGGGACTCCTGCGTTTGTCCTGGAACCTTATCTGTCATTAAGCACATAGAGAACACTATGAATGTATTACGACAGATTTACAATTTCGATAAGATTTTAATTTTCTATTAAACTTTTGAGTTAAATCCTTTTTGAACCACTTCAATTTCTTATAAAACAATTTCTTTTTTCAAAGTGTTTCTTTTAGTCTTGATAAAAAGAGAGTTTTGGGAAAGAGAATATTTAATAATAAAAGTTAGTTTATTTTTATAAATAAAAAGAGCCATGTATAATTATTAGTAGCGAAGCTACTCTATAATTCACTTTGTCCGTCCGTCCGTAACGCTATGGGGGAAATGGGATTTACTCAGCTTCTATAAAAGATAGAATGCTGAAATTTTTTGACAACATTCCCATTATTAAGGAGCACAATTGACTAGAAAACATCATTTGCGGTCGGACCGATTTTTAGCAGGTTTTAGGCTATTTTTATATTTTTCACATTTTTCTCCATATCTTCAGTGTTTATGGTCCGATTTTCAAAATTTTTTCAGTTACAGATATCAAAATTAAATTACCTGTCGTTTAAAGAAACAATCATGAAGGCCAGACTGCCTTTTTAACAGGTTTTAGGCTATTTTTATATTTTTCACATTTTTCTCCATATCTTCAGTGTATGGTCCGATTTTCAAAATTTTTTCAGTTGTAGATATCAAAATTAAATTTCCCGTCTTTAAAGGAAATAACAATGACGGCCAGACTGCCTTTTTGGCAGGTTTTAGGCTATTTATAAATATATTTAACACTTTTTTCCATATCTTCAGTGTATATGGTCCGATTTTCCAAATTTTTGAAGTTTTTAAGGATTTAAAAATAAAATTTTTTGTCGTTTTAAGAAAACAACCATGGCGGCGAGACTGCCTTTTATTAGGTTTTTGGCTATTTTTAACGTTTTACATATTTCCCAAGATCTTTGTTTATTTTGATCCAATTTTCAAACTTTTATGGGATATCAGTATCAAAATAATTTTTCCCATTGTTATGAGCATCTTTAATATAATTTACTTTGACCATCGTCATCATACAAAATAAAACAAGGTTTCATATTTATTTTATCCAATAAATCTATTCTTGATTTTAGTAAAAACCTTTTAAATCTACCTGTACGTATTCCCATCTACGATTTTTTGTGCTTCGCTACTTATGGATGTTGTCATCCTTGTATTTATTTGCAATTAATTTTTATTATGTAATTAAAAAAACATTAACAATCTTGTGTTTATGGGCTATATATTCGTAGAGAAATGGAAAGGCTGAAAATAGCCTAAAACCATATCCAGACTTAATAAAATAATATAGCCTAAAACCATTTCAGGACCTATAAGAAGCTTAACTGTATAGGAGAACCATATCGGTTCAGCTGTTAGCTAGATCTTTCACTACAGACAAAAAAGCTTACTTATATAATAGGATTCACTCTAAGGTCTAAAAATTTCATGTTTAAATAATCATAAGTATTAAGTATTTAACTTAATTTTTATGCCTTTCCTTGTGAATTATTTTAACCTAACTAGAAAAACATATTTTATTAACTGCATTATTAAAAATTTTAATAAAAATCCTAATTAGAAAATTATTATAGTACTTAAAATTAATTACATAAGTGTTTTTAATTTAGGTTTCAATAAGTACTTTATTTTAATTCGGTCATCTATATGTATATTATAAAGAGGCGGTAGGGGGGGGGGGGTGAATGTGCCACTTCAAAAATCAAATCTACAACACAAAATCAGCACAGGGAAATGGTACAACATGTGCTTTTATGGGTCACAAATTAGAACTGTGAAAAACGGCAGCGGAACCATGAAAAATTACCCTAAATGTGTTATTGATTCAATAATAAGTATATGTATAAAGTAGAGATGTGTATACCAGACAACTACTTGGCCCTATTGTTGGAGACACTTATCGTCTGCTAAAAAATTGCTTTTTTTGTTGGGACTCGGCTGTGTTTATGTTTCCGACGCTGTAATCTGATTTCAAAGACCCAAGACTTCGCCCTGTTAGTAGAGTTACATAAAGCTTATACCCTCTCTTTTATTTTATTTGAGTTCCTGTGTGTTTCAGGTTTGATTATTAAAGTGGTATATCCACCCCCCTTTTTTTAATATTTTTAATTTTGGTCGTTAAAAAATCAAGGTTTAAAACAAAATTTAATATTTTTAAAGTTTAATTAAGTTTGTTAATCAATTTTTTTGTTATTTCTAGGGTTAATTATTTCTATTTTTAGGGTTAAGATGGAGGATGTGTATGCTGGAAACCTGTGCACTATAACCCCGGACAACAATATCTATTTCTAGGGTTAATTATTTCTTTTTCTAGGATAAGATGGAGGATGTGTATGCTAAAAATCTGTGCACTATAACCCTAGACAAAGATATTAATTTCTATGGTTAATTATATTTTTTTTCTAGGGGTAAGATGGAGGATGTATATGTTGGAAATCTGTGCACTATAACCCTAGAAAAAGATAATAATTTCTAGGGTTACTTATTTCTATTTCTAGGGGTAAGATGGAGGATGTGTATGCTATAAATCTGTGCACTATAACCCTAGACAAAGATGTTAATTTCTAGGGTTAATAATTTTTATTTCTAGGGCTAAGATGGAGGATGTGTATGCTGGAAATCTGTGCACTTTTATCCTGGAAAAAGATATTAATTTCTAGGGTTAAGGGGGGGGGGGAAGTTCTGACATTTTCGCGTAAACGGTGAGTATAGGCTTTATCTTTGGACTGAGAGGATAGGTTATTAGGGATAAAATCATTCTTATATGATGATTTTCCCCCAGATTTAATATTTTTTGGATAGGCCTCCAGGTTCCGGAGCTCCAGGCCTCCAGGTGGTCTCTGGACAGGTAAAAAAATAAAAAAATTCTTATTTGAACAGTTAGAGGTAAGTTTATTAAACAACATAAGCTTCTTTTTATAGATTATTCATATATTTGAAGAAAAAATTACAATCGGCCTCCAGGTTCAGGTGCTGCAGGCCTCCAGGTGGCCTCTGGACAGGTAAAAAATCTAAATTTCTTATTTGAACAGTTAGAGGTAAGTTTATTAAACAACATAAGCTTCTTTTTATATATTATTCACATATTTGAAGAAAAAATTACAATCGGCCTCCAGGTTCAGGTGCTGCAGGCCTCCAGGTGGCCTCTGGACAGGTAAAAAATCTAAATTTCTTATTTGAACAGTTAGAGGTAAGTTTATAAAACATAAGCTTCTTTTTATATATTATTCATATATTTGAAGAAAAAATTACAATCGGCCTCCAGGTTCAGGTGCTGTAGGCCTCCAGGTGGCCTCTGGACAGGTAAAAAATCAAAATTTCTTATTTGAACAGTTAGAGGTAAGTTTATTAAACAACATAAGCTTCTTTTAATATATTATTCATATATCTGAAGAAAAAATTACAATCGGCCTCCAGGTTCAGGTGCTGCAGGCCTCCAGGTGGCCTCTGGACAGGTAAAAAATCTAAATTTCTTATTTGAACAGTTAGAGGTAAGTTTATAAAACACCATAAGCTTCTTTTTTTATATTATTCATATATTTGAAGAAAAAATTACAATCGGCCTCCAGGTTCAGGTGCTGCAGGCCTCCAGGTTCAGGTGCTGCAGGCCTCCAGGTGGCTTCTGGACAGGTAAAAAATCAAAATTTCTTATTTGAACAGTTAGAGGTAAGTTTATAAAACAACATAAGCTTCTTTTTATATATTATTTAAATATTTAAAGAAAAACTTACTATCAGTCTCCAGGTTTGGGTGCTGCAGGCCTCCAGGTTGTCTCTGGACATGTAAAAAATCAATATTTCTTATTTGAACAGATAGAGGTATACTTGTAAAACAAAGTAAGCATATTTTCAAATGTTATTTATGTATTCCAGGTATAAACTTAAAAATATTTACCTTAATAATTGAAAATAAACTCATATTTTTATTATATTACCTACTTACCTCATTGAAACCAAAAATTTAAACTACCATCCATTTTTATTGTAATGACCATTGGGAATCAGGCCATGTATTCGAAAATAAAAGTTTACCTTAAGAGTTAGAAGTTAAATAAAAACAAACATAAAATTAATTTCAAATGTCATTAACAAATTTTGTTTTTTTACCTGACCAGAGGCCACCTGGAGGCCTGCAGCACCTGAACCTGGAGGCCGATTGTAATTTTTTCTTCAAATATATGAATAATATATAAAAAGAAGCTTATGTTGTTTTATAAACTTACCTCTAACTGTTCAAATAAGAAATTTAGATTTTTTACCTGTCCAGAGGCCACCTGGAGGCCTGCAGCACCTGAACCTGGAGGCCGATTGTAATTTTTCTTTAAATATATGAATAATATATAAAAAGAAGCTTATGTTGTTTAATAAACTTACCTCTAACTGTTCAAATAAGAAATTTTGATTTTTTACCTGTCCAGAGGCCACCTGGAGGCCTGCAGCACCTGAACCTGGAGGCCGATTGTAATTTTTTCTTCAAATATATGAATAATATATATAAAGAAGCTTATGTTGTTTTATAAACTTACCTCTAACTGTTCAAATAAGAAATTTAGGTTTTTTACCTGTCCAGAGGCCACCTGGAGGCCTGCAGCACCTGAACCTGGAGGCCGATTGTAATTTTTTCTTCAAATATATGAATAATATATAAAAAGAAGCTTATGTTGTTTTATAAACTTACCTCTAACTGTTCAAATAAGAAATTTTGATTTTTTACCTGTCCAGAGGCCACCTGGAGGCCTGCAGCACCTGAACCTGGAGGCCGATTGTAATTTTTGCTTCAAATATGTGAATAATATATAAAAAGAAGCTTATGTTGTTTTATAAACTTACCTCTAACTGTTCAAATAAGAAATTTTGATTTTTTACCTGTCCAGAGGCCACCTGGAGGCCTGCAGCACCTGAACCTGGAGGCCGATTGTAATTTTTCTTCAAATATATGAATAATATATAAAAAGAAGCTTATGTTGTTTAATAAACTTACCTCTAACTGTTCAAATAAGAAATTTTGATTTTTTACCTGTCCAGAGGCCACCTGGAGGCCTGCAGCACCTGAACCTAGAGGCCGATTGTAATTTTTCTTCAAATATGTGAATAATCTATAAAAAGAAGCTTATGTTGTTTTATAAACTTACCTCTAACTGTTCAAATAAGAAATTTAGATTTTTTACCTGTCCAGAGGCCACCTGGAGGCCTGCAGCACCTGAACCTGGAGGCTGATTGTAATTTGTTCTTCAAATATATGAATAATATATAAAAAGAAGCTTATGTTGTTTTATAAACTTACCTCTAACTGTTCAAATAAGAAATTTTTTATTTTTTTACCTGTCCAGAGACCACCTGGAGGCCTGGAGCTCCGGAACCTGGAGGCCTATCCAAAAAATCTTAAATCTGGGGGAAATTCATCATATAAGAATGATTTTATCCCTAATAACCTATCCTCTCAGTCCAAAGATAAAGCCTATACTCACCGTTTACGCGAAAGTGTCAGAACTTCCCCCCCCCCCCTTATTTCTATTTCTAGGGGTAAGATGGAGAATGTGTATGCTGGAAATCTGTGCAATTTAACCCTAGACATCAATATCTATTTCTAGGGTTAATTATTTTTATTTCTAGGGGTAAGATGGAGGATGTATATGCTGGAAATCTGTGCACTTTTATCCTAGACAAAGATGATAATTTCTAGGTCTAATTATTTCTATTTCTAGGGGTAAGATGGAGGATATTTATGCTGGAAATCTGTGCACTTTTATCCTAAAAAAAGATGTTAATTTCTAGGGTTAATTTTTTCTATTTCTAGGGGTAAGATTGAGGATGTGTATGCTGGAAATCTGTGCACTTTTATCCTAGAAAAAGATATTAATTTCTAGGGTTAATTATTTCTATTTCTAGGGGTAAGATGGAGGATGTGTTTATTGTGTATGCTGGAAACCTGTGTACTATAACACGAGGGAAGGGTAACAACAATAATAATTTTTGGGTTCATTATTTCTATTTCTAGGGGTAAGATGGAGGATGTGTATGCTGGAAATCTGTGCACTTTTACCCTAGACAAAGATGTTAATTTCTAGGGTTAATTATTTCTATTTCTAGGGGTAAGATGGAGGATGTGTATGCTAGAAATCTGTGCACTATAACCCTTGACAAAGATGTTAATTTCTAGGGTTAATAATTTTTATTTCTAGGGGTAAGATGGAGGATGTGTATGCTGGAAATCTGTGCATTTTTATCCTAGAAAAAGATGTTAATTATTTGGGTTAATTATTTCTATTTCTAGGGGTAAGATGGAGGATGTATATGCTATAAATCTTTGAACTTTTATCCTAGACAAAGATGTTAATTTCTAGGTCTAAAAATTTCTATTTCTAGGGGTAAGATGGAGAATGTGTATGCTGTAAATCTGTGCACTTTTACCCTAGACAACATTATCTATTTCTAGGGTTAATTATTTCTATTTCTAGGGGTAAGATGGAGGATGTGTATGCTGGAAATCTGTGCACTATAACCCTAGGAAAGGGTAACAAACAGGCCCACATGGCTGGAATTATTGATGCGTAAGTATTTTTTAATCATTCAAACCATCTTCTATAAATTCTAAGAGGATAATACCAATTTTTTAAAACTTATTTTGGTATATTTACAACTACTTGAGCATTCTAGTTAGCAGGGGTTGTACTTTGACACTCCTTATCTTAGGGATCTAAAGGGATAAGACAATCGCCGATAAATTTATGTACATCCCAAATGATGATACACAAAATAACCCCTTCTGTAGATAAAAATTAATGGTTGAAACGTTTGAACAGTCAACTTAAATCAAGAAAACTTATATTATAAAACTTTGGGGACTAGTGTAATAAACAGTCCATTGTCCCCTTCCTAACTCTGACTCCTACCACACCCCTGCTGCATGCCCACGAAGTTTAGTCTAAAGAAATGAATAAAAAATTGAGATTGCAAAAACAAAGTTAAGCGGAGGATGAATTAATAACTTAAATTGAAAACTAGATTTTGTCTCGTAAAAATCTTTTAAAATCCCAGCTTTTCTATGATGAAGGAATGTCTGTTTGTTCAACCCTCTGACTGTTAGTTACTAAAAGATTACCTTTGATTATTTATTGCCTATTATTCAATAATAGTTATTTCTCACATCGTATTATAAACGGCTTTCCGCGGATATAGAATGTACAATTATGAGATCAAAACTAGTTGTTTTTAGTACCCAGGTGCCGAAGGCAACGGTTAAAAAAACTGGTTTTAATCTTATGATTGTATGGATGAGAACCGGTTCCTATCCACCGGATTCGAATGAATACGAGAATAGTTATTTCTCGTATCGTATTATAAACGGCTTTCCGCGGATATAGAATGTACAATTATAAGATTAAAACTAGTTTTTTAGCCCCGAGGTGCCGGAGGCACCGGCTAAAAAACTGGTTTTAATCTTATGATTGTACATTTCTATATTCGTAGAAAACTGGATATAATACGATGCTAGACATAGTTTTTTCGTATGGATGAGAACCGGTTCCTATCCACCGGATTCGAATGAATACGAGAAAAATGATTATATTCTTAACCAGCAATAAGTTATCAACAATAATCAATTGATCCCAAATTGAGCTCTAGGATGTAATATTACAGATAACACTAGGGGTGTATATTTAGTGTCAGGGGGGTGGGGGAGAGGAGACACCCTACTTGGTTAATTAGTAAATTGATGCGCGAAGCGC
Source organism: Acartia tonsa (assembly GCF_053477335.1). Classification (NCBI taxonomy): domain Eukaryota; kingdom Metazoa; phylum Arthropoda; class Copepoda; order Calanoida; family Acartiidae; genus Acartia; species Acartia tonsa. The sequence goes on along the minus strand of NC_137271.1, from coordinate 14,372,183 downwards.
GCTTTTTTTGACACTCCCATTAAATTCAGAGAGGATGTAAGTTTTTTTTTGTATTAGGGGAGTGTATCAGGGAAGTGAATGCCCTTTTCAAGAGTAGAGGTGGGAGGTGTTTCAACCCACCTTAATTTGGCCAGATTGTTAGATACATCCCCCTCATGCACGTCTCTGGTTCCACGACTTCAATTAGGAGTAAAAAGCTTACATAAGGCATTGCAGTTGCATTAATGTATGTCATGTCAAATTTCAACGTTCTTTTCATGATTTATAGTCTTATACAGGGTTCCAAATCCGCATTGATTTTTTGCGGATCTGGATCCGGATCCTCCAAATTTGGTCAGTGCGGATCCGGATCCTACCGGATCCGGTTCCGGATCCTTGGCAATAAAAATAAAATCACCAAACTTTTCAAAAAATATTTATTCTTTAATTCGAAGTCAAAAATACTTTTAATTTTCAAGTCTGACCCTAAACCTTAAAGATTGACCCCATCAAGAGAATGTCTGAGATTTTATATAAATTTAGGTAGATTTTTCCATTTTTTCCGCATTTTTTTGAGTCCAAGGATCCGGATCCGGATCATTGGACTCGAAAATATGCGGATCCGGATCCGAAACCCTGGTCTTATATAACATTACACATTACTCCCTTATTCATTAATTTTTCTTTAACAATATGTCTCACACCTTTGAACATAACTATTCTTGTGTGTAAAATTCTCTCCAACTTGTTCTTTTTATGTTTCATAATTAAATTTTAGGATCCAGTGCAGTTCACGGTAAAATGTCTTTAAAAAATCCTTATATGAAATACAGGTGTTCAAATCACTTTCAGGTTCCAGGTATGATCCTGCAGGTCCTGTTCCACCAGGTCTCCAGAAATCTTTAAAAGGCTCCTGGGGCCGCAATTTTTGATTTAGAGAATTCAAATTGTAAACTTAAGCTTTTCTTACATGTCTACATAACGTATTAAAATTTTATAAAGATCCGCCGCCGTTTTCCCGCCGACCGCGGCGGCTGGCAGCTGCAAAGTACAGCTGCGGCCGCTGAAATTTATATTTTGGTATTTCTAATGTAAAATTAACCTTTTCTGGAAAAAAATTGTTCTTCTAGCTTCAAAAATAAGAAAATAACAGCCGTTTGAAATTTTTAAGTAAAAAAAGACCTAAAAACCTTGTTTAATAAAAGGGTGAAGGAAGCAAAAATTGACTTAGACTTATAAAGGTCGGAAATTCATTATCAAACAGGGGACTTGCCCAAAAAAAATTTGCCCTCTAGCTCTAATAGGAACTGAGATAATAGGGGGGGGGGGCGTTGAACGCCCTCCCCCCGACCGATTAAGGTGCGGCAAGGGGCCCGACTGTAAAGGGTTAAAGGTTGCTAGATGCCGCACAGATGAACGTACATGTTTTGTCCACACATCATTATCAGCGTCACGAGAAGAATTATATATAATCTGGAATAACCAAGATCCAATGATACACAGTCGCGCATTTATTTAAGCTGCGATAATATGTATTTGCATTAATGAGCAATAGCTATTCCAGATTCTTTGTAAGCCTTCTTACAGGAAAAAAATTAAGTGCGCATACAATATATACGTTTCCTTTACCGCTACCATTAGTTCATACCTACAATACTTTTGGTAATAACCAATTTCAGGAACATTTTACCGTAAAACGCAACTGATCCATATTTTAAGTTTTATAAGGGTGAGAAATATGGGGTTTCACTTCCGCACAAGTATCACATTCAGGGTGTCGGAGCCGTTTAATTTTGATGCGGCTCCGGCTCCGGCTCCGCGGAGCCGTGTCTGGAAATACGGCTCCGGCTCCTACCTTAAAATTAATATATCAATTTTTGTTCATTATTGAATTTGATAAAATAAAATATATAATATAAAATATTTTGCTTTTATTTGATTAAAGCTATATAAAAGTAGAAGGATGTGTGTCTATTTGTTAAGTAACAATAGTTTTTCAGTTTATTATATGGAAATAGACCATTGCCAAATTATAATATTACTTTAAAAAATCATTTTTAACTAATCTGGAGCCGGAGCCGTTTTTAACGAAAAATACGGCTCCGGCTCCACCAAAAATGTTGCTGCTCCCGGCTCCGAAACACTGATCACATTATAAAAAAATTAGGTATAATCGCACATTTGTTCAACAGCACAAAAAGTATCTTCATCTTTACTTACTAGCATCATTAAACGAATTTATATGAGGTACTAGCGGCCACGCCCCCTAGAGGTCTCAAGGAGCACTTGTAGTGTGGGAAAGGGAAGTCAAATCCTATTATATAAAGTAGTAGGAGTTTTTTGTCTGTCCTAAAGGATCTCACTAACCGCTGAACCGATATTGTTCTCCTTTACAATGAAGTTTCTTATAGGTCCTAGGAAGGTTTTAAACTTGTTTTGGGAGGGTGTCTTCACCCCCCTCCCCACCCCAACGCAAAAAAATATTTTTTACTCTTTTAAAACCCAAATTTATAATGAGATGAGGTCGAGCGTTGAGTGCCCCTAGAGGCTTCTAGGGGCGTAGCCGCTAGTTTTCAAAATTGAAGCAAAAATTTCAAAGAGGAGAACGCCGTTATTTGTATTAAAATATTCTTTTTACATTTCAAATATGTTTCTATATAAAAGGAAGAGGAAATTGAAATACTGAGTGGAGAATTCACTTTCCAGCATGGCTTCGAAACCGATTAATATCCGGTGGATTAAAACCAGTTCTCAGCAATACTATAAAATCATGTATAGCATAGTATTACAGACAATTAATTTTCAACAATTAGAATAAAAAGTATATTATTTATAAAAGTTTTGTGAGCCCGGGACTTCGGCCCTTCAGTGCTAACACAACTGGCTTATATCTAATAATTTTTCATTTTAATAACCGCGGAAAGCTGTCTATAATACGATGCGATAAACAGCTATTCTAACCATTCATTTTTTAAGTTATCAAATTGACGTAACATTGACATCTTTTAAACAGCGTAGCTTCTTTCTAACTTTTAGGGTGGCTCTTAAAAAAAGAAGTTTTTGAAAATATTTTATTAACTATTAATTTTTTAGGGCCCGTGGCGAAGCCAATACAACTCCCAAGCAATACTTTGACTTTGGAGAGGCTCCATTCAAGGTAAGAACTGTTGTTTTGTGTGCATCTCCAAACAAAAATACCCCTTCTGCATTTTAAAAAAAAATTAAAGGGGGGGGGGGCGGATGTGCCACTTTTTGAAACTAAAAGTAAAACCCGCATGATCTCAGCCCATAAAAGAGTTAAAATTTTTTTTAAAATTGCAAGTGCAAAGGGACATTTTATGGAGAAAAAAAAGTTTATCTCAAATGATTGAAAATTGTCTATTATGGCGAGAAAAGGCAAAAAAATTTCGGCGGTCTTTTATTTAGGGGTAATATTTTAGGTAGGTATAATGTGAAGAAAAACATTTTAAGTCGAAGTAATGGGTGGGGGGGGGGGGGGGGGAGAAGTTCTGACACATTTGCGTAAACCTGGTGTATAGGCTTCATCTTTAGACTGAGAGAATAGGTTATTAGGGATAAAATCATTCTTATATGATGAATTTCCCCCAGATTTAAGATTTTTTGGATAGGCCTCCAGGTTCCGGAGCTCCAGGCCTCCAGGTGGTCTCTCTACAGGTAAAAATGAAAAAAAAAAGTTTTAAGAGTTAGATGTCAGCTTATGAGACAAAATATGTATGTTTTTTCTTCAAATATGTGAATAACAATCAAAAAGAAGTATATTTTGTTTTATAAGTTAACCTCTAACTCTTCAAAAAAAAAATCTTATTTTTTATTTTTACCTGTACAAAGACCACCTGGAGGCCTGTAGCTTCGGAACCTGTAGGCCTATCCAAAAAAGCTTAAATCTGGGGGAAATTTATCATATAAGAATGATTTTATCCCTAATAACCTATCCTCTCAGTCTAAAGATAAAGCCTATACACCAGGTTTACGCAAATGTGTCAGAACTTCCCCCCCCCCCCCTTATTTCTGTGGTCGATTTTTTATTTTGATTGTTGTGTTACCCTTTCCAAAAATAGTAATAAAGGGGGGGGGGTAAAATGTGGTGACTCGTGCCACGACATACCAGCAATTTTATTTTGGGTGCTACTCCCTTAGTTTTAGAGATAATTGGATAAAATCTTTTGGGCTGGGTCAGTAATTACCCCAACTAGAGGTATCTTTCAAAAAAAACGGCGGCGGGACCGCCGCTCCCGCCGCCCGCCGCCGTTTTCTGCCGCCACCAAAAAAATTTTTTTTTTTTGCATTTCTCGCCGAATTAGGCAATTTGGAATCATTTGAGACCATGTTATTTTTTTCAAAAATTTTTCCCCTTACAAGCAACCCTGCGGGGGGACAGTCATTTTTTTCAAATTCTCGTATATCAAGGTATATCTTAAATACAGTACATCTCCTGTGATTTTGAAGATATTGAAACAAAATCTTTTTAGGTTGGTAAGTAAAAAATATTTGAATTAAGAAAACGGCGGCGGGACCGCCGCTCCGCCGTCCGCCGCCGTTTTACGCCGCCAACAAAAAATTTTTTTTTTTGCATTTCTCGCCGAATTAGGCAATTTGGAATCATTTGAGACCATGTTATTTTTTTCAAAAATTTTTCCCCTTACAAGCAGCCCTGCGGGGGGACTTAGTCATTTTTTTCAAATTCTCGTATATCAAGGTATATCTTAAATTCAGTACTTCTCCTGTGCTTTTGAAGATATTGGAACAAAATCTTTTTTGATGGGTCAGTAATAAATATTTGCGAGAAATGCAAAAAAAAAAATTTTTTGTTGGCGGCGTATAACGGCGGCGGACGGCGGGAGCGGCGGTCCCGCCGACGTTTTCTTAATTCAAATATTTTTTACTTACCAACCTAAAAAGATTTTGTTTCAATATCTTCAAAATCACAGGAGAAGTACTGTATTTAAGATATACCTTGATATACGAGAATTTGAAAAAAATGACTAAGTCCCCCCGCAGGGCTGCTTGTAAGGGTAAAAATTTTTGAAAAAAATAACATGGTCTCAAATGATTTCAAATTGCCTAATTCGGCGAGAAATGCAAAAAAAAAAATTTTTTTGGTGGCGGCGGAAAACGGCGGCGGGCGGCGGGAGCGGCGGTCCCGCCGCCGTTTTTTTTGAAAGATACCTCTAGTTGGGGTAATTACTGACCCAGCCCAAAAGATTTTATCCAATTATCTCTAAAACTAAGGGAGTAGCACCCAAAATAAAATTGCTGGTATGTCGTGGCACGAGTCACCACATTTTACCCCCCCCCTTTCCCAGGACTTATAAGCTATCCTATAAAGGAGAACCATATCGGTTCCGTGGTTAGCGAGATCCTTTGGTACACACAGACACCCACCCAGATATCCTTTTAATTTATTATAAGGATAAAAATAAACTAGTTTTCAATCTTCAACGTAAAAAAGTGATGTTTATGTTTATTATGTAGATTTAAAATTAAGTGTTTGTTTGTTTTTACGTAAGTAGTTACTATATTGTATGTATTAGGTACATATGTTGATAGAAATCAACAAACGAGGACTTTATTAACAAGCAATTTCACTAACGGCTACGGGGCACTTAAAGGAAAAGGGGGTGTATGTTGACCCTTCACTTTTAATCTTAGTTTTTAAAAGAAAAAGTAAATAAACAAGGATGACAACATCCATAAAAGGGAAGCACTGAAACGGTAGGACAAACGGACATTAACATTTACATAGTGTCAGAACTGAATAATCAGAATATAAATGTATAAGAGCCGAAGCAAAATTGTAAGTAAAATTTGTTGAAAAACTGCTTGATACAGGATAATGTTTATGGACATACTTACATTTTTAAGACTTGATTATAGAGTTGCTTTGCATATAATAATACTAGAGTTGGCTCGATATAATTATCTCCCTATTGGCTAGTTTTCTATATGCATATCTATTTCTCAATAAATCTATTTTCCTCACCCGGCATTACTATCTAAAAGAAAGTAAATATTTAATAATCTAAATGATTTTTAAAAGATTTTTTAAATTATATTTTTTCTTTACATTACCATCACCAAAGGGTTAATGATGATGATTACAATTTTAGTTTAATATTTGAACACACAAAGTGTCGCCACAATCGAATTCTTTTAAAATAGAGTTTTCTTAAATTTATTATATTATAAATCTAAATTTTCTTTTTTATGATTAGAAATTAAATACATCGATATAAGGTAAATAGCAACATGAAATTAAAAAAAGAAATTTATTTTTAATAAAGTAAAATAATGGGTCTTATCGTTCTGGGCAATGAGAGTTTATTATGGATTATTGGAGCACTATGAGTTTTAAACAAATATTCCTTGGAAAACTTGAGCTCGTTTATAGACATTTATTTCCTATATAGATCTGACATGGATCTTGAAGCAATTAAGCAGGCCGTTTTGTACATGTTAAAAATTGGAAGATTTCATTAAATAAAAGTTATCGCAAATATACTTAGTAAATAATTTGTTGTCCCAGGAATTAATATACCAAAAATCAGATCAATCGGATGATTAGATTACATAAAAATTTGTTATTAAAAAAAGTAAATAAATCAACATGTTTAAAATGGACGTACGGACATTTTGGTGATGATTATAGAGTTGCTACGCTTTCTAAATCGTACCTAACTACTAAAGGAATCACCATGGAAAATAAAAAATCGATAGGACAATTCTTGCTTAAATTAACGAAAAAAGCTATCCGTTACGGACGGACGGACCGACCCTAATTATAGAAAAGCTTCGCTTTTAAAAATTGATTTTCCAACTTGATGATAAAAAAAGTTATAAAGCTGCAATGTTAACATGTTAAAAGAACAATGTCGGTTCAGCGAGTGTCTACGGTACACACAGACAGACACATACACATCTTGTTACTAATACGTAAGTAAAATTAACTTGCCAGCATTAATGTCCATTGCCTTCTCCCTAAATTCCTGGCTTCATTTTATATTATTTTACAATATTTTAATTAATGTTTTTTTTGTACATTTTATTAAAGTTTTTGTTTAATTAACCTACGTAAAAACAATTTTATCCTCAAAACAAATAAATCTACTTACTTGTTTTTAATAAAAGCGAAGATCTTCTTTAATGAAGTGACGTTTGTCCGTAACGGATAGCTTTTGTTGTTAATTTAAGCATGTTAGAATTTTCTTATCGATTTCAAACGTTGTATATTGATTTATGTAACATTTAGGTTCTATTTAGAATCCGTAGCAACTCTATATTTGTTACCTACCAGAAGGTCCGTACGTCTTTTTAAGACATGCTGATTTTATTTTGACAAAAATTTATTGTATTATAGGTATTTTGGATCAACTGCAGTTCACGACAAAATATTCCTGGTAACGAACATTTTAAAAATCTATGAATTTTAAAGGTTGCCAGCTGCCAAACGGCTGAACGTACAGATCATACCCGCACACCGTTTCAAGCGGCATAAGAAGGCCTACAAATTATCTGGAATAGCCATAAATCAATAATACACAAATTATCTCGCAGTGCTAAGAAATGCGCTAAAAAGACATATTATATGCGTTTTTTTCAGTAAGTGCATCATTGGATCTTGGATATTCCAGATTATTTGTAGGGCTTCTTGTGCCGCTTAAAACGGTGTGTTGGCATGATCTGTACGTTCAGCCGTTTGGCAGCTCGCAGCCTTTAAAATTCATAGATTTTTGGAAATATTCGTTACCAGGAATATTTTACCGTCAACTGCAGTTGATCCGGTATTTTTATCCTGTTCATCTGTTTTTTTTTAAATTGATGATTTCTATGATGATAAGGTTCAATATTATGAATAAAGTATCTCGACAATCAAGTCCTAAAATATAAGGTTTGCCTCAGCAAATATCTTGTATATACGCAATTTAACAACTTTTACTATTTTAGTATATATTAGTATATTTGTTTTAGGTCTTACTGTCTGAATTTTAAGCTTAGCTTTTATGGGTGCTATCATCCTTGTTAAATAAGATACGTATTATGTAAGTTTTCGACAACAATTCATATACTTCATTGCCCGTAAATATTTTTAAAATAATAAATAGATAACTGATTATACGAACTTGGTATACTAATAATGAATTAAACAAGGATGACAATATCTAAAAAAGCGAAGCTCTTAAATCTGAAGGAAGGACAACCGAGCAATAACTCTTGTAGAGTGTTGAGAACATATAAACAAAGCATTAATTTGTAAGTTTTAACGAAATTGTGCATAAGTTTGTTACAAAATTGCGTGAATGCAGGATACAGTGAAGGACATTCTTTCATTTTTAGGATTTGATTATAGAGATACTTCTTTGTTGTCATGTGAATCATAGGAATTATATCAAAATCAAATAATAAAGATTGTTTAATATATATCTTAGAATGTTGAAACTAAGCAGATTTTCATAGACATACGGAAATTCTGGTACCATTTATATAGTTGCTACGCTTACTAAACCGTGCTTAACTGTTATAGGAATTCTCATGCAAAGTTTGAAATCGATAGGACAATTCTGACATTTCTAATGTTTTAGAATATTGGATTCTTCCGCAAGGGTTGGAACTACATCGGAGAGGACGGTTCAGTCATGCAGACAAATGCTGGTAAGGTTTTTTTCTAGTAGGGCTTTGAAACCGATTAGTATCCGCTGGATTAGAACCGGTTCTTAGCCATACTGAAAAGTTATGTATAGCATCATATTATATTTAGTTTTCTACGAATATTATAATGTACAATCATAAGATCAAGTCCAGTTTTGTTAGCCTGTGCCTAATAAAACCGGTTTTAATCCTATAATTGTACATTTTAAACGGCTTTCCGCGGATATACAATGTACAATTATAAGATTAAAACTATTTTTTTTTAGCCCCGAGGTGCCGGAGGCACCGGCTAAAAAAACTGGTTTAAATCTTATGATTGTACATTTTTATATTCGTAGAAAGCTGGATATAATACGGTGCTAGACATAGTTTTTTCGTATGGATGAGAACCGGTTCCTATCCACCGGATTCGAATGAATACGAGAAATGAATATTATTGTATTTGGAAAAGTTGCGTAATTTTTAGTAGCGAAGCTACTCTGTAATTCACTTTGTCCGTCAGTACATCCTTCTGCAACGCTATGGGAAAATTAAATTTTCTCCGCTGCTAATAAAGTTTTACCTCTTTTTTTTCTTTCAACATACTGTTTTTTTTATGCGTCTTTAAAGAAAAAGACTTTACTTTTTACTTCTTTCACAAATTCAAAAAAAAATAATTCTTTTTTGTCATCTGTCATTTTTTTCATTTAAAAAAGTTCTAAGTTTTCTTTTATCATTTCAGGCCCTTGCTATGGAGAACTTGGAACTGGTGAGAAATTCAGAACTCAGGGTGTACCAAAGAAATCTAAGGAGTTTCAGTATGCCAATATTCTCAAGGTTAGTTCAAATTATGGAGTGTCTCAAAAAATAATAAATCTTCTAAATACCTACAAAAGTATTTTACAAAAGTAATATGTGTATAATATAAAGTAGTAAAGTTTTTTTTGTCTGAAACTTAAGATTCAAATATGTGTCCTGGGATGATTTCATTTTTGGCTGTTTAATTTCTAGAATTAAGTCTTATGTTGGTTTTAAGCTATTTTTCTAGCTTATTTCTGCAAATATAGAGCCCCTAAATGCTGGAAGCGCAGGCATTACTTATTTACTAGCAGTGTGATCAAAAGTAATACTAATTAAAAAGTTAAAATCCTAAGAGAAGATTAAAATTTTGTCCTCTAGAAATGTTGTTTATTTAGCTCAGTATGTCATAAATGAATAAGATATTTGAAATTTTAAATTTTTTTGTATTCAATAGAATTGTTATATGTTAAATTCTTTAAATTTGATTTTCATGTTTTCTAATTATTTGGATATTAAATTTCAATTGTTAATATTAAATTTAGTTACCTAGAAATTTAAGTTTTCTAAAATTAAGTCAAAATATTAACTATTCATTAAATTCAAATAAAAAAGTAATTTTAAAATATCAAATATTAACAAGGATAATTATGTTTAAGACTAGGAACTTTATCAAAGAAAAATGGGAACTATACTAGCTCTTTGTATGTTGTATTATCCTATTATGGAACTAGTGTAGCTCTTTGCATGTTTAAATAATCAGCTACACTTAAATATTTTATTATTCAAGTGTGGAACTAGTGTAGCTCTTTGCATGTTTAAATAATCAGCTACACTTAAATATTTTATTATTCTAGTGTGGAACTAGTGTAGCTCTTTGTATATTTAAATAATCAGATAAACTTAAATATTTTATTATTCTAGTGTGGAACTAGTGTAGCCAGTGGCGTGCGAAGCACTTTGTCTAGGGGGGGGCATTTTGAAGATTTTGTAAAATTTTGCCCCCCCCCCCATTTTGATTATATATACTAATTTTAAATAAGGGCGTTTTAAGGGGTGGGATTATTTGATTATGGGCCTTCTAGTCCTTATCCCTTCTTCCCCATCCCTTCCCCATCCCTTCCCCCATCCCTATTTCCCATTTATATCCCCCATCTCTTCCCCCCCCCACCTCTTCTCCCCCATCCCTTCTCCCCACCCTGCAATGACCGAAGGGAAGGGAGCTAGAAAGCATCTTTGAAAAAAAAGTACAGAAGATAATTTAACCTTCCCCCCCCCCTCCCCCACCACAAAACATTTTTTATGGGTGTAAGGGGATGTTATAAAATCTCAGCAGGAAGGATGAATAACCCCATTAAAAAAAAATTTTGGGGGGGGAAAGATAAAATACTCATTTTGGAAATAATTTACCAAAAATTAACCTAATATGTAAAACTGATTTCAAATATTTCTTTATTGTATGACAACAAGGATGACAACATCTTTAAGTAGCAAAGCACAAAAAATCATTAATAAGAATACAGACAAGTAGATTTAAAGAGCATCTGTTGAAATAAATATATATTTTAGGTAAAAAAAAAGTTACAAATCCTTTTTCCTGTATGTTGTGTGATGACAGTCAAAGTAAATTACATACTGGATGCTCAAAACAGCGAGAAATTTTATTTTTTTTAATATTATAATCCACAAAAAATTTATCGTACCATAAAAACCAAAGATATAAAGAACTATGTAAAAAATAAAAAAATTACTTGTCCTTTCATCTACAGGTATAAAAATCTCTTAGAAATATGGAAAACTTTGGGGTATAGTCTCTTTTGTGGCAACGGCTCTTAAGGGGCATTTTGTCGTATTTTCATAGTAGCTTTTAATAGGTTATTCTAGGTTAAGTTAGATCAGGTGATTTCCCTGCAGGGTTAGGCAATTGGCCCCGCAGGAGCTATAAATATGGGAAAAGCTACTGTGAAAATACGACAAAATGCACCTTAAGAGGCAATGTCACAAAAGAGACTATACCCGAAATTTAAAAGATACAAAAATAGCCAAAAACGTCCTGAAAAGCAGTCCGACCTCCATGAATTTTTAATAGTTAATAATACTCCATAATGATGGGAATGTTAACATTAAGTTTTAGCTTCTATCTTTAATTGCAGTTGAAAAAATCACATTTCTCCCTTAGCATTACGTACTGACAGCAATAGTGAATTAGAGAGAAGCAAAAAAGTTATATCAACATATCCTACCCTCTTTAAATGGCACTTTAAAACTCTGTAAATATTTACTCCCCCTTTGAACTAAAATCAATTAAAGACAACAAGAGTGGCGTATTTTATCAAGTTAGGAATATAGAGTGTAGTTAGTTTTAAGGGTTTTTAATGAAAATTGCCATAAAAAAACATGTCTTTTTGTAAGGGTCAGGGATAAGGGATAGGAAACCTGGCCATTAATTAGGTCCCGGCCTAGATTCTAAAGGGATATTGCAACTATTACTAATTCCTATCAAACTGGCGGACGCTCCCAAGTAACTATCGCTCTAAACCAATTAGAATCGGCCTGTTTTGTATCAACCAATCACCAATTGGCGGAAATTTTAGAAGCAGATAATTCTAGAAAAAATAATGATTTGTCTGCTACGAAAAAATAAATATAAATGGTGTTAGATCACATTAGTTTAATTATTAAATCTGCTTAGAGTTAAACATTAAAAAAGGGCCATATAGAAAAAACAAAAATAACGGGATTATTTTTTTGGAAAGAAGGTAGCTACTTATTTTCATTTGGTAGTTTATAAATTAGATGTTGTATTTTGAATTTTAAAAATTTAATACGGATTTGATACAACACCTTAACCCTAATATTTGTACAATACAACACAGTACAGATATATCATTACATTATAGTATCCAAAGAACTTGATAGAATGTTACCCAAGTGCATATTAATTTATTTATTTTGAATTTTAATTAGCAATGAAATTTTCAAAAAAAATTTTTACTCATTAATAAAAAAGCAAATAATACAAACTAAAATCTGTCTGAGGGAAACCCAACGATAGCTTTCTGACAGTTCAAATTACCAAAGTAAAAGATAAAAAAATTTTGGGAGAGAAAAAACTTCATTTTAACAAAAGCCATTAATATAAAGGTTTATAAAAAGTTATGTTTTTTACTTTAAACTAGCTACCTGAATTTGATTCTATACTTTATCTACACACACACACACAGCTTTTTCATTAGCATTTAGGACGAACCACTGCGCCATCCCAAAACTGGTTTATTAGGCCTAGGCTTGAAATAGGCCTGAAATAATATTTTCCTATGTTTCCCATCCCTTATCCCTGGTAAGGGTATGTACACAAAAAAAATGATAAACTTATCCTGAAAATAATATGACATCATATATAGTTATTCATTTAGACAGACATACAGTGTTGAGAAAAAGGCTTAGATAAATATCAACGATGTTTCTTTTTTATATAAAATAACTTTTTGATTAAATATTTGTTGTTTTCAAATGTTTTTATAGAAATAAAAACAAAATATACAATGTGATAAAAGCAGAAACCATTTGGAAGGGCGCGAAGCACAAATTTTTTTCTTCAAATATGCAGGGAGGGAGGGGTTTTTGGGCTATTTATTACACTAGTCCCCAATATTTCATATAAAATTTACTTATTCGTTGGCTCAACAACTTAGGGGACTTTAATGGAATTTTGATTGGTTGGTTAATTAAGTCGATTTTCCATACATTTCATCCACTAATTGTAATCTATATAAGGGGTAATTTTGTGAAACATCATTGGGGATGTACAAAATTTCTTTGGTAAGTTTATATTATAAAAAATAAAATACTTTCTTTTACCTGGTTTGTTATGTTCAGTGAAAAAAGATTATAACATAATTTCTACACTAATTAAAAAATTTGGTAAGGTTAAATGAATAGTAACTGTCTGGTTGGCGCGAAGCGCCAAAAATTTTTTTTTGAGTATTTCTTGATTTTTTTTTGGAAACTGGGATAGTTTTGCTTTTTGTAGGGTAGGGGGCAAAAAGGGGCATTTTTGTTGACCAGGGGGGGGCAAAATGGGGCATTTTAAAACATTTAGGGGGGGGCGGCGGCTAGGGGGGGGCAGGGGGGGGCGTTTTGGTCGCTAGGGGGGGGCGATTGCCCCAAATGCCCCCTTCGGTTCGCACGCCACTGAGTGTAGCTCTTTGTATGTTTATATTATCATATACACTTGTATTTTGTATTATTCTAGTGTGGAACTAGTGTACCTCTTTGTATGTTTATTTTATCAGATAAACTTGTATGTTGTTAATTCTAGTGTGGAACTAGTGTAGCTCTTTGTGTGTTTACATTATTAGATATACTTGTATGTTGTATCCTTTTAGTGTGGAACTAGTGTAGCTCTTTATATGTCTATATTATCAGATATACTTGTATTTTGTATTATTATAGTGTGGAACTAGTGTAGCTCTTTGTATGTTTATATTATCAGAATCAGATATACTTGAATGTTGTATTATTCTAGTGTGGAACTAGTGTAGCTCTTTGTATGTTTATATTATCAGATATACTTGTATGTTGTATTATTCTAGTATAGAACTAGTGTAGCTCTTTGTATGTTTATATTATTAGATATACTTGTATGTTGTATTATTCTAGTGTGAGCTAGTGTAGCTCTTTGTGTGTTTATATTATCAGATATTTTTTTTAGTGTGGAACTAGTGTGGCTCTTTGTATGTTTATATTAACAGATATATTATTTTAGTGTGGAACTGGTGTAGCTCACTGTGTGTATGTGATCAGAGATACTACAGAAGAAGACAAGGTATTTATTTAATTAACAGCCATCAGACAACCCACCCATTGATTGCATTACCTTTAGGTACAAGTTTATGAACTTTTACAATTCTTCATCTCGAAACGAGGGTGACAGATTAAATCAAAGTCCCTTCCTCTAATGTAAAATTACAACTTTAATTCGCGATTTCGTATTTATAAGAGCAAATATTTGATAAACATTAAAGACTTCCTATTTAATTTTCTTATCGTATTATATAAAGTAATGAGACATTTTTGTCTTTTGCTTAAAATTTCGATAACTACTGACTGATTGAGTTCTCCATTTTACGGAAGGTCCCTGGTTGGTTTTAAGCTATTTATTTTCTTTACCTATGATTGGTTTTATGCTATTTTCTTACTCCACTTGCTTCTTTAAATAAAGAGCTCCTAGATGCTAGAGCTTCTAGTTATAGATAAGAGAAGGTAAACATATTTTTTTGAGCGATCGATACTTTTTGAAGCATTGAGCCTTTGAGAAACCTGAAATTTAATCCATTTTTTCTCCGCTAGGAGGAACTGGAGGAGTACGATGATCTTGAGCAGGAGGAATACGCAGCCTAGGAGACAACACCCAGCCAGACATCCAACCAGATAACTAGCTAGGAAAATTAATCCTACAAACAAAACAAACCAGCTGCACTGATCCACTAAATGAATAATTAAAGAAAACAAGATCAATGACATTTAATTCTTACAGACCTAACCATTAACAATAATATTCCCGCTATTTTATCTTGATTTTTCCCGCCAATTTCATCTTTATTTTTCCCGCCACTTCATCTCAATTTTTCCCGCCATTTTTGTCTACGCCAAAGCAGCCTATGGCCGACTGCCAAACTAATGATTTTATGTTGTACTTACTATTTCTTCGTGGTAAAATGAGTATTTTTTTATTAAAAAAAATTATGATATTTATTCATAGTAAAAAGCACTTAATCTTTATTGTGATAACAATAAACTTTATTTTTTTCGGCCTAAAAAACTGAATTTTTACAAAAAAAAACATTTTTAAGATGGATAAGATTGTCTTTCAAAATTTTGGTCTTTTTTAATGAAATAAAATCAAATTTGTTATTTTATCTCCTCTGCATGTAAGATAATAAGTATAAAATATTTTATTCGCATTTATTCATTAACATGAGCGTTAACATATCACAATGTAATAGAATTATAAATAAGTTGAAGTGAGATTTACACACTTAATAATTAATAGTTTAAATCGTTAGCTTGTCTCTTTAAAACTAACTCTTTTAGTAAAAATTTATAGCAATCAAATTTTTGATGACTATAAGTATAAGGATAGTAGATACAGAAAAGAAGGGAACAATGGACTGGTTATTATACTAGTCCACAAAGTTTTATAAAAACATTTTTTAACATCTTTTGGGACTTGAATTTTGATTGTTTGTTTCATTAAGTTCAAACATTTCAAACACTAATAGTAATCTGCAGAATAGGTAATTTTATACATCATCATTGGGGATGTACATCAATTTTTTGGTCGGTGCTTTAACCCTTTAGATCCCTGTAATAAATTACATTCTTAACTTTCTGCTTTACCAAAGCATTATACAACTTATTTTATAATCTTGCACATTGTGATATTTTTATCCTCTTGTTTTCATTAATTTCATTTTAAATGTTTTTCACTTCTATCATAAACATTTTTAGCTAAATTAGATCAAGTTAATATTATTGTAATAGATAGGGCAAGCATGGCTAGAGAAAACTCTAGTTAAATATATTACTTGAAGGATGGTATTCTTTGGCAAATTATAAGAATAAAGTAATTTTGTTAGCCTTGAGGGGCCGAAGGTGCGGGCTATCAAAACTGGTTTTACTTTTAGAATTTGTATTTAATATTTGTGGAAAATTTTCTGCTATACAAGGCGTCACATGTTTTTCTTCAGCATGGCGGAGAACCGGTTCTAATCCAGCAGATATTAGTCGGTTTTGAAGCCATACTAGTTCCCAATTTACTACATAATCTTTGTTCCATTTTAAGTTTTCAGAAAATTAAGGAATTTTCTTGATTACTTGGAGAATTTTTAATTTTCTCGGTTTTATCAAAGAAATAAATTATCTTTCCTCTGATCAAAGGTTATGTAAATTGAATATTTCAATAAAAAAGTAATCTCATTTATTTAAATTAGCCTCTTTTATAACTAAATATTGTACTTTTTACTACTAGTATTATAATTTTTTATCCAAAAAAAGTTAATAAACATTCTGGTGTAAAACTGTAAAACCATTGAAACTTTTCTAATTCATAAAAAGAAAATGATAATTTATTTTTGTATTAATTTGTATTTTGTATGATTGGTATTTATATCATTTTTAACATTTACTGATGGTTTACCTTCTTCTACTTATTTTTATTGTATTTTTAAATCAATTGTAAAATGTTTCTCAATGTAATAATAAATCTTAAATAGTAAATCATTGCATTTTTATTTTAAACTTTTGGTGCGTTTTATCCTTATTAGGTATATAAAAAAGTAAGTTTTTTTCGTCTAAAGAATTAAGTTTTATGGACATATATTCAGTGATCCTATTATACAAAGGAGTAAGATTTTTTTACTGTATCTTTATATTTGGATAACTAATGAAACGAATCAGTCTCTATTTTATGAAAGCTTCACATAGGTCCCTGTTTGGTCGTCGACTAATTTTAGATAAGCCTTGATATGGTTTTAGACTATTTTTCTGAAAATAGCTTTATAAGAAAGCATAAGAACTATCAATAAATTTGTATACATTATATATTTTATACATGTTTTATTTACTAAGTATATTTGCGATTACTTTTATTTAATGAATTCTTCCAATTTTTAACATTTACAAAACGGCCTGCTTTATTGCATCAAGATCCGTGACAGATCTATATAGGAAATAAACGTCTATAAATGAGCTCGAGTCTTCCAATGGTAGAGCGTTTAAAACTCAAAGTGCTCCAATAATCCTCATTAAACTCTCATTGACCAAAGCGATAAGACCTTTATTCTATTTGTTTATGGAATGAATTAAGTTTTTCACTTCATGTTGATATTTGAATTACATTGAAGTATTTAATCCTTATTTCATAAATAAAAAATATACGTTCATAAAAGAGTAATTCTAAGAAAACTCTATTTTTAAAGAATTCGATTGTGGCGACACTTCCTTTGTGTTAAAATATTAAAACTAAAATATTTACTTCTTTTTTTTAGATAGTAATGGCGGGGGAGGAGAATTGATTTATTGAGAAATAGATAAATAAATATGTACTTATAGAAAACTAGCTAATAGCGAGATAGTTATATTGAGCCAACTCTAGTGTTTTATATATTCTTAAGGTAATCTTTACAAAATCGGTCGTAAATAAGAAAGGATTAGAACATCACCATAACAAACTTGAAATTGTGAAAATCATTTATATTTTTCCCGCTAGTCGGCTCTGTATTAAAAGTTAAATTTACCACAAAATGAATAAGTTAGCCCCCTAAAAAAAACAATAATTTCTAA
The DNA here is from genome assembly GCF_053477335.1 of Acartia tonsa. Classification (NCBI taxonomy): domain Eukaryota; kingdom Metazoa; phylum Arthropoda; class Copepoda; order Calanoida; family Acartiidae; genus Acartia; species Acartia tonsa. The sequence goes on along the minus strand of NC_137271.1, from coordinate 14,354,417 downwards.
TAATAATGTTGACAAAAATATTGCAGGGAAAAGGAAAAGATTATTTTAAAAATGTTATATACCTATAATTATATTTTATGCCATCAGTTCTTGCTAACTTTACCAAAGGTACTTATTCAATTTCTGAAGCCATGTAAAGGTAATGTGATAATTACAGTGTCCCGTACTAGTAACTTTGTCCGTTTCAAAATATCTCGTTCCTAGCCTTAGAAACAAGGACGTCCAAGGAGGGGGGGGCAAAGTGGTGATTACCCCCTCCCCCAAACGTATTTGGGGGTGGGGGGGGGGGATGGTTAAATCGAGCGCCATTTTATCCCTCCCCCATATAACAAATAAAAAAGCTGGGACGCCCCGCTTAGAAGTGACTAATAACCACGATTTTTTATAGTTTATTGCGAATTGTACAATTTGTAGAGGTTTTTTGAGAGTTTCTCAGGCTAGAAACGAGATATTTTGAAACGGACAAAAGTTCCTGATTCTACTTATCAAGGCCTTTCCTGGGAGCACCCTGAAGCCATAGTTATGATGCAATGAATTTTTTACCTTCGTAAGGGCGGACTCAAATTTCTAAGTGCTTGTACCGTCGCAATTTTTGCATTACATAAAAAATATTTTGCATGGGTCATTTTTTTTGCATAAATCAACCATATTTCATATTTTCTAGGACGGGACACTATACTGATGATGTATTTCGTCTGTGTTAGTTATCCAGATCTAACTAACGTGGTTCAATAACAATCTACCCGATACGTTTGAGTTCTCTACTTTAAGTCGGCTTCAGGTAGATCTAGAGATGTTTTTTTCGAATTTATTTCATTGTTGGAATAAGTAGCTATTTTATTTTTAGTCTGAGACCTCGACTCTTAAGCTAGTGACGCAATGTAAAGCAAAGAAAACCATTACCGCGATAATTAATGACTGTATATTTGTTGTTGTTTAAAATTGAATCTTGTAAATAGGGTGAAGCCACTTTGCTTAATTTCTTAGCTAGGTGTTGACCCCCCCCTTCAGTATTACTTGCTTTTTGGTGTTATGACCGTACGCGGCCTTGTAAAGTAAAATCTACAATTAGCGACGTTTTTGGCCTACAGCTTTGAACTTAATATCTCTACCATTACACAGCATTTATATTCGTGTCCGTGGACAACTGTCAGTATTATTTTTAGCACCAATATTGTTTTCTTTTCCTTGCATGGTTTTCATTAAAATAATGATTATAGTTTTGTGTTAAATTTATATTTGGATTCTAAATTAATAAATATTTTCAACTAAATTTTGAGTTGAGAGAGTTAAAAATAGTTTTCCCTACAGAAAATCCACTAAAATAAAATTTTTTTAAATTCAGGGCTACGCAGCCGCAAGGATTTAAGGATTTTACCTACAATTACCTCTAGGGGGCGTGGTGTCGCTTCGGGTTGTAAGCCCTCTCTACGCACGCGTCTTTTTATAGTGTGTAGTAAAGTGTCCATTCTCCCAAAGGGTATTTAGTTAAACAACAGGCAACCAACCTTCTGATTGCACTATCTTTGTCTGCAAGTCATAATTTTGAATGGTAATGGGGAGCGCCTGTTAATGTGCCAAGGAAACCTCCCAACGCTCACTAATAGTGTCACGAGCCATACAGCAGCATAAGCAAAATATGACTGAGATTATAGGTTGAAGGGAGTTCCTGCCCCCCCCCCCCCTCCAACACACACACACAAACTGAAAAGGGTCCGGATGCATCGCAAATGCAGCTTTGAAGATCCTACAAATTATCTTGAAATTGTATCGTGGCTGACGATCCCCTTTTATTTTTTACAAATCATACATTATATAACCAAAAAAGATAATTTTGTAAAAGTTTGGTTAAAACCTTCCTCTTTGGATCCAGATAACCTATAGAGATGGCAACTTCGCTGCTAATATAAATAAATGTGGTTTATTACATTAAAAAACAATAAAAAAAACAGTATTTTATCAAAAATTGTCAGTACCAAGTACCTTACATGTTTTCATTTGCAACTGTAGTAAAATTCTTTTCTAAAAAAAATATCTCAATCAATAATACAAAGTAGTACGATGTCTGTCTGTCTGTCTATCTGTCTGTCTGTCTGTCTGTCTGTCTGTCTGTCTGTCTGTCTGTCTGTCTGTCTGTCTGTCTGTCTGTCTGTCCGTCCGTCTGCCCGTCTGAAGCTTAAGCTCTTCCATGTCCTTAGATGCTAGGGACTCGGATGCTAGTTTATTAAATTGGAACTGAATGTCTATAATTTTCAAGTAATTTAAAAGGACTGTCCACAACAGATACAAATTTTGATTTATCAAAATTTAACCCGAAACCATTGTTCTCTGTTCAATTTGAGCCATATTTTATATTTCTAGCATCGTGATCGAAGCCTTTGAAAATTTTGTCCTCCGCCTATTTGTACTTCCGCTATATCTAAACATAATTTTTAACAAAACTTGTTTTTAATCTTAAAGTTTTTTTTTATTTTAATATCCGCGGAAAGCTGTCTATAGTACGATGCGATAAATAACTATTCCTTTTTTATGAAAAACCACAAGTTTAAGATGAAAATTTGAATATTGCCATTTTTCTAGAAAAAAATTTCATTCATAAAATTTTAATTATAATATATAAAACTAGCGGCTACGCCCCTAGAGGCCTCTAGGGGCACTTGAGGAGGGGGGAGTCGAATTTGATAACCCAATTTCTTATTTTAGATTTTAAAAGAAAAAGTAAAAAAAAAATTTTTTTTTTGGGGGGGGGGACAGGGGGTGCCACTCCATCCTTTTTAATTTTAGTTAAAAAAATTTTATATTTTTTTTTGGGGGGGGGGGATATTTTTCATTTGGACACCCCCAACCCCCCAAAAAAAGTTATAAACCTTCCCAGGACCTTTGAGAAGCTACCCTATTAAGGAGAACCCGATCGGTTCAGCGGTTAGCGAGATCCTTCGTTACAGACACACAGATACACAGATACACAAACAGACAAACATCCTGTTACTTAAGTATAAGGATATAGCGGCTACTCCCTTAAAGGCACTTATGGTAGAGGGGATAAATTGGAGGAGGTCATTTTTTTCTAAGGGCGATTTCCCTTCAGAAGGTCCCCTCCCCCAAAATAGTTTGAAACCTATCAAAGACCCATGAAAAGCTACACTGTAAAGGAGAATTATATAGATTCAGCGTTTAGCGAGATTCTTTGGTACAGACAGACACAGAGAGATTCTGTTACTCTTATAGTGGGATTAATAACAGTTTGACTTTCAAAAAGCGTTTGATAACAGGTAAACATTCTACATTTAGAATTCTATTTTCAATTAATCCTTTTTTTTCGTAAAGCCTGTCTGTCTAAAGCTTAAGATCTCGGTAACCGCTGAACCTATTGGTTTATATTCTTCAGGAAATATACCTACTGCTTATGCTGTGGTTTTAAAATATATTCTTACGTCTTGGGGCGAAGCAATTTAGAACCCCAGCAATTTATCAAAAATCGTCATTAATTCCGTAATTTTTTGCTCATTTCACAAACTTTTTAACATATATTACTAAGTAATTAAAATTTTTACATTACCAAAATTTTAGATTTCTATCTAAAACAATAAAAAAATACACACATAAGTTTTTAACATAAGTTTCTAACAGCTTAGTTGAGAAAGTTTAATGAAGTTTATTTTCGTCTGCTAGTTACAGGGTCCTTGCGATTTGGAAGAGTTAGTTGTCTGGAATATACATCTAAACTTGTACATTTATTAATAAATTTATAGCATTACCTGATTTCCACGTTAAGGACCTTTTTCGTCTGCTAGCAAATTGCTTTCTACCCTTTTGTAGCTACTTGGCTGTGTTAATATTAACGACGCTATTCGTTGATTTTTCAAAGACTCAATTTAAAGTTGGTGCAGTGTTCTTGGAAAGGGGACATACAAATAAAAATAATGAAATTTTATTAAATTTTATTTATTGTAAACAAATATATATAATTTTATAATAATAGTTTACATGAAATAAATAAAAGGGACGCTATAAGGGCTAGACAATAGGGAACAATTACGTTAAATTGAAGTCAATATTATCATCACAAATCTAACTTTTCATAACGTGTGTGTTCCCTTTATCCGTGTTCATTTTTAAACTAAACAATTAAATACATTCATATTCTATATTTAAAATAAATATATTAGTATTGCATAAATATATTTACTCCGTGCCTTAGTAGAATCAAGATATAACCAGTAAAAGACCAATCCTAGTAGGGGGACAAAGTGACGCAAAAATCAGCCATTTGAGGTCATAAAAAATGAGGGAGATGAGAGGATACGTGGAAAAGGATCTCGCTAATCTCTAAACCGATATGGTTCTCCTTTACAGTGACGCTTCTTATAGATCCAGAGAAGGTTTAAACTATTTTGGGGTAGGGTAACTCCCCCCCCCTTCAAGGACCCCTTTAAGTCCTTGGGGCTAGTTCGTTGACTCAAAAACTTGATTTCATTAAGGAACAGTGTTTATTACGAATTATAACATAATACAACCATATAAGTTTAACATTTACTATTCAACAAATATTTGTAATAAAATTTTGTCTAATTATTCATTTTCATAAAAACACAAAATCTGGACAGATTATCATTTTTTTCTTTCGTCAGGTCCCTGCAGCCGCGCTTAGCTTCAGTAGCGAAGTTACTTTACAATCATTTATAAGTATTTTCTTTTTAAAAGCGAAGCTTTTCTATAGTTGGGGTCGGTCCGTACGTCCGTCCGTCCGAGAGATAGCTTTTATTCGTTAATTTAGGCATGTTAGAATTGTCCTATCGATTTCAAACTTTGCATGATGATTCCTGTAGTAGTTGGGTACGATTTAGAAAGTGTAGCAACTCTATAATCATTACCAGAATGTCCTTACGTCCATTTTAAACATGTTAATTTTTCTACTTTTTTAATAACAAATTTTTATGGATCTAAGTATCCGTTTGATCTGATTTTTGGTATATTGATTCTTCGGACAACAAAGAACAATATTATAAGCGAAGCAACTCTATATTCAAGTCCTAAAAATGTAAGTATGTCCATAAACATTATCCTGTATCAAGCAGTTTTTCAACAAATTTACTTTTAATTTTGCTTTGACTCTTATACTTTTATATTCTGATTATTCAGTTTAGACACTATACAAGTATTAATGTCCGTTTGTCCTACCGTTTCAGTGCTTCGCTTTTATGGATGGGAGGGAGGGGACTATGGACTATAGATTACATTGGTACCCGTAAACTCGCGTTGTCTCTTTGGTTTTAATCTAGCAGTGTCTAAATTTTTATAGAACGGGTAATTTTGTTTATCATCATTGGGGATTTATATTAAATTATCAACCATTGTCATTACGTCATGCAGAAATCCATTTCAAAATAAATTTGATTATTTGTAATATGAAATCATGTCTGGTCGATTTAGGTTTCTAGTAGTAGTATTCTCATACGACAATATATCTACGTATTTTATATCCATTATTGCTGTTGTACTTTCCTGTCCAAAAGGTTGCGCTACTACTAAACGTTGTATTCCTTGTTTTAAGTTTAAAGACAAAAGAATGAATTTCAAATGCAAATTTACATGAATTTTTTTTAAGTATAAAAAACTAAACTAAAATAAAATACTTAACAATTTTTTTATGTATATGAGAGAAAGTATTTTTTATCCAAAATGTAGAATTGCTTTTGACTAGCGGTAAAATTGGACGCAAAATTTCATTTTTTTTTTGGTACCTACCCTATTTTGTTAAAAAGATGTTTAATGATTATCCTTATACCAAAGTAACAGGATCTCGCTAACCGCTGAACCGATCGGGTTCTCCTTTACAGGGTATCTTCTCATAGGTCCCGGGAAGGTTTATAACTATTTTCTTGGGGGGTGGGACACCCCCCAACCCCCCCAAAAAATGAAAATTCCCCCCCTCCCTAAAATTTTTTTTTTTATATATTTTTTTTATCTAAAATTAAAAATGAGGGGGGGGGCACCCCAAAATTTTTTATTTTCTTTTGGGTTATTAAATTCGACTCTCTCCTCCTCAAGTGCCCCTAGAGGCCTCTAGGGGGCGTAGCCGCTAGTAATCAAATAAAATATCAAAGTGAAAAGAAACAACCAAAATTTTTCCATTTTTAGACAAAATTTCCATGAAAGTCATTAAAAATAATTAAAAATATTGTATTTAATGAAATAATTTTAAATAATATATTTGAAAATAAATATCTTACTTTTTTACTGTTTTATTCACATTTTTTCTCTCAATATTTTTTATATTGTTTTGCTTATTTAACATGAAAATCACAAAAAAAATCATCATTCCATATAAAATATTATAATTTATTAATTATCACTATTTTTTTTAGAATTTTATCCTTAAAAAAGTTAAATATAATCCTATACATTTTTAGATTACACCCTTTTATCTTTATCAAATGAATAGGAGTATTAGGAAAAAGGATTTTTTACACTCTTCGTTCAGACTTTTTATCAAATAGACATTCCACAGAAAAAAAATATTAAGTTCATTTATGTATCACTATATTTTTTTAAAAGAGGCTTATAAAGAGATATTTTAGAAGCTTTTAATAGTGTCTGTTAAAATGACGTCATACTGGCCTACCATTGGTCAATTAAAATGTGCACTGGCCTGCCATTGGCAATTTAGCCTGTTTATTAGCCTATAATTGGTCATTTGTACTGTATGACGTCATTTTTTTATGGGCACTATACTAGCGGCTACGCCCCCTAGAGGCCTCTAGTGGCACTTTAAATGAGTTTTTTTTGTTTTTAAAATATGTCTGTGTTAGGTTGACGTTTATGTTGCGTTGGACTCTCTTTGTAAAATCGAGAAACGTAAAAACAATTTCGATTTTTTTATTTCTCTTGGGAGGGAGGTGGTACCCTCCCCCTAAATAGCTATAAACCTTCTCGGGACCTATGAGAAGCTACCCTGTTAAGGAGAACCCGATCGGTTCAGCGGTTAGCGAGATCCTTCGGTACAAACAAACAAATAAACACACAGACACACAAACAGACAGACATCCTGTTACTTTAATATAAGGATAGAAAGTGGACCCTCCCTCAATCCAAAATTTAAAATTTTTGTTCCTTTTAAACCTTTAGAGCTTAAGAATCTTTAAAAAGGCATTAGAAATGCATTTTTTTCTTCAAAAAGGTTTTGGCAAATATGACCTTCAGAAAGTGTTTTATTTTTTATACAGCTTAAACAATGTACCATAAAAAATGTTTTTAAGATTATTTGCAGACAAAATGTTTTTTTTTAAGCATCTCTTTATATGATGGTACAGATAATTTCCCATGTAAAAATTATGTAGTTTTATGTCACTTTAACTACGTAAATCTTTTCCTGAAGTGAGAAATTGTTTAACCTGTATAAAACTATAAAATAAAACTCATACATTTCTCATTTTTATAATTACTTTTATATATTACGTACTATTTCCACTTATTAGTGAGAGAAAAAAGTTATTATTTGACTTGTTATTTGGTCGTTGTATAACTGTACGTTTGAAGAAAACATTCAACCATAGTTATTTATCGCATCGTATTATAAACGACTTTCCTCAGATATTAGATTGAATAATTAACAAAACTGGTATTAATTTTAAGACTTTTATTCTAATATTCGTGGAAAATTGTCTGTTATACGATGCTATAAATGATTTTTCAGTATGTCTGAGAACCGGTTCTAATCCAGCGGATATTAGTCGATTTCGAAGCAATACTGAAGAAGATTTTATTGATTGATTTTATTTAAAATTGCTTTTCTTTTTTCGTCGTTTGAATAAAGTTTTTGGGTTTAGGTTTTTCGATTTAAATTTTCTATGTTGCATTATTGTGCGTTTATCACTTTTGGAACTTTGTATCTCTCCATATAAAATTCTGTTTCTGAAATTAAAAATATCATAGTTATTTATCGCATCGTATTATAGATAGCTTTTTGCGGATATTAAAATTAAAAATTGATTAAAACTAGATTTGAAAACCCCGAGGGACCGAACGCTCGGGCTAACAAAACTAATTTATTATATCATTTTTATCTTAAAATTCGGGGAAAATTATCTGTAATATGATGCTATACATGTTTTTTCAGCAGTTATTCAGCATGAGGACATCCAAGCTTTTTATTAGGGGGTATAATCGGAGTTTAATAGATCTGAGGGGGGGGGGGTATCTGATGTATCATTTAAAATCTTAAGGGGGTAAAATGAGTTGTTTTGACGTTTTAGGCGGTTAAAAACAACTCCTTATTCCCCCCCCCCTCCCCCCTTTGGAAACCATAACTCTAAGGCTGCCCAAAGAAATGCAGTTTAAATTAAACTGTGAGATCTTATACATTTGTTTTTCTTTCTTTTTCTTTTTTCAAAACCAAAATAAATTTTTTATTTGATAAAGGAAAATTGGGTAAAATTGGATTCAATTGGAATCATTATTTTTTTTTCTACCGTGGCTCAATAAACCTTAATACATACAAAATTGCTTTTTTTTCTTTTCCATTTCGTCCGCCAATTTAACAGTAATAGGCAGAGTTTTTCAGAGAGAAAAGGGACAATAGGCTGTTTATTACACAAGTCACCAAAGGTTTATAATAAAAACTGTGAGGATTTAATGAATTTTGATTGGTTGGTTCATTAAGTTGAGCGTTCAAACGTTTCAACAACTAGTTTTAATCTACAGAAGGGGTAATTTTGTGAATCATCATTTATCAGCCATTTTTATTAGTTTTTATTGACATAAGAAGGCCTACAAATAATCTGGAATAGCCATAAATCAATAATGCATAATTATCTCGCAGTGTAGAGAAATGCGCGGGAAAGACCTATTTTACGCGGTTTTTCTTCAGTGAAGCTTTCCCTGTGCATCATTGGATCTTGGCTATTTCAGATTATTTATAGGCCTTTTTATGACGCTGAAAATAATATGATCTGTACGTTCAGCCGTTTGGCAGCTAGCAGTCTTTAAAATTCATAGATTTTTGGCAATATTCGTTACCAGCAATATTTTACCGTGAACTGCAGTATATCCCAAAGAAGTTTTTTTTAATTACGAGGTTTTACGCCCCTAAAGGCCGCTAAGGGGCACTTGAAGTGGCAAGAGAAGTCAAATTTCATTTTCAAGTTTTTTAGGGGTCTTTGTTTTGGAGGGTAGACTTATCTTGTGAGGGTGATGGTACCCTCCTCCGAAAAAGTTGTAAACCTTTTCAGTAAAAATGATAGAACTTAGTGAGGCAGTAGCCTTAAACCTGCCCAGATTACAAAGCTTTCCATTGAATTTATAAAAAATAGTTTAAATAGTTTTAGAGATCCTAAAAAAACAATATTTCAAACATACTATTACTCTTTGAAGCCACTGAATCCTTAAAAAAAAATACCTTGCATTCAAATAGCATCCAAAGAATCAAACGTTCCTTCGGCCGGTGTAAAATTGACAAACAGTCGCATATTTGGCGGACACTGCTGCGGATTTGGCACCAACTGCGGCGGCTGGATTATTGTCGAGGATGGGGTGGGGTAGTTTGGTGGTGTGGGGGGGTAGTTAGCTGGGGATAAGATGGAAGGTCCGGTATGACTTGTCGGGATGTGGTAACTTGAACTACCTGAACATAATTCTTAAATAAAGGCAACAGGATGTCTGTCTGCAACGAAGGATCTCGCTAATTCCTGAACCGATATGGTTCTCTTATACAGTGTAGATTCTCATCGGTCCTGGGAAGGATTATAATGATTCTGGAGGAGGGTACTATAACCCTCCAAAAGAAATGGCCAATTTAAAAAATGACTCCCACCTCCATTTTTTTCTTTTTCAAACTAAAATTGAACATGAGGGGTTTGACTACCCCTCCCATAGACGTACAAGGGGGGGGGGGTAATGGGGCGATTCCCCCCCCCCCCCCCAAACGAATTTTATTTTACCCCCCTCATTTAAAATTTACCCCTACCTTGGGGGTGCCGTAGGCACCCCCAACCATTTAGGAGGGGGTATTTAACCCCCCCCAAACAATTTTGGAGGGTAAATACCCCCCCAAAATAAAAAATCTCTAATAAAAAAAAATTTTTGTGCGCTTCGCGCGCATTATTAATGATAAATATTTAAAAAAATTTTAATTACCCATCCCAAAAATTTTACCCCAGGGGTAAATTTTTGGGGGAGGGGTAAACTAAATTTACCCCTGCCAAAAGATTTCAGGGGGGGTAATTACCCCCCCCCCCCCCAATCAAATTTTACCCCTGGGGTAAAATTTTTGGGGGGGGGGTAAAAAAAAATTTCGGCGAGCTTCGCGCGCCATTTTCACCCCCCCCCAAATACGAATTACCCCCCCCCCCCCAAAAAAAAAAAGCTTGGACGTCTATGACCCCTCCCCACCGTAAATTCCCCGATAGGCCTATAGAGGCATAGCCGCTAGTTTACCATAAAGTTATCAAGCCATAGATAATACCACAACAGAAAATATAATTAACGTGTCAAAAAAATGTGCAATTATTATGAAAATATATGAATTAGTATATACTGTGTAGTCATATGTCAAAAATGTGCAATTATTATAAAACTATATTAATTAGTATGTTGTGTAATAAATGTCATAAAAATACATCTATATCATACATCATAAAAAGTCTCTATGTTATGTTATAACAGTGTCGCCAATAGCGTCCACAAAGTTTTGCTTACAACAAAAAAGATCTTGCAGCATTTACGCTTAGTCAAAAAACGACATTCATTAATTTATTAATCGATAATATTAATAACTAGAGATGGGCTCAATATAACTATCTCGCAATTGGCTAGGTTTATTCAATGTTTTATTTACTTTCTTTTGGTTATCTGAACTCTGACTATTAACCCTATTCGTCCATTATCTTCTCCCTGACAATTTCTTTCTTTAAACTATTTAAACTATTTAATATGTTTTTATTTCAAATTGTCGTCCTGAAAGGGTTAAAATGTTTAGTTATTGCTAGTATCAAAATTATTTTAAAACTAAGTTTTCTTTTATTTACTATATTATAAGTTTAAATAAAAAATAATTTATTCTTCATACAGTCAAATAATGGGCCTTATCGTTCTGGTCAATGAGAGTTTATTACGGATTAATGGAGGCCTATGAGTTTTAAACACTTAATACTTGGAAAACTTGAGCTCATTTATAAACATTTATTTCCTATATAGATCTGTCATGGATCTTGATGCAATAAAGCAGGCCGTTTTGTACATGTTAAAAATTGGAAGATTTCATTAAATAAAAGTTCCCGCAAATATAAGTATTAAATAAATAAATGATCATTATAACTGATGTTAGAGCACCTCTACCTCTCCTATCTTCCCTTCTGGTAGCTTGGGAATGTGTCTCCCTTGCTTATTTATTATCATTATTATAGATAAATAGATTATTGAATGTCGTCATTTCTTAAATTAAGCGAGATTGCCGCGAAATCTTTTTAATTTTCAAAATAATGATTGATTGAACGAAGATGACCAGAATTTTCTCAAGAACCCACCTCAGACTTTTGCGTGCGGGAAGGGGTTGTAATAGAGAATATCAAATAAAATAATGAATTTTTTTCCAGTGAAGCTCAGTATTCGTATTTTTAAGCTATACAGTGTGGCTATTTACTTAGAGATATAAAGGGATAGGACAATGGCCGATAAATTGGTGTAAATCCCCAATAATAAAACATTAAATTACCCCTTCTGTAGATTAGAGGTTGAAACACCAATTTGATGATATACAAAATTACCCCTTCTGTAGATTACAATTAGTAGTTGATACGTTTGGACACTCAACTTAATGAACCAAACAATCAAAATTCAATAAAGGCCCCAAAAGTGCTGAGCTAAAAAAAAAATTGTTATTATAATACTTTGGGGACTAGTGTGAAAAGCAGCCCATTGTCCCGTCCCTCCCTGCTATTTACTATACCTGTATTGCTGTTATTAAGTCCAGTATAGTTGCTGGATGCCGCTGAAGGTTTATTTGAAGAGTCTGTATAACCGGATGTTGATTTGCGGCGTAATTTTCCAGTCGTGCAGCTAAATAGAACAAGGATGACAACATTCATAAGTCGCGAAGCACAAAAGCAGTTTAAATGAGTTATTGAGCAGATGTTTAGTTGCCTTAACAAAGCAAAGAAAGAGAGAGAATCTGGAAAAAAAATCAATAGGTTTTTGTCTATTGAAGCTTGACGGACAAAATAGTGTATAAACTAAATGTGTTATGGGAATCTTCACATATAAAAAGTTATTGCTACCTGCTTATGGATATAATCATACTTGTCAATTTATGACAACAAAAAACTTGCATACCTCTCAATTCTACTATTTGATCTTTTGAAGCTGTGTCTTAATATTTTCATAGGTATTCTTGCTATACTATCCTCACTGATATCACTAAAATATAAATAATAAAAGTAAAAGAATAGATGGTATGTGTAACTCTGCCCACAGGGCGGGGACCAAGTCCTGATTTTGTAATGGGTCTTTGAAATTAGCTAATAACGTAGAAAATATAACATAGCGGAGTCCATGCAAAAGAAAAAAACTAATTTGTCTCCACCACATGGGCCAGGTAGTTGTCTCGATAATTAAATGTTAGTTTGTTTATTTCAACATCTAAACTTTTTATATTTATTATATAAATAACTAGCGCCAACGCCCCTAGAGGCCTCTAGTGGCACTTTAAAAATGTTTTTTTTTTTCAAATATCTATTTTGAGAAATAATTTTTATATGTTAAGCGAGAATATTTTAAAAATTCGAATCATAGAATCATATCGGTTCAGTGGTTAGTGGGATCCTTCGGTACATACAAACAAACATCCTTTAACTTTATTATTCGGATAAAAAATGTGGGAGTTCTAGTAGTAGTATGTCGACTATCCTTATAATAAAGTAACAGGATGTTTGTTATTGTTTTTGTCTGTGTGTCTGTTTGTTTGTACCAAAGGATCTCGCTAACCACTGAACCGATTTTGTTCTCCTTTACAGGGCTCCTTTGTGAGACTAAGCACTCTTGTTTGTTAATTCTTGTTTTATTATGTACTATTTTTATACAAAATAATATATAATTATAAATCAAATTAATATACAAACAATAAAGAATAAGCTAATTTTTTTTTATCATAATTGTCAAATATTTTATGGTTTTTAACAAAAAAGAAGTAATTTAATTGTTTATTAGTAAACAATTGCTATATAAAATCGTTTGTATAAGATTTAAGAGTTTTATGGCTAAGCTGTTCTGTAATTATAAATGTCTGCCAGTTTAAGAGTTTTTTTATGAGAACTATCTAGATTTACTTGTAATTTTTTACGATAAACTTCCAAAGACCCAATACAAAAAAAATATCAAACTTTAATGATTGTATATTTATAATAAACCTTTTGATAAAGTCAAACTGTATCTTATCAGTTGTTTCATAAAGATGTGAACTTAACTTTTAATGTGAAATCCATGGTTCTAAAAAGATAAGACAATAACCGACGAACTAATGTACTGAATATCTCCAATGATGATACACAAGATTACACATTAGTGGTTGAAACGTTTGGACACTCAATAAATCAACAAATAAAATTTCAATAAAAGTCCCTAAAGTTGTTTAGCCAACGAATAAGAAAACGTTATCGTAAAACTTTGGGGTCTAGTGTAATAAAAAAGCTAACCTAGTAAAAGATCCGCAAACAGTATCGAATCTGAATAACCTTCCCTTCTTGCCAGCTCTATTACTGCTGGCCCCCCTACCTCCACTACCTCCATCATGGGCGGACGGACTGTAACTGTTACAATGTCTGTAAACCAATACTTTCAATTAAATATCCTCAATATATTAGAGTAAAACAATAGAGAGGGAGGGGGTTAAATAACTGTAAGTCCACCACCCCGAGGACCCTGTACCGACTTTCAATTAGTTCTTTGAAAATCATCAAATAGCGTCAAATATTAACAATTAACAGAAAACAATCAGACGAAAAAGGTCTCCAACAGGGGAATCCAAGACGTTGTCTGGCAAAAGTCTATCTTTATAGATTTATTCTCAATATGACAAGGAAAATTATTTTCAAAAAAAACAATGTATAGACTAGATGTGCGCAGGTCATAGGCATGGCATATCCTGACTGTCTAAATGACGGACGTGGTTACGGATAACGTGAATTATAAAACAGCAACGCCATCAAAAATTGAATAAAATTGAAAGTATGTTTCCTTGTCAATAACTTATGATTTGTATCTTCAACAACACAGGTTATCAAATTCTTGTCAGAACCTTCATCAGAACTTATCACCTTAATAACAAAATTTTACAGTATTTAATACAAGAAAGTATGAATTACCGTATCCATTTTGAATACAGGAATATGCCTTACAATTTTACTGGTGTCTCATTGGATAATGATTAGCGGTATTTTGTAATAATTATAGCACCATTATTATTGATATCTAATTTATTAAACATTTCATTTCAATTGGATTTACTAGGAAAGGTATAACTTGTGAAGGTTGATTATGGCCAAACTGCTGGTCGCATGGATCAGGTTTGCATATCATTAAAAGCCACAAAACGACCATCCATTTTCCTCTTAGTCTCCTTTAATGTTTTGAACATTTATAGACATACAATTTAAATCCTATTATTTAAAGTAGTAAGAGTTTTTTTGTCTGTAGCTTGAGTTTATGATTACTATTGATTAAATCCTGCATTTTATGGAAGATTCACACAGGTCCCAGGGTAGTTTTATTTTTAGGGACACAATACAATCTGTCCTGATTTTGTATTACTTTTGCGGAACATGATAGCAGTTACGTCATATTTTTCTTTCCCGAAAAAGGGAAGGGGGAAAGAAAAAAAGGGAAGGGGGGAAGAAAAAAGAGATGGGAGAAAAGGGGGTTTTTCCCATCTCTTTTGAAGAGATTTTCTTCCTCTGTACTTATTCAAATAGAGAACCCCTAAATGCAAGGGGTGCAACTGCTATGTTTTTTTGTAGTGAACAAAAGTTGAAATGTTTTTGTAAATTCTAATTTGACAGATGTTTAAGTATACATTATGCCCAACATTATAAATTACTACAAAAAAACCTATATAAGCTAGTTAGTTACCTCAATGACACAAAGATCCGTCTCTCTCTCTTCCTCTCCCTCACTACTACTCTGGTTGCTAGGCTCTTCTAAACCTAAGAAAATAGGACTTAAGGGGTGTTTTGTCATATTTTCACAGTAGCTTTTGATAGGTTAGGTTAGGTTAGGTTATTGGCCCGCAGGGTTAGGCAATTGGCCCCACTGGGTTAGAGCCCCCCACAAGGGCTAGAAATTGAAGAAAGTCTACTGTGAAAATACGAAAAACGCCCATTAAGGGGCGTTGTCACAAAAGGGACTAAAACCGAAGTTTTTTATAGTGCATATAAAAAATGACGTTATACTGACCTAACAATGGTCAATTAAGATGTATACTGGCCTGCCATTGGTAAATTAGTATGTTTATTGGATTATCATTTATTTATATTATAAAGCATAACAAGAAACTAATAAAATTGCTAAGGAAAAATATTAAACGTCTTGATGAAGTCAAACTGTATCAAATTAGCTTTCTAATAAAGATATAAGCTTAGCTTTAAGTTTGAAATCCAGATATCTAAAAGGGTAAAACAAATGCAAATAAATTGAGATACATCTCCAATGATGATTACACCTTGTGTAGATTACAATTAGTGGTTAAAATGTTTGGACACTCAACTTAATGAGCCATCAAGCCAAAAAAATAATTGTTCTGTCAATACACAAAAATATAAATATTTATCAACCCAATAAAATAAACGTGAATTTTTAAATTTCGAATAAATCCTATTAACAAATAAAAATTTGTACTTAAAGCAAATAAAATTCAATTGTATAACCAAATAATTCTATTCATTTCTCAACTATAATTTTTGTTTGGAAAATTATTATATTGTTAAATAATGACTACGACCCTAGAGGCCTTTTAGAGAAAAATTTAGTAAAACTGTGTTTATGACAGCGGAAAGGTGTAATTTTGACAGTGGATAAAAAAATATTGCCGTAAACACAGCTAAAAACGAAATTGACAAAAACACACCCAATATTTGTCAAAAACACAGTGGCTGCACTTTTGCTAGTGATAAAAGTGGCAGCACCCCGGCTATTTCTCCACAAATAGTTTTAAACCTTCCCTGGACCTGCAAGAAGCTTATCCGTTAGCAGTTGGCGATATCTTTCGATACAAACACATAGACATCCTGTTACTTTAATTTGATGATCACCTTGTATAAGATTATTGACTCTCCCTTGTGTTTGGTTTAAACATTGGCATCTGTCATGACAACTTGAACAGTAAATACAATCTTCCTCCTTAATTAAACATCATTAGAGGCCTCTAGTAACACTTCAGTGTGTGGGAAGGGGGGGGGGGGTTTAAGACCTCCCACAATTTTAAATCAAGTTTATAAAAGAAAAACATTTTTTTTGGGGGTGGGGGAAATTTTTCCTTGGAGGTTGGTGGTACCCTTCCACAAAATAGTTATAAACCTTCCTAGGACCTAAGAGAAGCTTCACTGTAAAGGAAAAGCATGTACTGTTACTTTTTCTTGAATTTTCTTCATGTTAGAAATTAATCAAACATTGGTTAAAATATAGATTAAAATGTTTTCAAAACTACATATTATATTTTTCCCACTTGGATTGAAAAAAGGTGTTTTGGCCCCTTTAGTAATAAAGGAAAAAAACCTTTTTAAAGTGGAGCTTTTTATATTCTTTTTGAATTCCTCGTTCAAAATAAAATAAGGATTAAAAGTCCGTTTTGAAAAAAATGTTCCTTTATATTATAAAACTAGAATTGGCTCAATATAACTATATCGCTATTGGCTAGTTTTCTATAAGTACATATCTATTTTTCTATTTCTCAATAAATCAATTTTCCTCCCCCGCCATTACTATCTAAAAGAAAGAAGTAAATATTTATTAATTTAAATGATTTTAAAAATATTTTTTCAATTATATTTTTTTCACATTACCATCACCAAAGTGTTAATATGATTAAAATTTTAGTTTTAATATTTTAACACAAAGGAAGTGTCGCCACAATCGAATTCTTTTAAAATACAGTTTTCTTAGATTTACTCTATTATGAACGTATATTTTTTTATTTATGAAAAAAGGATTAAATACTTTTCAATGTAATTCAAATATCTACATGAAGTGAAAAACTTAATTCATTCCATAAACAAATAGAATAAAGGTCTTATTGCTTTGGTCAATGAGAGTTTAATGAGGATTATTGGAGCACTATGAGTTTTAAACACTTTACCATTGGAAGACTCGAGCTCATTTATAGACGTTTATTTCCTATATAGATCTGTCATGGATCTTGATGCAATAAAGCAGGCAGTTTTGTAAATGTTAAAAATTGGAAGATTTCATAAAATAAAAGTAATCGCAAATATACTTAGTAAATAATGTTCAAAATCTTTTCTAAAATTTTAATATTTAATATCTATTTATCGCATTGTATAATTTAGACGGCTTTTCGCGGATATTAAAATGAATTATTGTTTAAAACCAGATTTGGGTTTTATTCATTGAATATTGTCTGTAATACGTTGCTATACAGCCGATATCAATCGGTTTTGAAGCCATACAGGGTGCGCCACATATCCTCGGACATTCTTTAAACGGCCATAGCGTCAAAACTACTTGACCAATCAGGACGTTTGACCCCACTATAAAAAGCTTAGGTAATGACCTTTAAGCACAAAAAAATCTTTGGACGAAGATAGGCTTGTACTCCGAGCTGGCCGCGCTTATGTTCAACAAGGCAGATTCGAGTTGCGCCGGTGGTATAATCTGGATTCTCGACTAGGGCCCAATAAATCGGACCTCAGCCCATCTGTAGATGAGGTAGAGTTATGCAACTTGCTGGGGATACTGTTAGATACATAAGTAAGACACTAGAAAAGACTAGAGCTCTCTATCTAAAATGGCTTGGCTGTAGTACTCCGGCAAAGTGAAACGTGACAGATTTAGAGATGTCAAAAACGTCAAAAATCATGTAAAATCGTGAAAATTTCTCGGTTCTCGACTTTAGAGACCCATATGGAACTTAAAAACTTATTTTAGACCATGGATTGTGCTGTCAACCCTATTTGAATCTTCATGCCATTTCTAAAAAGGTATAGAACGTCGTTCTAGCTCAACTGTGGTCTAAATAAAGGCCTCCGTGTCAAATGGTAGCTTGAAAGTTGGGTGAATTAGGATTCTGCGGTTACTCACATTCCTAAGGAAATGGGGCCTCCCAGCAGCCCTATCTTAATTCAATGGACTTTTGTGCCTAGGGCTACTTTGAAGCATGCACCAATAGACGTGCCCATGCCACAAAGACCTCCCTCATTGCCACTTCGCCATCTTGGACAGGTACATTTTGACCTGGGCCTGCCGGCGGTTGAGGAGGCGGGTAAAGGCGGTGATTGATGCTGGCGGCGATTTTAATCAATTATCTAAAAGTCATATACCTAGTTTGCTTCCCAGTTTTTAAAATTTAATAAAATCTTTAAAATTGACGATTTTATGTTCATTTGTTTACAATTTAGAAAAAGTCCGAGGATATGTGGCGCACCCTGTACTTAAATTAAATGAATTACCTTAAAGCTATTATAACCATGTATTTCTTGAAAGTCACAACTCTGATTTTCATATCCTCCTAAAATACATATTATATTTAAATACAGTAGTCCGCGGATACAAAATTTAGAAATACATGCTAATAGGCGGCAGGGCCAGAGATTATGGCATTATCTTTTTTTGTTATGAATCTTAATGCAATTTTATAAAATCAATGAAAACTATGATTTTATTTTAAAAGTTTATAAAGTGTGTTACTTTATTTTATGTTTTATTATTATTTGACCACAACTTGGTCAAAAATGCTCACATATCAGACCTTTTTCGACCAAAGATACTCAAATGGTTCTTTTACAAGACCAATCAATCAGTTTTAAGATATCTTTATATTTCAAGAAATATTTATGAAAATACTAAAAAACAGCAAATTTGGGTGTTACCTTTTATATGCGCAAATACCATAAAATCAACAGAAAAAATACTTATTTTTACTTTTTTGTCATTTTTAAAGTTTGATTCTGTTAAATTGGCTATTCTTGAAGGGATTTATGCATTGAAATATACTGAAACATAATATTGGGCAGAAATTAATGTATTTCAAAGAAAGAAAATTTTTAAAATAAGAAATTCGACTTCTATCACTTCAGAGGACAGCTGCCAACCTCCAGTTGACAGGATATAGTTTAATACTTGTTAGCAATAATAATTAGCCCAAAAAGTAAAACAAAAAGTTTTTTAATATGGTAAAAAAATGATAATCTAAATCTTAATTTTGGTGATGATGATCTGAAGGACGCTCCTACTGGTGGTGATGATGACCCAGATCGTATCCAAGTACATGAGCATTATGACAACTCATCTATTGAACTATGGTTTAATTTATGTATTTGTAGCAGCCTCCAATTAAAAGATGTAACAAGAAATATAACCATCCTTTAAAAAATAATATATTTACCTTATAAAAAGGAGAATTTAAAAACCATGATTGTATGTTTTGGGATTTCTCTTGATTGGAGAATGCTACAAATACAAAAATCGGACCATAGTTTAATAGATAAGAGCGTCTTTAAGATCATCATCCCCAAAAGTAAGATTTAGATTATCATTTTTTTACCATATTAAAAAAAATTTGTTTTACTTTTTGGGCTAATTATTATTGCTAACAAGTATTTAACTACATCTTGTCAACTGGAGGTTGGCAGCTGTCCTCTGAAGTGATAAAGGTCGAATTTCTTATTTTCCAAAATTTCTTTCTTTGAAATACATTAATTTCTGTCCAAATTTATGTTTCAGTATAATCAATGTATAAATCCCTTCAAGAATAGCCAATTTAACAGAATCAAACTTTAAAAATGACAGAAAAGTAAAAAAATAAGTATTTTTTCTGTTGATTTTATGGTATCTGTGCATATAAAAGGTAACACCCAAATTTGCCGTTTTGTATTTTCATCAATTTTCCTTGAAATATAAAGATATCTTAAAACTGATTGATTGGGCTTGTAAAGGAACCATTTGAGCATCTTCGGTCGAAGAAGGTCTGATTTGTGAGCATTTTTGACCAAGTTGTGGCCAAATAATAATAAAACATAAAAAAAGGTAACACACTTTATAAATCTATAAATTGCATAAAAGTTGCCTAATTAAGCAAAAATCCAGGTTAATTTACATCAATATCAACAAGCTAACAGAAACTGTAAATTATGATACAGTAATGACAAAAAATATCTTGACATATTTAAAATTTAGATATGTTTTTAAAGGCAATTGATCCATCTCAACCCAAGACTACTTTATCAAACTAACATCTTTGTACAGGCTAAATATATATTTCAAAAAATAAGGTTTTCATTCTCAATCTTTCTATAAACTTTTTGACATTTTAAACACATTTACACTTGCGCTACATATCTATTTAAACTATGCTATATATCTTTGACAGCGAACGGACATACCGACACCAGCCTTTATTTCATAGAAACAGCGCTATAAAAAATTAATGAATTGATTAGTAGCTCCGCTACTAAATCAACAAAAGAATGTTTTGTAAATAACTTTTTATGTGAGATTTAGGATTATATAATTAAAACAACTAAAACTTTTTTTTTCATTACAAAACTTTATTTACATCAATCAAATGTTTTTTTCACCAAATAATTAAAAGAGGAAATGCCTTAGCCTAAAACAGGCGCAACTAATTACTATACTAAGGTCGTGTAATAATAATTTTTTGTTGTTGTCAGGTGTTACCTAACCTAATACCCCGGGTGTTTGGTTTGGTTTGGTTCGCCTTAGTTAGCCTTGGTTGTTGCACCTGACGTTAAAGTGTCATGGACAGCATCCTCGCTATTTTGACGAGGTTTTAAGGAATATCTCAATGCAAACCCAAGCAATTTATTCAGAGAGAGGACAATGGACTGTTTTTTACACTGGTCCCCAAACTCTTATATTGACGTTTTCTTATTCGTTGACTCAACTAATTTTATTTAATTTTAATTGGTTGGATTATGTATAATCTTTGGTGATGTAAGTCTATTTATTAGTAATAATCTTATTCCTTTAGGTCCCTGAATTTATATAAGTTATTTTTATTACCTTTTAAATGATTTATTGATCTTAACTCTAGTTCCATTCCTTGCATCTGGGATTCGCTGTATCTAAAATAACAAGGATGACAACATCCATAAAATCAGAATATAAATGTATAAGAGTAAAAGCAAAATTGTAAGTAAATTTGTTGAAAAACTGATTGATACAGGATAATGTTTATGGACATACTTACATTTTTAGGACTTAATTATAGAGTTGATTCGCTTATAAAATTATACTTTGTTGTCAAAGGAATCAACATACCAAAAATCAGATCAATCGGATGATTTGATCACATAAAAATTTTTGTTAAAAAAGTAAAAAAAATCAACATGTTTAAAATGGACGTACGGACATTCCTGTAATAATTATAGAGTTGCTACGCTTTCTAAATCGTACCTAACTACTAAAGGAACCACCATGCAAAGTTTGAAATCGATAGGACAATTCTAACATGACTAAATTAACGTAAAAAGCTATCCATCTGTGACGGACGTACGGACTTACCCTAATTATAGAAAAGCTTCGCTTTTGATAAAATTACATTAAAATTCAGCTATCTTAATCAGGAGTAAGGTAAAGCCAACAAGCGAAATTAAAAATAATATTTGGGGGGCAGATAGAAAGGTCGTCAATTATACTATGTATGTGTTGGATCGACAGCTGAAATTCATGAATAGGTTTCGTGATTTCTTTCTCGAATCAATTTCGTTCTTGAATCTTGAGGCAAAATATATATTTATAGTCTTTATATTCAATATTAATCAAAGTATAAAAATAGAGGAGGAAAGATTTTGATTTTGTATTGTATCTTTGTAAATCAACTGTGGGGGGGGGGGGGGAGGGGAGGGGTTAGACTTCAGAAGTTAGGATATAGGAAGAATTTCTATCCTGGGTATCGAGCTTACATAAGTCAGATAAATCTTAACAATTTCATTTCAATCCTTAAACTTAAATGAACATTTTTTATTCAAACTTCTTGCAAACTTGTCCAATAAAACCAATTACAATAATTATTTATAGCATCGTTTTATAGACAGCTTTCGGTGGATATTAAATGAAAAGATTTAACCCATTTTGTTGGCCCCGGGGGACCGAAGTCTCGGGTATTAAATGAATGATTGTTTTTAATGGCGTTTTTAGGGGCGTTTTCTTATTTGTTAGCTTTACAACTTTTTGAATTTTGATTGGTTTCATTGGTTGATTCCTTGAGTTGAGTGTTCAAACGTTTCAACCACTAATTATAATCTAAAGAAAGAGTAATTTTGTGTATCATCATTGGGTATGTACATCAATTTATCGGCCATTGTCTTGTCTCTTTAGATCTCTGAAATATTTTACCTTCTTGATCTTGCCATAGTTTGAAGCATTGGTTCTCTTCTAAAAAAATTGTAGAGGTTACCAAATAATAAAATTTTAGCCTTTCTTTTATAAAAAAAGACCGTAAACGGCCATAACGTGTAGGTATATACAATATATACTTTAAATGATTAAACATAGGATTAAAAAAAAACTTAGACTTTTATAAAATGGTTTTAAATAAAAAAAGGTTTTAATTTACAATCATAAAAGGAAAGGAAATATTAAAAGTTGGCCAACTTAAATAATAATTTTGGTTGTTACCTAACCTATAGCCCAAAAATTCCTAGTCCTATATCCAAATTCTAGAAATACTTCGCTTTCAAGAAAGGTTGAAAAGAACAAAGAAAACTTGCAAAGCGCA
This sequence comes from Acartia tonsa, assembly GCF_053477335.1. Taxonomy (NCBI): domain Eukaryota; kingdom Metazoa; phylum Arthropoda; class Copepoda; order Calanoida; family Acartiidae; genus Acartia; species Acartia tonsa. The sequence continues at coordinate 14,331,460 of NC_137271.1, read as the reverse complement.
TAAAAATTCTTTGCAATTCAGAAATAGGAAAATATATTCTGATACACATTTTAGATTTTGTAAAAATTCTAAAATTATTATTTGATAATTCGTTTGTGATTATCTAGTAAATACCTTGATTTCCAAACTCCAAAAGTGTATGTAGAAGCAGCTTATAGTGCCTATGACGTTAAAATGACGTTATAGAATTCAAATGGCAAATGATAGGCCAGTATACATTTATATTGACCAATATGGTAAAATTTATACTGGTTTATCATTTGTCATTTGTATTGTATTACGTCATTTTTTGTTAAGATTTTAAGATTTTTTCTATTTTAAAGTTAGTATGTTTTTCAACCTATTTTTTTTTTAAATACATTATTCTAAGACATGAAGATATATTTCGATTTTAGCAATCATTTTAATTCATTTTGTCTCTTGTAGAAGTGAATCAAGCAATATTAGCTTGGTCGTTTTATCTCACTAATCGCAGGTTTATCAGTTTTAAGCTATTGTTTTGGGGGATGGAACACCACCCTCTAAAAAACTACCCCCCTTCCCCTTAAAAAAGGTAGTTTTGTAATAATATTTTCGTGTTATGACTGTAAGGTATTAATTTTCCATTATGGCTTCAAAACCGATTAATATACGCTGGAATAGAACCGGTCTTCAGCCATACTAAAAATCATGTTTGTCATCGTAATACAAACAATTTTTCCACGAATATTAAAATAAATTTAACACCAGTTTTATTCGTCCCCTCGGGGGTAATTCGTCCCCTCGGGGCTAATAAAACTGGTTTTAATCTTATAATTTTTATTTTTATTTTTCGCAAAAAGCTGTCAATAATACGATCCTATGAATAACTTGTCTATATCAAATGTCCATGTCCTTCTACAGTCAGGACAGTTAGGTAATTTTTAACAGTCCAATGCAGAATTTTACATATACAATGAAACTAAAATTTAATCTTAATTCAAAATTAAATTTCTCTTTCATTAAATATTATAATTTTATGATCTTATTTAAATGTATTCCGTTAGATATTTAGCCCCAAAACTATTTAAATAATGAACAAATGTAGTTAAAATGTGATAGAAGCCAGGAAATGACATTTGGCTATTTATTACAATAGTCCCAAAAAGGTTTATAATAACGTTTTCTTATGCGTTGTCTCATCAACTTTGGGGACATTTATTGAATTTTGATTTATTAAATTGATTGTCCAAAGGCTAATTGCATTTTACATAAGGGGTAATTTTTTGTATCATCATTGGAAATATACATGAATTTATCAGCCATTGTCTTATCCCTTTAGATCCCTATAAAGAAGTAACAATCAAGGATGAAAATATTTATAAAACAAAGTTTAATTAATAAAAAATAAGGACAAACGGACAGATGCCCTTATAGAGGAAGCTTTTTATAGTGCCTATAAAAAGATGACTTAACAATAGAAATGACTAATACTAGGCACGTATGGGCCCTCAGATGTCAAAACTTTATTTTAGTGTTTGGCCAAAATGACTTAGCAATTGTATCTGTAAGTACGTCTAATAACATCCTTTGCTATTTTTAAAATCCTAGAAAATTTTTTTTGCAAGAAAATTGCATAAATTCGCAACCTTTTTTAGAACCACTACATAACTCGAGTTTTAAAACTTTTTATATAAAATCCTTTTTACAAAAAATATCAATAATTACTTAAAATTAAACCTGAAAGAAAAAAAATCTCATTACACGTGTTAATTTGCATGTTTTAGGTCTTTTTTTGAGGAAAGTATAACTTCCACATTTTTGACAATAATATATTTTTTTAACATTTCAAAGTAAAATATAATAAAACTTAAACGATTTTTCTTGAATTATCAGTTGAAAATTTCATCAAACATGCAATTTAAGTGATGAAAATTTAATAAAATCATTTTTAGAATGTTTAGAATTACCAATTTTCTACATTTAAAACAAAATGTTAACATAATTTAAAAACATTTTAACATATAACTTCAAAAATCATTAACATTTTATAAAAAGATGTTTCAAAAAATAAATCATTAAAAGGTATTAAAATGCATTTGAAATTACTTAAAATTAAAACGAGAACATCTTTTTACACTGTATTCTATGTAATAGAGTTTAAATGACATGATTAGTGAATGAAATATTTCCTAAACTCATTAAGCCTTTTTGTGACTATATTAAAAATAATTTATTTTGTTTTATATTGCTTTTTTATTCAAATATTTGACAAAATTTTCCCTACGTCAATAAAATAAAGTCAGTTTTTTACTGTTTCCAGGTTTTTCTTTATAATTATAACAATTAAATATAATATAAATCTTCATTATCTTTTATTTGAATTATCATACACATTAAAATGTAAAGTATAAGCTAGAATAGCACTTTTTTCAACGAATATTTTAATGACATTATATCAAAATAATTCCTCTTAAATATCACACAACATATGATTGGGAAGTATAGCCATTTCTTGGAGGTATAATATTTACAAAAATACCATTAATTCTGTTTTTATCAGAAGTTAAAAAAATTGAACAATTCTAAAACAATGGTTGGCTGTCTAGATATTGAGTACACTAAGATTACGTCTCTGTTCTATTAAAATAACGTTGCAAAAAGAGGGGTTCTGAAAGTAATCTACCTAATTTTTTTTAAAGAACCAACAAGTACTGTCAGTATCTTTTTTCTTGTAATCTAGCAGACAATCAAATCATAACACAATTTTCATGATAAAATATTCAGGTTTCTACTTCACATTTTAAAAAATATACTGATCAATAAAATGTTCAAAATTTTACTTTGTACTAATTGACAAAATATGTTGTAATTCTTATTTTAAAGTTACATTTTTATCCCTGACAAAATCATAGACGACTTTTAAAGGCATCTTATCTAAACTTTTTGAAGAAAAACTTAAAAACGTTAATTAAGTATGAAAACTATTTTCTTCGATTTTTCTGAAGTTATTATCGCATTCTATGGGTTTTTTATTATCATTTACTTATATCGAAAGTGCCAAACATTGTACCCTAACTTATTCATTTAATAAAAAACCAGCCGTGTAGGCCAATATACATTTTACCGTTGTTCAATTAAAATGTATTCTTGCCTATCATTGGTCATTTTTATTGTATATTTTTTATAGGCCATATAAGCAGGGGCGTCCAAGCTTTTTATTTTGGGGGGGGTAAAATTTTTTTAAGGGGGGGGTAATTTGGTTTTGGGGGGGGTAAAATGGCGCGCGAAGCGCGCCGCAAATTTTTTTTACCCCCCCCAAAATTTTTACCCCGGGGGTAAAATTTGCTTGGGGGGGGTAATTACCCCCCCTGAAATCTGTTGGCAGGGGTAAAATTTGTTTACCCCCCCCAAAATGTACCCCCGGGGTAAAATTTTTGGGGGGGGTAATTTAAATTTTATAAAAAATATAGTATTAAAAATGCGCACGAAGCGCGCAAAAATTTTTTTTGTTAAAGATTTTCTATTTTGGGGGGAGTATTTACCCCCCCAAAATGGTTTGGGGGGGGTAAATACCCCCCCCAAAATCGTTGGGGGTGCCTACGGCACCCCCAAGGTAGGGGTAATTTTTTTTTGGGGGGGGGTATTGTTCACAAAATTTTGGGGGTGCCTACGGCACCCCCAAAATCGTTTGGGGGTGCCAAATGGCCCATTACCCCCCCCCCCTTGGACGCCTATGCATATAAGCTTCTTCAGAAGACACGCCTATCGTCTATGTATGTATTTTGACGTTTAGCTTTATCTTAACCGTAAAAAGCTAAGCTTTCCAAAAAGTATAATAATAAAAAAAACATGGCTCAGCAGCCGTGCGTCAGCCTGGGTGAAATTTTCATATTATAATTTTTAAATTGAGCTGCATGTCTAAACCTGTCCCTAAACAGACAATCCCTCTTTTCTTTTCATTTTTTTGTACACAAGCGGGTTTAAATTTGAGGCTCATGCGTGGCTGAGGCACGGCTGCCGAGCCCTAAAAAAAACTCTTACCTCAAGCATTTTAACATAGATATCATAGAATTCCGAAATCCTTCATCCTAAATAATAAATATATTATTACTTGGATGTTACATCAGATCTAATGTACTAAACAATGGATATATTATTACTTGGATGTTAAACTAGATTTTAATGTACTCTGGTCAGGTAATACTAGCAGCTGGCTGAAATAACGATACCCCCCATTTACTCTTTTTATCCATACCCTCCCCTCCTCCTGGATGAAAAATTGACCAATAAATTAGGTCCATTTAGCAAGTTAAAATGACGACTGTTAAATGTTCCCCTGTTAATATATCCACGTATATACTATATCCATTTCCTAGAGAAAACAAAAAAAAAACCTATATTAATGTTCAAATTATAGAGCGGACACGCTGATAATGGTCACTATTTTTACCACTTATATAAGCTTTTTTATATTGTTATTGTTTACAAACAATTATATAGATTATATATATTTTTAGGTAAAGCAATTACATCACACACTGTGATCAGGGAAGGAGGGGACAATGGGCTGTTTATTACACTGGTCCACAGAGTTTTATAATAACGTTTTCTTATTCGTTGGCTTAAAAACTTTGGGGACTAGTCATAAATTTTGATTGGTTGGTTCAGAAAGTTGTGTGTCAATTGCAGAAATTTTGTGTATCATCATTGGGGATGTATTGTACATCAATTTATCTGCCATTGTCTTATCCTTTTATATCTCTGCGCTGCGATGCTCTACATTCAAGGTTTTTCTTCAAATAAAGAAAAACACAATCCAATTGTATTTAGGGGTACGATTTCCTAAGGAAGTTTTTGATTACCTCATAAACTTTTGAAAATGAATGAGGGTAAAGGATATTTTTATCCACCCTTCGGCCCCCCCCCCCCCTCCCAACCCCTTAACGATAAAACCTTTTTACAAAGGGATCTTAAGTAAAAATTGATGAAGTTACAGTATGATGAAAAACCTAATCCCTAGTAGTTTTTAAATCTGACAAGTAGTGACAAAACCTTGTCTAATCTGAGTTTTGACAGGTTTTCCTCAGGTTTTAATCTGCCCGCCCCTCATCAATCAACTCTGACATTTGATTACATTTTGTCAGATTGTAATCTGACAAAACCTGTGTTTTTGCGCAAAAAGGTACTAAAACTCAGATTACTCAGGATTTGCCGCCAAATTTTTAATCTGTCAGGGGGGATTTCAGATTATAATCTGACGAATCTGACTCAATGTGAGCAAAGTTCAGGTGATTAAGATCGTAATCTGTGATTAAATTGACCCTCAAAATTTGCCCAGTTAATCCCTTATCTGACATTTGATGACAAACAGTCATACTCTAACCTGACATTTGATGACAAACAGTCATACTCTAATCTGACAATTGATGACAAACAGTCATACTGTAATCTGACATTTGATGACAAGCAGTCATACTCTGATCTGACATTTGATGACAAATGGTCATACTGCTAGCTGACTTTTAGTGACAAAAAGTCATACTCCAATCTGACATTTGATGACAAACAATCATACTATAATCTGACATTTGATGACAAACAGTCATACTCTAATCTGACATTTGATGACAAACAGTCATACTCTAATCTGACATTTGATGACAAACAGTCATACTCTAATCTGACATTTGATGACAAACAGTCATACTCTGATCTGACATTTGATGAAAAATGGTCATACTCTAATCTGACATTTGATGACAAACAGTCATACTCTTATCTGACATTTGATGACAAACAGTCATACTCTAATCTGACATTTGATGACAAACAGTCATACTCTAATCTGACATTTGATGACAAACAGTCATACTCTAATCTGACATTTGATGACAAACAGTCATACTCTGATCTGACATTTGATGACAAATGGTCATACTCTAATCTGACATTTGATGACAAACAGTCATACTCTTATCTGACATTTGATGACAAACAGTCATACTCTAATCTGACATTTGATTACAAACAGTCATACTCTAATCTGACATTTGAAGACAAACAGTCATACTCTAATCTGACATTTGATGACAAACAGTCATACTCTAATCTGACAATTGATGACAAACAGTCATACTCTAATCTGACATCTGATGACAAACAGTCATACTCTAATCTGACATTTGATGACAAACAGTCATACTCTAATCTGACATTTGATGACAAACAGTCATACTCTAATCTGACATTTGAAGACAAACAGTCATACTCTAATCTGACATTTGAAGACAAACAGTCATACTCTAATCTGACATTTGATGACAAACAGTCATACTCTAATCTGACATTTGTTGACAAACAGTCATACTCTAATCTGACATTTGATGACAAACAGTCATACTCTAACCTGACTTTTGATGAAAAACAGTCATACTCTAATCTGACATTTGATGACAAACAGTCATACTCTAATCTGACATTTGCAGACAAACAGTCATACTCTAAACTGACTTTTATTGACAAACAGTCATACTCAAGTCTGACTTTTAGTGACAAACAGTCATACTCTAATCTGATATTTGATGACAAACAGTCATACTCTAATCTGAATTCAAGTGAAAAGTAGTCATACTCTAATCTGACTCTTAATGACAAATAGTCATACTCTTTATTTAAACAAATAATAATTCTGATATTTTGATTTTAATAGCAATAAATTTTACGAAATTGAATAATTTTTACACAAAAAATATAAAACTATAAAATTAAGTGATGATATTCTTCAAAAGATTCTGGTTGTTCTAGTTGTGAAAATGGGTCAACAGAAGTAACTATCATAAAAGATTTTGTACTTATTTAACAATCTTTTAATTAAGTTATTCTATTGAAAGTTGTCTCTTTCTTGGTTTCTTATTTCTTTGTTTGTGTGGTAAATGCATCAAAAAATGTTCATCAACAATTTAAAAATAAGTTATGATGTAGTTTTAAGATTTTCAAAACCACTTTAACACCAGACTAAAATAAATTAACAACCTGACATTGAAGTGATTCTAAAATTTTGTGTTAAATTAATTATTGACAATAGGTAAACTAATAATAAACAAATAATATCTAAAGGGATAGTTACATAAAGTGCATTTAAAAAGTTTGATGGCCAGCATAAGTTACAAAAATACCATCTAACATATATAATTTTGTATTAAAATGAAAAACAATTAATAGGCACCACTGGACTAGTCATTTTTAAAACTACCTGGTAGAAAATTGAAATTATTTCAAATGTATGTCCTATAGATAAACTATTGAACATAAAAAATTAAGTTTAAATGCATTTCTTGCAACTACATCTTTGATGCCAAAAATAAGGAAAAATTTAATACTATTAATTAGATATCTATGAATATTTGATTTGAACATTCAATTAAACAAATTAAAACAATTTATTAAACTAAATAATAATATTATATCAGAAAAAAAGAAACTAAAAAACACAGAATATGCAACAATATTTTTGTTTTTATTAATGTTGCTAAGATCAAGATTCATATTGTGATATATTTTGAAGTAGTTTCTATATTTTTTTAATACTCCCCCCCCCCCCATAAAGTTTTTTTGCCTCTTATTTTGAATGTTAGATTAACAAAATTTCTTTTTAAATTACACAAATATGCAATCTTTACTGTAATTTTTTTACTCCTAGATGCCACCAATTTTTTTGCACGAAACACAAAGTAACATTGATTATAATCCTACTAAAACCTTTTTTTTGAAATGCCTCGGTACTTAAAATCTAAAGTGTTCTTCTAACTTTAATTTTACCTAATTTTAAATGAAAATTTTTAAAACTTTCAGTCTGTATGTTTGGCATGTAACATCCAATTAATATTTCAAAATAATATTCAAAGATTTTAAGCCAACAAATTAGAGATTATAGAACCAGTATAATTTCCAGTCCAATGTCCACTCCCTCTGTGGTTTACGCAAATAACTTGATTGTTATATAACACAAAAATTTAACCACAAAAACGATTATCTAGAAAAAAACTAACTGGAAAGGATATCTAAAAAAGATACAACACAAAATATTTTTTCCAACTATATAAATTTAATATAGTTTTTTTTATATATTTTTTTTCCTTTTAAAACTTAAACTATCTATCTATTGAAAGTACAATTCATATATTTGTTTCTTCTTACAAACAAAATACAGGGAGGGGAAAACCATAGGCATTTTAATACACTATACCCCAATATTATATAATAACCTTTCCTTGTTCTTTGTCTCGCCAGCTCTAGGGATATTTATTGTATTTTTATTGATTGGTTCATAAAGTTGAGTGTTCAAACGTTTCAACCACTTATTTCAATCTACAGATGGGTTAATTTTGTGTATTATCATTGGGGATATACAACAACAATTTATCGGCCCTTGCCTTATCCCTTTAGATCCCTGAAGAAAATAGCAATATCTCATGAAACTCAGGGTTAAGACAATGGCAGATAAATGGATGTACATATCAATGGCACACAAAATTACACCTTCTGAAGATTAAAATTAGTGGTTGAAACGTTTGAACACTCAATTTAATAAATCAACCAATCATAATTTTGTAAAAGTTATTAAACCAACGAATGAGAAAACATTATCATAAAACTTTGGGTACCAGTGTTATAAACAGCCCAATGTCAAAGTAGGGAAAAAGAAAGTACCCAAAGTTTTATCACCACATTGTCCAGAGAGAGAGGGAACAATGAGCTATATATTACACTGGTTCCCAAAGTTTTTTAATAACGTTTACTAATTCGCTGATTTAACAACTTTGGGGACTTTTACTAAAAAAAATTGTGTAAACAAAAAAGTGGAAAATCAACCCGCCTTAACATACATCTCCAATGATGATGCACAAAATTACCCCTTCTGTAAATTATAATTAGTAGTTAAAACATTTGGAGACTCAAAATGAGTAAAAAGTCCCTAAAGTTGTTGTGCCAATGAATGAAAAAACATTAAAGATTTAATAGGAATTCAAGGGATAAACCAATGGACAAAACATTTACTCATATCCCAAATGATGATAAACAAGATAATCCTACTGTAGAATAAAATTATTGGTTGAAAAATTTGCACTCTTCTAATGTAGAAAAAAAACATTCAAAATTTAATAAGAAAAACATGTAAGTGTTGTCAACCGAAGATAACTTTGGGTGCCAGCGTAATTTAAAGCCCAATGTCCCCTCCCTACCTGGTCAAAAAGAGAGGGAGGAGACATTGAACTGTATATTACAATAATACCAAAGTTTTAATTCATTCGCTCTACACTTTGGGTACTTTTATTAAATTTGATTAGTCAATTAATATACCAGCAGTGTCCAAACGTTTTAACCAATAATTATAGAATTTAGAAGGGGTATTTTGATGTATCATCCAGTGTTTTATCCATTTTTATCACTGACAATGTTATACGTCTCTGAAAAGCAGGTGGATTCTAAGCTGTGAAGGGTTAATTGTAGTATTAATTATAGACAGTTGACCAATGATATTGGTCATCTTTTAGCTAGGCTACTTCAAGTAAGAGCATCATCTAAAAATCAGTCTACTAAAATGAATATCAATTTTATAAATGCACCTCAGCCCCCCCCCCCCCCCCCCACCCTTATATTAAACTTTCCAAAATTTCACCTAAACATATCAAAGGACACTTGAACTAATTGATAAAAATAAAATGTTTTAAATGGATGTGTGGACTTTCTGATAACATTTATAGAATAATTATGAAAAGTTTGAAATGGATAGAACATTTTAACATATAAAATCAATGAAATATAACAATTATGTATGGACAAACAGACCCTAACTATATAAAAAGCTTCTCTTTTGACGAGGAAACATACAAAAGCGAAGCTCCAAAGTAGTAAAACCAGGGAAAAGGGATTGGATACTAACAAACAATTCTAAGTGAAAATTTCCCCACAATCTCCTTCCCCTTTTTCTGCAGTTATTACCCACTTCCCTTCATTTACATCAAGAAACAAGTTTTACGCCAACTCTACGCCAACAACATATTTATCAAAAAAAAATAATATTTGTTGATTATCAATAGGATAATTCTAGCTAATCGGACCGACCCCAATTATACAAAGTCGCTTTAAAAAAACCAGGGATCTAAAGGGATAAGACAATGGCTGATAAATTGATGTACTTCCCCAATGATTATACACAAAATCACCGTTTCTGTAGATTAAAATTATTGGTTGAAACGTTTGAACTTTCAACTTAATGAAACAACAAATCAAAATTGCCCAAAGTTGAAAAGCCAATGAATAAGAAAACATTTTTATAATAATTTGAGGACTAGTGTAATAAACAACCCATTATCCCCTCTTTCTCTGAAAAAAAAACAGTATAGTAGTTGGGGAGAGAGGGGACATTGGGCTCTTTATTACTATAGTCCCCAAAGTCTTATGATAATGTTTTCTTATTCATTGCAAACTTCGTTGAAAACTTTGGGGACTTTCAACCAATAATTGTAATCTACAGAAGGGATAATTTTGTGTACCATCATTGGGGATGTACATCAAATCATCGGCCATTGTCTTATTCCTTTCGATCCCTGAAAAGAAGTTAGCTATGCATAAGTAACAATTGTTAAATGTCTAAGCTTTCCTATAATTCTGGTTGGTCTTTCCATATGTCCGTTCAAAATGCATAGCTCTTTTGAATAATTTAGATATGTCATAATTGTCCTATCAAATTCAAACTTTTCATGATGATTCAAACAGTTAGGTACGATCTAAGAAGCGTAGTATTCAATTCAAGTATTTTATAAAGATGCATGCTTGTCATTTTTGTTCAAGGGCGTGCAAGCATATTTAAATAGGTAGGGGGGAAATAACCAGTTTGTAAATACTAGACTTTGCAACATTAATAACAAGGATGACAATATCCACAAGAAACAAAAAAAAACTTATTATTAGAGAGAATGGTCAGCTGATATAGAAAAGAAAAAAATATGAAATAAATTTTAGTACCAAATATTTAAGGGGTCAATATTAAATATTAGCATCGCCCACTTAGAGTTACTGACGGACTGATGGACAAAGATAATCATAGAGTAGCTTTGCTACAAAATAGAAGTGGAAAAAAATTTAACTACCAAATATTTAAGCGGTCTATCTTAAACATTAGCATTGCCCACATAGAGTTACGAACAGTCTAAAGGACAAAGATATTTATAGAGTAGCTTTGCTAAAAATAGAAGTGGAAAAAAGTTCAAATTAATATAGTCGTCGACTATATAGCTGTTAAAATGATAGCCTTGGCAGACATATTATCGTCAATCTATTTTTTCAAGTATATTACTTAGAGAATCAATTTGAATATCTTCAGGGAGGAGGGTAAAGTATCCAAAGTTTTAAAATCACGTTGATCTATTCGTTGGATTAAAAACTATACTTTTATTAAACTTTAATTGTAAAGAATGGCTACCCCCCCCCCCCTATCCAAAAAAGCTTGGACGTCATTGATACCACGAGTTTTTAGGAGGTAATTAAGTTAAGTCTGTACATCCGTAATTAATAAATTCTGTCCCATTGCAGTGCATTAGTTTCAAGCTTTGCACGATAAATAGTTGGCTGGTTTTGCTGTGCTACTTATTGTTGAAATTGTACTTGGTTAGAATAAGTATAGCTAGTTTGAAGTGCACTTTTATTTTATAGCTGTATATTATTAAAATAAGAAGCATATATTGCTGCGGTATTTCTTCTATTAGAAATAATTACAGAATGCTATTGTTATGTTAGTATGGATAGGATTTCATAATTCTTATTAGACTATCTATTTAAAATATTTTGCTTCGCTAATCATGATCATAATTTTCCTTATTAATATAAAATTGTCAGCTAGATTTTCTTCAAGAGACGGAGAGGGAGGGAGGGAGGGAGAGAGAGGGAGGGAAGGGGGAGAGAGAGAGAGAGGACAATGAGCTGTTTAAAACACTTGTTCTCAAAGTTTTATATTTACGTTTTCTTATTCGTTGGCCAAACAACATTGAGAAATTTAAATGAAATTAGATTGGTTGGTTATTAAATTGAGTGTCCAAATACTTTTACCACTAATTGTAATCTACAGAAGGGGTAAATTTCTGTTTTAAAATTGGAGATGTACATCAATTTATTAGCCAGTCTCTTATCCATTAAGTTCCCTGACTATTTCAGGACATAAATACTAGGACGTCCAAGCTTTATTTTTTTGGAGGGTGGTTAAAATGAGGCCCTTCGAAGGTCAGAGAGGAGGAAATTGGGGATCAAATGTACTTTCAAAATTTTTTGGGGGGAGGGTATATAATAGTTAGTTCTATATAGCTGCACATCTTATAGACAAAAAAAAATTCACTACTTAGAGATAAATTGTTCATAAATGTATAGATAGATTTAATCATATCTGCACTACTTGACTTTATTTTTAAAAGCAAAGCTTTTCTATTATTAGTGTCAGTTCGTCCGTAGTAACTGATAGCTTTTTTCGTTAATTTAGGCAAGTTAGAATTGTCCTATCGATTTCAAACTTTGCATGATTATTCCTGTAGTAGTTAGGTTCGATTTAGAAAGCGTAGCAACTCTATAATCGTTACTAGAATGTCCGTAAGTTCATTTTAAACATATTGATTTTTATCTTTTTTAATAATATAATTTTATTTCATATCTGATTGACTGAAATACTGATTCCTAATAAAAAAAGGTACAATATTATAAGCGAAGCATCTATATAATCAAGTCAGAATTCTGTATTTAAGAAGTTTTGTTCGACAAGGATGACAACATCCATAAAAGCGAAGCACTGAAACGGTAGGTCAAACGGACATTAACACTTGTATAGTGTCTAAACTGAATAGTCAGAATATAAATGTATAAGAGGCAAAGCAAAATTGTAAATAAATTTGTTGAAAAACTGCTTGATACAGGATAATGTTTATGGACATTCCTACATTTTTAGGACTTGATTATAGAGATGCTTCGCTTGAATATTGTTCTTTGTTGTCTTCGGAATCAATATTCCAAAAATCACATCAAAAATTTGTTTTTAAAAAAGTAGAAAAATCAATGTTTAAAATGGACGTACGGACATTCTGGTAATGCTTATAGAGTTGCTACTCTTTCTAAATTGTACCTAACTACTACAGGAATCACCATGCAAAGTTTGAAATCGATAGGACAATTCTAACATGCCTAAATTAACGAAAAAAGCTATCTATCTCGGACGGACGGACGGACCTACCCTAATTATAGAAAAGCTTCGCTTTTAAAAATATACATATAATTTTGTCAAAACTTTTATATTTATATTTTGTAAATTCAGTTCTGATACTCTATAAGAGTTAATGTTCGTCTGTCATACAGTTTCAAGGCTTCGCTTTTATGGATTTTGTCATCCTTGTAACTTCATAAAAATGCATGTTTATCATTCTTGTTAAAAGCAACGCTATTCTTATTATATCAAACAAGGATGACAACATCCATAACAGCGAAGCACTGAAACGGTAGGACAAACGGACGAATAATCAGAATATAAAAGTCTAAGAGTCGAAGCAAAATTGTAAGTAAATTTGTTGAAAAACTGCTTGCTACAGGATAATGTTTATGGACTTGATTATAGAGTTGCTTTGCTTATAATATTGTACTTTGTTGTCCCAGGAATCAATATACCAAAAATCAGATAAAACGGATAATTAGATCACATAAAAATTTGTTTTTAAAAAAGTAAAAAATCAACATGTTTAAAATGGACGTACGGACATTATGGTAATGCTTATAGAATTGCTACGCTTTCTAAATCGTACCTAAATACTACAAGAATCACCATGCAAAGTTTGAAATCGATAGGACAATTCTAACATGCCTAAATTAACGAATAAAAGCTATCTGTCTCGGACGGACGGACGGACGGACCGACCCTATATATAGAAAAGCTTCGCTTTTAAAAAACGTTGTCTGGGAGGTAATGGTGTGCAAGCTTTTTTAAATGGGGAGGGGGCAAATACCCAGATTTAGAATACTAGACTGCGAAATATTAATAACAAGGATGACAACATCCATAAAAGCGAAGCTCTGAAATGGAAGGGCAAACGAACATTAACACTTGTAGATTGTCAGAACTGAATTAGCAGAATATTAATGCATCAATACAAACAATATTGTAAGTAAATTTGTTGCAAAACTGCATAAATAAACTGTTTAAGGACATACTTACATTTTTGGGACTTGTTTATAGAGATGCTTTGCTTATAACATTGTACCTTGTTGTAATAGGAATCAGTTTTCAAAAAATCAGAAGAATCGGATAATTCTAACATACAAAATTTGTTGTCAAAAAAGTTAAAAATCAACATGTTTCAAATGCAAGTACAGAATTCTGGTATTGATTATAGAGTTGCTACGCTTTCTAAATTGAACCGAACTACTACAGGAATCGATAGGACAATTCTAACCTGTTTAAATTAACGAAAAGAGATCACTCTCTGTGACTGACGTACGGACGGACGGTCGTACGGACGGACCGACCCTAATTATAGAAAAGCTTCGCCTTTAACAAGAAAGATAACATCCATAAAAAACAAAGCACAAAACTTATTATTATAGAGAGGATTGTCGGCTGATAAAAAAGAAGAAAATATGAAATAAATTTTAGTACTAAATAATGGGTACAGTCCCTTTCGTGAAAATGCCTCTTAAGGGGCATTTCTTCTTATTTTCACATTAGTTTTTATAATTTATTTTAGGTTAGGTTATTTTAGGTTTAGGTGAATTTCCCGCATGGTTAGAGCCCCCCGCATGGGCTAGAAATAGGGGAAAAGCTACTGTGAAAATACGACAAAACACCCCTTAAGAGGCATTGCCACGAAAGGGACTATACCCCAAAAAATTAAGCAGTCTGTTAGTTTACAACATTGCATCGCCATCCATAGTGTTACGGACGGACTGATGGACAAAGAGGATTATTGAGAGAATTGTAGAGTTCTACACAACTTATAATAATTTCTTTATTTTTATCCAGGGATAATAGGAGATAAGTCAATTGACTATATTTTGATATACGGCCCTAATGCAATGATAATAAATGAAGAAAGTTGAGGAAGGGGAAATTACACTAGAACCCAAAGTTTTAAAATCAAGTTTTTAATCGTTGGATTAAAAACTTTGGGTACTTAAATTAAATTTTTATTTGGTAGTTTTTTTTAAAAGCTTTCAACTAATAATTTTAATTTACAGAAATGGTAATTAATTATGTTTGTTTTATCCTTTAAGATCCCTGACAAAGTTTCCCCTTCTGTAGATTAAAATTATTGACCAAAATTTAAGACAAAGCAATCAAAATTCATGGAAATAAAATAAGATAATGCGGTAATAAAACTTTGGGTACCAAAATGCGGTTATAAAACTTTAGGTACCAATGTAATTTACGGTCAAACGGCCCCTCCTTCAAAAATATAAAAAAAAATGAAATAATTATGCCTAACAAACAGCAACCAAATTTCAACTATATCCAATGGCCGAGTTATTGATGTATATCCCTAATGATGATTTACAAAAGAACCCCTTCTGTAGATTACAATTAGTGGTTGAAACGTTTGGACACTCAACTAAATATTACACAAACCAATCAAAATCTAATAAGTCCCCAAAGTTGTTAAGCCAACGAATAAGAAACGTTTTTATAAAATTTTTGGGACCTAACTTTCGATAAAGGTATGTGGGAATCTTAACCCTATCTTATATTTTATTTGTTTAGGAAGGGTAATAAATCAGGGATGTTAAGGGATAAGACGATAATACAATGGACAATAAATTGATGTACATACCCAATGATGATAAACAATTACCCCATATGTAAATAAAGTTTATCTGCTACCAACCAACCACAATTCAAAAAAAGTACTCAAAATATTTGTAGCAAGGAATAAGAATAAGGTGGTAATAAGATTTTGAGTACCAGTGTAATTTACAATTCCTTGTCCCCTTCCCTGGATATAAATTGATCATTTTAAATGCTTGATTAAATCCCCCATCTCTTCTTATACTCTATCATTCTTAACCCAAGCTACTTCAACCCCGCCCATTTCCTTATTAGTATCCAAAACGTTTGGGATTTGATAATATACACAAATTTAAAACAAAAGGTATTAATCATTTACTAAGTTATTGTTCTTACCTCTTGGTTTACTTTTAGATGATCATGTTGACGTTTTTCGTTCTATATATTTTCTCTCTCTTTGGTTTAAGGTTAAATGAATTATAATTAAACATTGCTAATAAACAGCCAAATTTCAAACCGTTAAATTGCAGCATTTGAATTTAACTGTTTAAAGCACTATTTAAATAAACAATAGAAATATAATTTGAACTTTGAGTTGGAATTCCTTATTTGAATAGTTACCATTAACTTATTATCAAACAACACTTATTACATTGAATCTTCGCATCAAAACTCACGTAGTATCTTCACACTGTAACCTGTTTTTCACAACTGGCTGACCGAAAGGAAGTGCGCACGCGCACACACACACAAACCCATTCACCCATTCTCTCATGACTAAAGGTTACCTTGCGGTTATTAGAGAGAGAGAGAGATTTCAATTCAACCAATAATTTAAATCTACAGATGTGGTAATTTTGTGCATCACAATTGGGTATATACTTCAATTTATTGGCATTTGTCTTATCTCTTTAGATCCCTGTGCGGTTATACTTATTTAGATTGACGTATCTAACAATTTAGGTTAAGTTGTGTACATTTGAAGTTGTTAAGGTAGCGAATAAGAAAACGTTATTATAAAATTTTGGGAACTAGTGTAATAAACAGCCAATTATTCCCTTCCTTTCTGCAGACTAAACCACTGGGAGGGAGGGGATGATTGTTTCTCCATTTAAAGTTTGAGAATAACATGCCTATTCTTTTTCATATTTTCCATTTCACATTTTTTATTTGGTAGAATGCAGGGAGGGAGGAGACATTCGGCTGTTTATTACACTGGCCCCCAAAGTTTTTTAATAACGTTTTCTAATTGGTTGGCATAACAACTTTGGGAACTATTATTGATTTTTTTGGTTGATTAATTAAGGTAACTTTTCAACCACTAATTGCTTTCTACAGAAGGTGTATTTTTGTGTATAAATATTGGAGAATTACATCAATTTATCGGCCATTGTCTTGTCCCTTTAGATCCCTGAGTAGAATTAGATCAATCATGTCCATATCTAGCGAAGCATTTTGTTGGAACATCCAGGGACCTTGGGGGATAAGACAATGGCCTAAAAATCATTGAAATTTCCCCAATAGTGGTTAACAAATTTACCCCTTTTGTAGATAAAAATTATCAGCAGAAAAGTTTGGACCCTGCTAGTATATATTGTAGCATTTTAAAAAGCGCATCTTTTCTATAATTAGGGCTGTTCCGTCCAAACGTCTATGTATATACGAAACGATAGCTCTTATTGTTAGTTTAGGCATGTTAGTTGTCCTATTGATTTTAAACTTGGCCTAATGATTCTATAACAGTTAGATACAATTTGAAATCGTGGCAACTCTGATAATTACCAGATTCCTGGGACAAAATGATAGAGAAGCATCTCCACAATCAAGTCTAAAAATAAACAGAATTCTGAATTTAAGTAATTTAGAACATATTTACATACAATTTTGTTCAGACTTATTCATTTAAATTCAGCTTATGAAGTTCTGACACTCTACAATTGTAAATGTTCGTTTGTCTTTTGCTTCTATAGATGTTGTCATCCTTGTTTTTATATAATAGTAATTCTATACTATAAGAACATAATAGCGGCTACGCCCCTGAAAAGCTTTAGGATCGACCTCCCCCCCCCCCCCTATATTAATTTACGTTTTAAAAAGTAATATTAAACAATTAAGGGGGGAGGGGTCTTCAAGACAATTTCTTTATTTCTCTTGGGAGGTTGAGTTACCAACACCAAACCCTTCACTAAACATATAATAAGATTCACTGTAAAGGATAACTATATCGGTTCAGTGGTTAGAGAGATATTTCGCTATGGATAAAAAAAAACATACTACTTTTTATTAAGTACATAAAATGCCTTTAAAAAAAAACACTTTAGACCACTCTGTTACTAAAAAATATTTCCAGTATGGCTTTAAAACCGATTAGCATCTGCTAGATTAGAACAGGGTCTCAGTCATACAAAAAAATCATGTAAAGTATCATATTACAGACAATTTTCAAAAATTCAAAATAAAAATAATAAAATTAATACCAGTTTTGTTAGACCCTTGAGACTAACAAAATTTGTGAATTTTTTTTTATATCTGCGGAGAGATGTCTATAACTAGATAACTATTCTAACTAGTTAGGGGGGAAGGGGACATTTGGCTGTTTATTACACTAGTCCCTTATTCGTTGGCTTAACAAATTTGGAAACTTTTATTGAATTTTGAATGCTTGGTTTAGAGTAACTTCCATGTTCAAACGATTCAACCACTTATTGCAATCTACAGATGGGGTAATTTTGTGCATCACCATTGGATATGCACTTCAATTTATCGGCATTTTTCTTATCTCTTTAGATCCCTGTACGGTTATACTTTTTTAGATTAAGATGTATATCTTAAAGAACAGTGTATGCAGTATAAAACATTACATCTTGAAAATTGAAAGATTGAGCTCTGCTTTTTGGGAATATACCCACTGGTCATACCAAGGCTCAGAAAATGCACTCAAAACTTTCATCTTTCCATCTACCTGTTTGTACTTTTGTCTTTATGTCTATCCCTCTGTTTGTCAGTCTGTTTGTTTGTTAGTCTTTCTGTCTGTTTTCATGTCCGTCTGTCTGTCTTTCTGTATGTCTGTCCATCTGTCCATCTTAAAAGTTTATTCCGTTTTTGCATAGTCTTATTTTTTAGAGTCAACTGAACATCTATAAAATTAACTTTGTCTGTATATTTGTCAAGTCCAACCATATTTTTGTGCTTTGCTACCTATGGGTGTTGTCATCCCTGTGTTTGGAGGCTACAAATGTTTCAATCTTGTAATATGTACTAAAAAACAAGAATAACAAAATATATATTAAAAGCGTAACAAAAATTATGGAATGAACTAAGTAAGTTTTAAAGTGGATGTTCAAATGTAGTAACAACAAAAAGAAAGAGAGAAAATATATTTTTAAAAATCATATTTTATAAAAAAAAATTATATTTTTAAAAGAAAATGACTGATAAAACAATGTATAGACTAGATGTGCATGTGTCATGGATATCTTCACTATTAATTTCAGCAGTCTATCTTTCATAGCACGAGAGAAAGTTAAATAGCTTTATGGACTGACTTGGACACTAATCCAACAAAAAAAGTGTAATTACTTTTCTCGTATTCATTTGAATCCGGTGGATAGGAACCGGTTCTCATCAATACGAAAAAACTATGTCTAGCATCGTATTATATCCAGTTTTCTACGAATATAGAAATGTACAATCATAAGATTAAAACCAGTTTTTTTAGCCGGTGCCTCCGGCACCTTGGGGCTAAAAAAACTAGTTTTAATCTTATAATTGTACATTCTATATCCGCGGAAAGCCGTTTATAATACGATACGAGAAATAACTATTCTTGTATTCATTCGAATCCGGTGGATAGGAACCGGTTCTCATCAATACGAAAAAACTATGTCTAGCATCGTATTATATCCAGTTTTCTACGAATATAGAAATGTACAATCATAAGATTAAAACCAGTTTTTTTAGCCGTTGCCTTCGGCACCTCGGGGTTAAAAAAACTAGTTTTAATCTTATAATTGTACATTCTATACCCGCGGAAAGCCGTTTATAATACGATACGAGAAATAACTATTCCAGTATAGCTTCAAACCCGATTAAAATCCGCTGGATTAGAAACTGTTCACAGCCATAATGAAAATCATGTATAACATCATATTATAGAAAATTTTCTGCAAATAGTAAATTCATTATTCTTAATACAATTGATACCAGCTCTGTTGGCCCGTGCTTTTGAGCCTCAGGGATAACAAAACTGGAATAATTCTTACAAATTATCATGTTACTATCTACAGCAAGCTGCCTATAAATAATGCAATAAATAACTCTTAACATTTTTGCCAGTTATCCCTTAACAATTTGGCCCCTTTCCCTCAATTATCTCAGCTCTCATTAGAGCTAGAGCTAACATTTTCTGTGCATGTCCCAAAGCTAGTAATAGACTGACTCAGAATATGACGTCAAAAAAAATTAACCAATGAGAGGCCAGTATACACTGAAATTGTCCAATAGTAAAATTTATAGTGGCCTCTCACTGGTTATTTTTTGACATAGTCTGAGTCAGCCACTTTTACTTGCTTCCATGTCCTCTGTTTGATAATGAGTTTCCGACTATCAGTGAATCAAAGTCAAATTTTGCTTTCTTCAACCTTTTTTTTAACAACGTTTGTTTTTTACTTACAAATTTCTAATGGCTGTAATTTTTTTATTTTTGAAGCTAGAAATACATAAAAAAAAGTTTTTTATCTTTATATAAATTTTATTAGAAATTAAAAAAAAACAAAAAAACAGCCGCAGCTGTACTTGGCAGCTGCTACCCTCCAAAGTCGGCGGTCAGGGGAGGCTTTAAAAGATTTCTGGAGACCTAATGGATCAGGACCTGCAGGATCATACCTGGAACCTGAAATTTAATTGAACACCTTAAGTTTAAGTCAAAAATATTTTGCTTTTTACCTGGATGACCCTGCCAGGTTTGCTGGAATCCTGTGCCTGCCAGGATGGAGGTATTAAAAAGATTACAACTCTCAGTTATGTTTTATACCCATATTTTTTTGTGGATAAGATGGAGAGCTGTACCTTCATGACTTATTAAGTTTAGTAATTATACGTCGGCAAGAGTTAATTTTTTTAGGATATCTGGTCTGTGTCGGTCGTGGTGTCCGGTCAAAGTCGGTTGGGTAGCAAAAAAAATTAGAAAAAATTCTAAATAAATCTTAATTTCTACATTATGACTTTTGTGTATAAGGTAGAAACCTAAAATTTTTTTGGTGAATACTTAGTAGGGTGGGTCGATTTTGGACATTTTTTTTCTGAGGCCAAAGCGGGGATCTGCACTCAATTTATATAGATATAATACACCTCTGGATGATTTAAAATTTATCCTAAGTCTTAAAACCGCTGACGACCAGACATTCAATTGTATAGCTATTTGTAAATGGGAGTCAAAAATTTATTGAATCAGAACTATGGATTCATGGTGCTCCCTGGAAATGCCTTGAGAAGCTGAGTCAGGAACTTTTATCCGTTTCAAAAAATCTCGTTCCAAGCCTGAGAAAATCTAAAAAACTTCTACAAATTGAACAATTCTCATTAAATTTATTTTTTTTTGGTTTTTTAGTGATTTCTAAGGCTAGGAACGAGATATTTTGAAACGGACAAAAGTTTCTGATTCAGCTCCTCAAGGCCTTTCCAGGGAGCACCATGAAGCCATAGTTCTGATCCAAATTTTTTTTTTAAATGTCGTCTTTGCATACTAATAAAAAATTATATTTTTAAGTGGTCGTGTTCTAAAACTCAATTTTTAAAAATTCTTTTTTGGTCAGAAATGTTTTTAAGGTTAATTTTATCTGTTGCATATCCCCGCTTTGTCTAATTCCGATATGAACCCACCCTAATACTTAGATATCAATGACCTTCTGAGAAAAGTGGTGTTATGACCGTTTGACTGCTTCCTGACCGACTTTATGACCAATTTTTGTCCGGCTTTTACTACAGACATATATCATGAATATCGTGGCTTCTATTACAGCTAGAGACCTATAATTTTTTTTGGTAAATCCTTGAGCAATAATAAACAGATAAAAACATTAATTTGCGCCACCAATCACCGTTTTACCGCCGTAACCGCCGAAAATGGCGGTTTCCGTTATTTGCCGTTTTTCGGCGATGATCAGAAAAAGTAATTTTTTTGTTTTGAAAAAAAAGAGTTTGTCCTAAAATTTGGTCATCCTAGCTGCAAAATTGGACGCTCTACAGCTGTTTTAAAATTTAGCGGCTGGCCGCTAAAAAGCGGCTAAGGAGCGGTCTGACCGCTATTAATAGAATAAGTAATTTTCTCTAAAAATACACATGAACCACCAGAAAAAAATTTTACATCTTTATCTGTACCAGGAGCCGAGATAGAGGGGGGGGGGGGCACGATCTATTAAGGTGGGAATTGGGGCCTGATCTGTAAGGGTTAAGGGTTAAAGTTAGTTTATCAAATTATATAATTCATTTTATGTTGAGCCTTTTAATTAAACAATGCACTGGGTGTATCTAAACAATGTCTATTCAAAGAAGTAATTTTTTTCAAATTATTAAAGGAAGACTGCAAGAAATACCACGCTTAAACTGCTAAAAGACTGCCACAAGTAGACCCAATACCCCAAATTTGAAGCCTTTAGCTTCTATAACAAAAAGGTTCTAGGCATTTTAAAATGACATTTTATGTACAATGAAAATTTTGAAAGAATCTGAATGCTAATGTTAGAAATTTTGAAATTAAACTATGTGACCTAGAAACAAAATTATAAGCTGATTTTTGTCATAGATTTAGGTTGCCAGTAACTTATTATATTTTTACAATGAAAATACCCATTATTATAGTCAAAATCATTAAAAAAAATTAAGTTTAACTTGCTTTGTACTGAGTGTACTGTAGCCAATCAGAAGGCTGAATCAGCCAAGCAACCAATCACAGCTTAGTTTTCCCCTTTGTTTCCACTATGATTTTTGTTCACAAATGCAATTTAAATCGAATTTTTATCATAGATTTTGACTATGAAATGTGGTGTTTTTATTGTAAAAATGTAATCAGTTACCGGCAATCTAAATTTCTGACAAAGAAAAGGTTACAATTTTATGTCTAGGCGATGTAATTTAATATTGTTTTTTTTTTTTTATGAGCATTGTAAATCTTTCAAAATTTTCATTGTACATGAAATGCCTAGAACTTTTTTGTTATTGAAGCTGAAGGCTTTAAATTTGGGGTATTGGGTGTACTTGTGGCAGTCTATCAGTAGTTAAAGAGTGGTATTTCTTGCAGGCGTCCTTTAAGAAAACATATGTTTAAATCATTATTTACCCCTCCCAACATATTGGAGGGGGAGTAATTAACTCCCCCCCCCCCAAGCAAATTAGGTAATTTCCCCAACTCTGACTCTATGTCACTGAATATCATATATGACTTTTGGTAATAATGTGTCAGATTAGGTAATTTCCCCAACTCTGACTCTATGTCACTAAATGTCATATATGACTTTTGGTAATAATGTGTCAGATTAGGTAGTTTCCTCAACTCTGACTCTATGTCACTAAATATCATATATGACTTTTGGTAACAATGTGTCAGATTAGGTAATTTCCCCAACTCTGACTCTTTGTCACTAAATATCATATATGACTTTTGATGATATTGTGTCAGAATAGGTAATTTTCTCAACTCTGACTCTTTGTCACTAAATGTCATATATGACTTTTGATGATATTGTATCAGTTTAGGTAATTTCCCCAACTCTGACTCTATGTCACTAAATGTCATATATGACTTTTGATGATATTGTGTCATATTAGGTAATTTCTCCAACTCTGACTCTATGTCACTAAATGTCATATATGACTTTTGGCAACAATTTGTCAGATTAGGTAATTTTCGCAACTCTGACTCTATGTCACTGAATGTCATATATGACTTTTGGTGATATTGTGTCAGATTAGGTAATTTTCTCAACTCTGACTCTATGTCACTAAATGTCATATATGACTTTTAGTGATATTGTGTCAGATTAGGTAATTTCCCCAACTCTGACTCTATGTCACTAAATGTCATATATGAATTCTGGTAACAATGTGTCAGATTAGGCAATTTCCACAACTCTGACACTATGTCACTAAATGTCATATATGACTTTTGGCAACAATGTGTCAGATTAGGTAATTTCCCAAACTCTGACTCTATGTCACTTAATGTCATATATGACTTTTAATGATATTGTGTCAGATTAGGTAATTTTCTCAACTCTGACTCTATGTCACTAAATGTCATATATGACTTTTGGTAATAATGTGTCAGATTAGGTAGTTTCCTCAACTCTGACTCTATGTCACTAAATGTCATATATGATTTTTGGTAACAATGTGTCAGATTAGGCAATTTCCACAACTCTGACTCTATGTCACTAAATGTCATATATGACTTTTGGCAACAATGTGTCAGATTAGGTAATTTCCCCAACTCTGACTCTATGTCACTAAATATCATATATGACTTTTGGTGAAATTGTGTCAGATTAGGTAATTTTCTAAACTCTGACTTTATGTAAATACATGTCATATGTGATTTTTGCAAACAATGTGTCAGGTTAGGTAATTTCCTCAACACTCACTATATGTCACTAAATGTCATATATGACTTTTGGTAACAATGTGTCAGATTATGTAATTTCCCCAACTCTGACTCTATATCACTAAATGTCATATATGACTTTTGGTAACAATGTGTCAGATTAGGTAACTTCCCCAACTCTGACTCTATGTCACTAAATGTCATATATGACTTTTGGTAACAATGTGTCAGATTATGTAATTTTCCCAACTCTGACTCTGTGTCACTAAATGTCATATATGACTTTTGGTAATAATGTGTCAGATTAGGTAATTTCCCCAACTCTGACTCTATATCACTAAATGTCATATATGAATTTTGGTAACAATGTGTCAGATTAGGTAAAATAAAAAGTGTTTTAAAAAAACCCAATCGCTTCACTCATTTCAATATAAACCCTACAGTTTTAGTCAAAAACTAACAAAAAATGACCCAAATCATGTCCAAGCAATGACAATGAGAAAGCACTATTTAATTTTGATTTCTACTCACATCTCCTGAGCACTACAGCAGTCCTAGCCCTTGTGGAGAATTTTTCCTTACATGGAGATTAGAATACAACAAAACATTTTAAGTACTTAAAATCTTGTAGATAGACCCCATAATGTTTAGAATCTTTGATGGAGCATGTAAAGACCTTTCTATAGACACCTTAACCAGGTTTCTAACTCAATCCTAGCCAATTTGGCATAAAAATACAGACCCATCAAACATTTAGACATGAAAAGTCTCTCTAGTTCTTGATGTTTGACAGATCTTTCTTTTTGATGTCAAAATGGCTCAGATTGTGTTAGAAACCTGATTAAGGTGTCTAAAGAAAGATATTTATATGTCCCATCAAAAATTCTAAACATTATGGGTTCTATATACAAGATTTTAAGTACTTAAGACAGTTTGTTCTTTTTTTTTAAGACAGAGGAGTCATGTGTCAATTTTTGATTGGTCTGTCTTTTTTATGCCAAATTGGCAAGGATTGAATCAGAAATCTGGTTAAGGCGTCTATAGAAAGATCTTTATATGCCTCATTAAATACTCAAAACATTATGGGGTCTATCTGCAAGATTTCAAGTACTTTAGACAGTTTATTCTTTTTAAAAAAGACAAAACTGTCTTGATTTGTAATAAAATATGCACTCTCCACGGAGGGAAAAAATTTCACAAGGGCTAGGCTGTAGTGCTCAGGACAGGTGAGTAGAAATCAAAATTCAATAGTGTTTTCTCATTATCATTATCATTATCAATTTATCATTATCAATTTCTCATTATCATTGTATATTCCTGAACTATGACTTTATGTCACTAAATGTCATATATGACTTTTGGTAATAATGTGTCAGATAAGGTAATTTCCCAAACTCTGACTCTATGTCACTAAATGTCATATATGACTTTTGGTAACAATGTATCGAATTAGGTAATTTCCCCAACTCTGACTCTATGTCACTAAATGTCATATATATGAATTCTGATAACAATATGTCAGATTAGGTAATTTCCCAAACTCTGACTCTATGTCACTAAACGTCATATATGACGTTTGGTAACAATGTGTCAGATATGGTAATTGCCCCGACTCTGACTCTATGCCACTTAATGTCATATATGAATTCTGGTAACAATGTGTCAGATTAGGCAATCTCCCCAACTCTGACTCTCTGTCACTAAATGTCATATCTGACTTTTGGTAAAAATGTGTCAGATTATAAAACATTATGGGTTCTATATACAAGATTTTAAGTACTTAAGACAGTTTGTTCTTTTTTTTTAAGACAGAGGAGTCATGTGTCAATTTTTGATTGGTCTGTCTTTTTTATGCCAAATTGGCAAGGATTGAATCAGAAATCTGGTTAAGGCGTCTATAGAAAGATCTTTATATGCCTCATTAAATACTCAAAACATTATGGGGTCTATCTGCAAGATTTCAAGTACTTTAGACAGTTTATTCTTTTTAAAAAAGACAAAACTGTCTTGATTTGTAATAAAATATGCACTCTCCACGGAGGGAAAAAATTTCACAAGGGCTAGGCTGTAGTGCTCAGGACAGGTGAGTAGAAATCAAAATTCAATAGTGTTTTCTCATTATCATTATCATTATCAATTTATCATTATCAATTTCTCATTATCATTGTATATTCCTGAACTATGACTTTATGTCACTAAATGTCATATATGACTTTTGGTAATAATGTGTCAGATAAGGTAATTTCCCAAACTCTGACTCTATGTCACTAAATGTCATATATGACTTTTGGTAACAATGTATCGAATTAGGTAATTTCCCCAACTCTGACTCTATGTCACTAAATGTCATATATATGAATTCTGATAACAATATGTCAGATTAGGTAATTTCCCAAACTCTGACTCTATGTCACTAAACGTCATATATGACGTTTGGTAACAATGTGTCAGATATGGTAATTGCCCCGACTCTGACTCTATGCCACTAAATGTCATATATGAATTCTGGTAACAATGTGTCAGATTAGGCAATCTCCCCAACTCTGACTCTCTGTCACTAAATGTCATATCTGACTTTTGGTAAAAATGTGTCAGATTAGGTAATTTCCCCAACTCTGACTCTATGTCACTAAATGTCATATATGAATTCTGGTAACAATATGTCAGATTAGGTAATTTCCCCAACTCTGACTCTATGTCACTAAATGTCATATCTGACTTTTGGCAACAATGTGTCAGATTAGGTAATTTTCTCAACTCTGACTCTATTTCACTAAATGTCATATATGACTTTTGGTAACAATGTGTCAGATATGGTGATCGCCCCAACTCTGACTCTATGTCACTAAATGTCATATATGACCTTTGGTGATGTTGTGTGACAGATTGGGTAATTTCCCCAACTCTGACTCTATCTCACTAAATATCATATACAATTTTTGGTAACAATGCGTCAGATATGGTAATTTCCCCAACTCTGACTCTATCTCACTAAATGTCATATATGACTTTTGGTAACAATGTGTCAGATATGGTAATTGCCCCAACTCTGACTCTATCTTACTAAATGTCATATATGACTTTTGGTAACAATGTGTCAGATATGGTAATTTCCCCAACTCTGACTCTTTGTCACTAAATGTCATATCTGACTTTTGGTAACAATGTGTCAGATATGGTGATTGCCCCAACTCTGACTCTATGTCACTAAATGTCATATATGAATTCTGGTAACAATGTGTCAGATTAGGTAATTTCCTCAACTCTGACTCTATGTCACTAAATGTCATATATGACTTTTAGTGATATTGTGTCAGATTAGGTAATTTCCCCAACTCTGACTCTATGTCACTAAATGTCATATATGACTTTTAGTGATATTGTGTCAGATTAGGTAATTTTCTCAACTCTGACTCTATTTCACTAAATGTCATATATGACTTTTGGCAATAATGTGTCAGATTAGGTAATTTCCCCAACTCTGACTCTATGTCACTAAATGTCATATATGACTTTTGGTGATATTGTGTCAGATTTGTTTGCATTGCCAAAAATGAGAAAATAACCTGACATAATGTCACTAAATTTCAGATTGAAATCTGAACTTTGGTCAAATTTTGTCATATCTGAACTTTGGTAACAAAGAGTCATATTTAGACAGATTTAAATCTGAAATCTAGTGACTGTGGATTTCTAATCTGACCGAAAAGGGGTAAAAACTACTAGGGAATTAATCTTTAATAGATTAAAATTACTGGTTGGATAGTTTGGATACGGTTAATTTGAACCAGCTAATTAATATCAAATAAAAGTACCCAAAGTTTTTTAGTCATCAAAAGAGAGAGCATAATTAGAAAACTTTGGGTACCAATGTAATATACAGTCTACTGGAATCTCCCTTCCTGCTTTTTAACAAACTAGCGGCTATGCCCCTAGAGGCCTCTAGTGGCATTTAAATGATTTTTTTTATTTTAAATATCTAATTTGAGAAACAATTTGTCTATGGCCAATTAGCTGTTAAATTCATGTCTCTACGCTGCGCTACTACGCTACGTAGAGACATTCATACGCTAGCGACACTATGCGGCAGGAATATTTCAATTTTTTTCGATTTTATTGTGATTTCTCTTGGGAGGGTGGTGGTACCCTCCCCCAAAATAGTTATAAACCTTCCCAGGACCTATGAGAATCTACCCTGTTAAGGAGAACCCGATCGGTTCAGTGGTTAGCGAGATCCTTCGGTACAGATACACAGACAAACAAACATCCTGTTACTTTATTGTAAGGATTATAGAGATTTTTATCCCCCCCCCCCTAAAAAAAAGGACAACGTGATATATTTATTTATATAAACAAACAACAAAGCAAAGTTAGATAAATAAATTTTTTTCCTTTGTTTTTAAACATTTACATCAAAATAGAAAAAAAAGTTTTTAGGTGCTATTAAAGTAGTTTTATGCTGAACTGTCAACTTATATAAACGGAGAAAAGATACAGATGATTTTGTATAAAGTAGTAAGGTTTTTTGTATGAAGCTTAAGATCTCGCAAATTGCTGGTGCAAACATGTTTTAATTTATAGGGGAATTTTATATGTCAGTGCGGTTTTAGGCTATTTCCCAGAAGCAATGTTTTATCGCTTATTATCTCTCTTTTTATGACATCTTCTCTATAATCAACTTTGTTTGTTTGTACATCTGTCACTTTTAGAGCTTCGCTACATATTGATGTTGTCATCCATGTTTCTTTAATAAATATGCCTCTTTAATTATGAGTGAGTCAAAAGATT
The DNA here is from genome assembly GCF_053477335.1 of Acartia tonsa. Classification (NCBI taxonomy): domain Eukaryota; kingdom Metazoa; phylum Arthropoda; class Copepoda; order Calanoida; family Acartiidae; genus Acartia; species Acartia tonsa. Next base: position 14,302,307 of record NC_137271.1, on the reverse strand, counting down.
TATGTATATTAAAAATTCTTTTTAAGATGAGATTTCTGCAAAAACAGTATTAATCTTAAACATCAGAGCTGGATCTTTAAATGTGTAGCCGTTGTCGTAGCCGTAGCTGTCGCCACTGCCAGTGCTGCCAATAAAATATGGATATTTAAATGTTTGAAGTTTTTATGTATTATTTTTTTCATATTTTTACTGAAAATTCAAAAAGTGGTTGTGATTTAAAGATCGCATATAGCCGTGGCCACGCGTAGCCAATTTGATTTGAAGATCGCTATTAGGTTAGTGGCTGTACCTCTGGCCACGGCTACGGCAACGGCTACACATTTAAAGATCCAGCTCAGGTCTTTAGTATCTAAATTTTACACAAACAAGGATGACAACATTTATAAAAATGAAGCTTATTATTCTATGATTTTAAAAACCGATCAAGGTGGAAATTTGATTAATTTTCTTATACATATAAAAGAGCAAAATTTAGCACATTCTCATATAAGGTACCAACGGATCTCACTAACCGATATGGATCTTCTTTCCAATTTATAATCATGAGTCCTTAAAGGTTTTTTAAATTTTTTTGGGGGGGAGGGTTACAACACCCTCCCAAGATAAAAATCGCAAAAAATCCTCCCCCCCCCAAAAAAAAACCCCACATGTTTATCGCGTTTGTCTGCTAAAAGCAGATATTTTTCACCTAATAAGGATAAAAATAATGTGTAAAAAAAAATATATTTTGTTGAATACTTAAAGCCAACTAACAACAAATAAAGAAGATCTTCGCATCTTAAGTTTTTTTTATCAGTGGTTTACTTTTATGTAATCGTATAAAGTTGTCAGGAATAAAGAGATGTAATATTGGATAATAATCATCAAGTATATTCAAGCTTTTAATATTTTTGTGGGAGTACCCATATTACCCTGGGGGTAAAATTTACATCGGAGAAAGGCTGGTGGACATTACCTCCACAATACTAAATGAAGCTCTTTATAGTACCTATAATAAATAACTATAATGGACTATTCTAATATGACATAAATTTTTGGCCACTTTTTAAGTTTATTCCCATTTTTATAGGCACTAAATTTAAAAATCCCTAATTACGTCTTATTAGAATAAGGGACTATTCTTATATGACGTCATTTTATATTTAATAAGAGCTCTTTACTATATACACCCCATTTTTTAGTGTAATTGCACCCCATTACCCCCTGATGCCTGAAAAGTTTTGTAAGACCCCTTGGTTAATTAATTAACAGATAATTGAATGAATAAATATATATTCATAACTAATTACTTTTCTACCATATATCCTTTTCTTGCAAGTGGGAAACAAGTTTCACCGTTTCGACATGGTTTCTGCTGTTTGTGGTTTAGGTTATGTTATTTGAGTTATGAGCAACCCTGCAGTTTAAGGAAACCATAAGAATAGATTTATTATTACTTGGATATTAGACCAGATTATTATGTACTCTAGTAAAGTTAAACTTGCAGCTGACTAAAATAACAAAACAACTACCCACCCCCTTTTACTCCATCCCCTCCCCACCCACTGGATGTCGAACTGACCAATAAATGATGTCCATGTTGTTAGCAACATAAATTGAAGACGATTATTTCCCCTTTCATAATACCCACTTATATTCTACATCCATTTCTATAAGTTTAGGGCAGGTCATATAGAATAGGCCCTGTAGAGTTCCCACGAATTATAGAAAAAATAATTTAATCTTAATTTTTCTAATTTTCTTTCTGCCTAGTAAGCAGACGGACAATGTACCTTATAAAGAGTTAATTTCTTCATAAAAAGGAAGTATTTAAGGCGCTTCAGTGGTTCATTAGAATGTTAGAGGATTATTCCCAATTTTCTTGGAAACATATATATATAACATGTGCTTTTTCAACTTTTTGTACAAATTTTAATACAAAACTTTGAAGGTATTTGACACCAATGCTGCAAAGTCAGACTTCAATATTAACATTGAGGAGAGGGGGGAGTTTTGATTATTCCCCCCTTCCGTAGGTATTGGATGGGTTGGAGTGGCAATTGGTGTACAGTCAAAAAAAATAGTAAATTGTAAGTAATTAAAGATCGCTTAAGGGGATAAAATTGCATTGGTTTATAAATAGATTGGTTGTCTAAAAGTCTCTCATGATTTTTCTGCATAATCGTGACATTTAATGAAGTAAGGGTATACACTGTGAGCTACAATTGAATCAAGACAAAAGTAAGTGCCGAGCCCTGGGACCTATGTAGGGTGAAAATAGACATAAATCCTTGATGATTCCAGGTGGAGACAAAATATTTCAGCGGGGTCTTTTGGTTTTTTTTTCAATTTTAAGTTCTGAAAAAAAATTGAAAAAAATATGAAAATCTTTAATAAAAAACAAACAAAAAATAATTTTTAATATTTTTTTTTTATTAAAAGATACAAACAACTTATATACATACTATAAGCCTTAAAAAATTCATAATTTTCAAATTTAGACCTTCAATATAAAGATTTTTAGAAAAAACCTAACAACAAATTCTAACATATTTCTGATCAACATAGCAATAAAACGTCTTTTGCAAAATTTTTATCATCAAAAATAAATAGCACTTACTAAAGACTTTTTTTCATTTAAACTTATACTTTTTGCATTATTCAACTATAAAGATTGATTTTTTAAAAAGAAAGGTTGCGTGATTTTTTATTCATAATTCATTGCCCAATTTTGAGATTCAGACAAAAAACCTTACTGCTTTATATTAGGTGATACTCTACTAGCAGCGGCTATGCCTCTAGAGGCATATAGGGGCCCTTGGGTTGGGGGGGAAGTCGAACTCCCCTTACAATTACAGTTTTTTTAAAGAAAAAGTTAAAAATATTTATTTTGGAGAGTTAATTCTCTTGGGATGGTGATGGTAACCTTCCCTAAAATAGTTATAAACCTTACCAGGACATATGAGAAGCTACCATGTAAAGGAGAACCATATCGTTTCAGTGGTTAGTGAGATCCCTTGGTGCACAAAGACTCACATTGAACATGTTGCTTTATTATAAAGATACATATATACACAGAAGCTCTACAATCAGAGTATGTCTGTTTGTACATCAGTCTGTATAAAAACAATACAGAATATATTTATTTGGTACTAGTGGCCTTTAGGGGCACTTGAGAGGGGAAGAAGTGGTTGAATTCTACAATTAGATTTTTATTTTGGGCTTAAAAAGAAAAAGTTATTTTTGTGTGTGTAATGGGGTCCTTTTTTAGGGGGTGATTTCTCCTGGGATGGTGGAGGTATCCTCCTAAAAAAGTTATAATCCTTCCAAGGACCAATGAGAAGCTACATAGAAAAAAAGAACCATTGATCATTGTTACATACTATTCAGGGATCTAAAGGGATAAGACAATGACCGCTAAATTGATTTACATTCCCAAATATGATACATGGATAACCCTTCTTTATGTTTCAGTTAATGGTTGAAATGTTGGGCACTTAATTTAATGAACCAACCAAACAAAAATCGCAACAAGTCCCACTTGCTATTTTCTTTTTTTGTATTCTTTTGAGGTTGATAATTACAATTAGTTTTATAAAATGGAAAAAGAACACTTTAATCATAATTCAAGATAAAAATTATTTTATCACTAGCGGTTTTGCCCCTAGAGGCATCTAGGGGCCTTTGATAAGGGGGGGGGGGGAGTTGACCCCTCCCCTACTTTCAGTTGTAGTATGTAAAAGAAATTTTTTTTTTTAAATGTTGGTAGGAACTCATTTTTTTCTAAACTCAAAATTTCTCAGGACCATGAAAAGCTGGAACCAAAAGTTAAGCGGTTATAAAGAATCTTCGGTACCGACAGACACCCACACACATATACACACAAACAGACAGACATAGAAACTGTTATTTTTATATAAGGATTAATAGACACTAAACTACTCCTTTATATGTTGATCCTATTATCAGTCTAAAAGATAAGTCAATAAAGAAGAATCAAATTGGTCCAGCGGTTAGCAAGAACTTTAGGCACAGACAGAAAAAAAACACATGGACATCCTATCTTTTTTATACAGGGATATAACTTTTAAACAATAGCAAAAATTTTTTTTTAGATGATATTCCTTTCCCTGCTTTAAAGCACTATTTATGATACAAAATATATTGATGTCTGTTTGTCCATCTTTCTGACGCTTAAGAACTGATATGGTTCTTTTTTTACTTTACTATGTAGCTTCTCATTGGTCCTTGGAAGGTTTATAACTTCTTTTGGGATGGTACCTCTACCTCCCTAAGAGAAATCGCCCCTTAAAAAAGGACCCCACAACACATAAAAAAAACCTTTTTCTTTTTAAGCCTAAAATAAAAATATAGTTGTTGAATTCAACCCCTTCTTCCCCTCTTAAGTGCCCCTAAAGGCCTCTATGGGCGTAGCTGCTAGTACCAAATAAATATATTCTGTATTGTTTTTATACAGACGGATGAACAAACAGACATACTCTGATTGTAGAGTTTCTGTGTATATATGTATCTTTATAATAAAGTAACAGGTTCTATGTGAGTCTTTGTGCACCAAGGGATCTCACTAACCACTGAAACGATATGGTTCTCCTTTACATGGTAGCTTCTCATATGTCCTGGTAAGGTTTATAACTATTTTGGGAAGGGTACCACCACTATCCCAAGAGAATTAACTCTCCAAAATAAATGTTTTTAACTTTTTCATTAAAAAAAACTTTAATTGTAAGGGGGGGTTCGACTTCCCCCCCCAACCCGAGGGCCTCATACGCCTCTAGAGGCGTAGCCGCTGCTAGTAGATTATCCCTTAATATAAAGTAGTAAGGTTTTTTGTCTGAATCTTAAAATTAGGCAATTAATTATGAAGAAAAAAATCACGCAACCTTTCTTTAAAAAAAAATCAATCTTTAAAGTTAATTAATGTGATAAGTATAAGTTTAAATGGAAAAAAACCTTTAGTAAGTGCTATTTATTTTTGATGATAAAGATTTTGCAAAAGACGTTTTATTGCTATGTTGATCAGAAATATGTTAGAATTTGTTGTTAGGTTTTATCTAAAAATCTTTATATTGAAAGTCTAAATTTAAAAATTGTGATTTTTTAAAGCTTATAGTATTTATATAAGTTGTTTGTATCTTTTAATAAAAAAAAATATTAAAAATTATTTTTTGTTTGTTTTTTATTAAAGATTTTCATATTTTTTTCAATTTTTTTTCAGAACTTAAAATTGAAAAAAAATCAAAAGACCCCGCTGAAATATTTTGTCTCCACCTGGAATCATCAAGGATTTATGTCTATTTTCACCCTACATAGGTCCCAGGGCTCGGCACTTACTTTTGTCTTGATTCAATTGTAGCTCACAGTGTATATGTTTGGTGTAGCCATCCCCTGAAGTATATCAGGGCGTTTGTTTTAAAGATACCTAGAGGCTGGGAGGGAGGGTACATGGGAATGTTTATTACAATGGTCCCAATGTTTTTTTAACGTTTCTTATTTGTTTTTAAAATTTTGATTGCTTGGTTCATTTAGTGTCCAAACGTTTCAACCAGTAATTGTAATCTACAGAAGTTATAATTTTGTGTATCATCATTGGGGATTTACATCAATTTATCGACCATTGCTTTATCCCTTTACATCGCTGCCTAATAATGAATTTACAAACTAAACTTTACCTTGGCACAGTAGATGAGAAAATTAGCTGAGCTGTTGGCGGTCAGCAGAAAATGAGAAACAGACACAACAACCTCATAGCGGGGGCCCCAGGTTGGGGTTATGCCTGAAAATAATTAAATAAACAACATGTTAGTCTTTAATTTATTAATAGTTATTTCTCGCATCGTTTTGTAAACAGCTTTCCATGGATATAAAGTATTTTAATTGCAATAAATAAATTATAATTATAGATGTATGTTTCATAGAACCAGGGATCGGAAGCCTCACGTAAGCCGCGCATAAGCCTCAGTTTTAAACCTGCTTGTGAGCAGAAAAAAAAATTCAGAAAGAAGGATTGTCTGCTAAAGAGCCGTTTTATACATCCAGCTGAATTTTATAGTGATAAAATCACGATTTCACTGAGGCTTACACGCGGCTTACGTGAGGCTTCCGATCCCTGCATAGAACCACCTCACCCAAATTACATTAGTACACAAAGTGGCGTTCTCCTCTTATATTTTTTTCAATTATGAAAATTTATATACCCCCCCTTCCCCCCGACAGAACAACTATTTTAGGTTAGGTTAGGTTTTAGGCTAGGGAGCCGAGCGCTGCGGCTAGGCAGGCAAGGGGGCCGAGCGCTACGGTTGGCAGGCAAGGGGGCCGAGCGCTGCGGCTAGGCAGGCAAGGGTGCCGAGCGCCGCGGCCAGAGCTCATAATTCTGTCAGGGAGGGAGGTATAAAAATTTCAAAATTGAAAAAAGAGGATATTACCCACAAAGTTTTGTAAACAAGTTTTTTTATTCGTAGGTCTAAAAACTTTGGGTACTTTTATTAAAGTATTTTATCATCTTTGAGTATATATATCAATTTATCTTCCATTTTCGTATCCCTTAAGATTCCTGGTTTGTCACTCACCTGATATGACAGCAATAAGTTCCAGAAAGAGAATAATACATTTTGGAGAATGGCAGAGCACAAAAACAAGAACAATTGTCACCAGAATAGCGGCTATACCAAGATTCCTGAAAATAAATACTGTTCTATATCATCATCTTATTGGCGGTATTATTTATAATACTAGTGGTTGCGACCCTAGCATCAAAGGAATATGTAATGGCGGAAAAATAGCCTAAAACCATACCAATATTTATTTGTAGCAATGAAATAGACTAAAACTATCTCAGGGCCTATAAGAAGCTTCACTGTTAAGAAAAACGAGATAGTTCGCTACGGACAAAAAAGATTACTACTTTATTTAAAAGGATATATTCTGACTATACTATTAATTAGATATAATAGACCATTAGACGTTTTTATCAATATATAAACGTAGCACGATGCGTATGAGTCTGTCTGTTTGTACCGAAGGATCTCGCTAACCGCTTTACTTCAACTTCTCTGCATAGGTCATGGAAAGGTTGATAACTATTTTAAGAGAAGAGTACCACCAACATCCCAAGAGAAATTAACCCTAGAAAAATGCCCCCCCCCCCCCAATCCAAAAAATGTAGTAAAAACTAAAATAGATGGGTGGTGTAGACTCTCCCCCCCCCCCACCTTAAATGTCTAAAGAAACCTCTAAGAGCCACTAGTTGAAATAAAATAGACAATTTCCCCTTATAAAACTATTGTTGCTGTATAAAAAATTAGTATTTAAACTTTTAAAAGGGAAGGATTTATGTGATTTTTGTTATTATTTTGACATAATATACTGTAGTGGTTATGAGAAAGATTTACGTAAACATTCAATATTAAATCTTTCATAAATAAATTTTCAACATATTGGCAAAATTTTAAATTTTCATCGGAATTTCCATTCACAATTTTCATCATAACTGTTACAAACATCTTGAGGTGCGTAGCAACTCTACAAGTGGAATTTTCACAGGGACGTACAAGCTTTTTATTTGGAGGGGGGTATATAGAGGCGATGCAAAGTTTGAGGGGGGGGGGGTTGATCAGCCATTTACTCCCAATCTTGTAAGTCTATGTATCTTCCCTTTTTCTCGGAGGAGGGGGGGGGGGGGGCACAATAGCAAAATAACACTTTCCCTAGACCAATGTAAAACTTTCATGAAAATTGTGAAAAGAACTGTCCAGCTGTTTACAAGTTCATAGCGGACATGCATACATACACACATCCTATTACTTTAGTATAACATTAACTATACAGGCTTAAAGAATATATGCATAATAGTTATTTATCGCATCGTATTATAGACAGTTTTCCCCGTGATTAAAATTCATAATTAAAATATAATGAAGGCCTGGCCAATAAAACTGGTATTAATCTTATGATTTTTACTCTAATATTCGTAGAAATTTGTCCAGAATACGATACGATACATGATTTTTAAGTAAGGCTGAGAACCGGTTCCGACCCAGCAGATATTAAAATTGTACCTTCTTTCTCTAGTGACCGATGTTATAAGTGCAGATCTTCGTTTTATACTCTAAAATAATATAAAAAAATATTAAAAAAATAAAATCAGTTTAAATGAAAACAAATGTAGTCAAATTTAATAACACAATTTATTAAAATTCCAATTTTTTAAAAATGAAGCCTTCTATAATTACAATAGCAAAATATAATGCAGGTTAGCTTTCATCGTTCATTTAGGCATGTTTGAATTGTTCTATCGTTTTCAAACTTTGCATGATGATTCCTGTACCAAATACGTATGAGTAGAAGGCGTAGCGACTATATAATTGGTATGTCCATCTAAAATATGCTAATTTTTATCTTTTTGTGTACAATTCTTTGTTTGATATAACTATCCTATTCATATGTTTTTTGGAATAATGGTTTCTAGGACAATAGAGTACAATGTTATAGGCGAATTATCTCTATAATAAGTTCCTAGAAATGTAATCATTTCCTAAAACCACACCCAGTTTTATGCAGTTTTGCAACATATTTATATACTACTTTGTTTAGATTTATAAAGAAAAACTGACAAATAGACAGAAACTTATAGAGTAGATTCGCAAATAAACTAAAACCTACTTACCCTGTAGATACAGATGTTTAAAACTGACATACAAAATACAGGAAGAATATTTAGGAAAATTATCGACACTGCTGTCACAACCTAAAATCAAAATTGGTTTTAAAAAAAAATTTCTATTTGAAGACGGTATTGTTTTAAATCCATATACATTTTGGGAAGGGAGTGAAAATGGACTATTATTAAATGCCCCTCATTCTATGTCTCTGATTGGGTTGTACAAAGTAACAGTGTCCAAACCTTTCCACCGAGAATTTTAATCTGCATATTTGGTTATTTTGTTTATACAAATTGGGAAATACATTTATAATTCCATCCGTTGAGATCATAGTAAAATTGCTATCATATAGTAAAATTCAGTGCTCGGCCGCCGCGCATAAGCCGCCTGTAAGCCTCAGGGAAATCAACCTTTTACAATTTTAAAAATCAGCTCAACCTAAGCAAAATATGGCAATCTCCCTTTTAAAAATCTTTTCAAAACTTCCAAATGTGTTTATTTTTGAGGCTTAATCGTGGCTAAATTTTAAAGGATATAACTTCAATGCAAGTGAAAATTACTATGCAGTAACACACAATTTTAATAAAGGTTATGCAATCAAAATGTCCATGGCTGACTGAGGTATGTAACTGTTATTTATCACTTCGTATTATAGACAGCTTTTCGCGGATATTAAAATGAAAGATTTATCAGCCCTGAGGGGCCATAGGCCTGAACCAACAAAACTGGTATAGAGTTTATGATTCTTAATTTAATATTCATGGAAAATTGTCTGTAATACGTTGCTATCTATGATTTTACAGTATTGGTGAGAGCCGATTCTAATCCAGCGAATATACTGAAAACTTGTATCTATACCTGGGAAACTGTGGGATCTAGCCTGGCTGTTGTGGGTTCTATTGTATAAAAACTGTACGTTTTATGACCAGAAGTCTGTACAATAATAAAACATTTTTTATTTCACCTTTTTAAAAGCGAAGGTTTTCTATAATTAGGCTCTAGCTGTCCATTGAACATTTAAAACATGTTGATTTTTAACTTTATGACAGCAAGATTTTATACGATCGTATTTATTCTGAATTAATTTATTACTTGGATCTTACACTAGATTTTTATGATATGTAATAAAATGAAACTTGTAGCTAGCTAAAATAACGATTCCCCCCTCAGCTTCCCTTTACCCCATCCCTCCCAACTCCTACTGGATGAAAGAACTGAACAATAAATGAGGTGCATATTAGCTACCTAAATTGAAGACTATTTTTTCCCCTAACAATATATTCACGTATTCTACAGTATCCATTTTTTAAAAGAAAATATTCTATAAAAAGGGTCTATCCGTCTGTATGTCTGTAACGCTAATTTGGGCATATTATAATGAATTTTATTGTATATAAATGATGTTTATTCCTTATTATGAAAAGTAACAACTCCACCACTCAAGCTGTAGTTCTCAGGAAACATTATCAAATTTTGCTAAAAATATAAAAAAAAAGATGATCAGTTGGTACAATTAAGTATTAGTATAAAAGTAACAGAAGCTCTGTATGTGTGTACTAAAGAATCTCGCTAACCATTAGGTTCTACTTTACAGTGAAGCTAGGCCAAGGGAAGATTTTTGCTTGGGGAGTATCACCTACCAATGGCAAAGGACCAAAGAAAAAAAATTCTTTAAAACCAAAATTAAAAGTGAGAGGTCCAATATACTGATTATGGAGCTAGATATACTACATTTAATCAGAGAGAGAGAGAGAGAGATAGGGGGGACAATTGGCTGTTTATTACACTAGTCCCTAAAGTTTCAAACTTACATTTTTCCTTATTTGTTTGCTTAACAACTTTGGGGACTTTCACTGACTTTGGATTGGTTGATTCATTAAGTTGAGTGTCCAAATGTTTCAACCAATAATTGTAATCTACAGAATTAAGAGGGAATTACATGTGTCATTAAATTGGTAATGTACATTAATTTATCGGCCATTCATCTTATCCCATTAGATCTCTGATATTTTTTAATCTAACATTAAAGTAAAATACTAGAGGGAGAAAGGATTAAATAACTGTATCTCCTCATCGCAACCGTCTTGTACAACCTTTCTATTGGGTCATTGATAATCAACCAATGGTATCGCTTATATTACACAGCCAAGTAGCAGAAAATAATTTAGAAGCAGACCAAAGAGGTCTTTGAAAAATGAAAGGAGGTAGTTGTCTGCATATACATCTGCTAATCTAACCTTAGGTTGATATTCCATAAATCTGGTGATATTAAGAACTATGGATAAGAATAAGAGAACCAGACAGGCAATTCTTCCTGTGTATTTATGCAGGGGTACATGTGGCCTGAATAAGAAATAAACCATTAGTATCCATATATTATTACTTGGATGTTGCACCAGATTTTCATTTACTCTACCCCCCTTTTCTCCATCCCCTTCCCTTAAACTGGATGAAAGCACTGACCACTAAATTTGGTCCTTGTTAGCAAGCTAAATTGACAACAGATTTTTCCCTTATTTATATATCCATGTATATCCTATATCAATTATTATTGGCAATGAAGGAGAAGACAATGGAGGTTAAATAAATTTTCAACCTTTAGCTGTCCTAACCATATCATTACCAACTACTTTTGAGAAGAATTATATTCAATTGTCTCTTCCCTAAATCCCTAATTATTTGATATTATACTTTTTCTCTAGCAACCACAATCCCCTATATCTTTGATTAATAAAACTTTTGAGCTATCTCAAACCTAACCTAACCTAAACTAACCTAATATCAGATAATAATTTATATTAATGTTTAAATAAATGTCTGACCTGCATACGACCACAAATCTTTCTATTGCCACAGTCAATGTCGTTAGTATAGAACCTTATCCTTACAAGTTTTCCCTTATTCTAACATATTCTACCTTATTCCCCCAAAGTCTTCCTTATCCTCACAAATTCTACCTTATTCTCACAAATTCTACCTTATCTTTACAAATTCTTTCCAATTTTAACTTATTCTACCTTATTCTCACAAAATATACCTTATCCTCACAAATTCTACCTTATCCTTACAAATGCTTCCTAATTCTAACATATTCTACCTTTTCCCCAAAGTCTTCCTTATCCTCACAAATTCTACCTTATTCTCACAAATTCTACCTTATCCTTACAAATTCTTCCTAATTCTAACTTATTCTACCTTATCTTCACAAAGTCTACCTTATCCTTAAAATTCTTCCTAATTCTAACTTATTCTACCTTATCCTAACAAAGTCAACCTTATCCTTGCAAATTCTTCCTAATTCTAACTTATTCTACCATATTCCCCTGAAGTCTTCCTTATTTACCTTATCCTTACAAATTCTTTTACCTTATTCCCCCAAATTCTACCTTATCCTCACAAATTCTACCTTATTCTTACTAATTCTTCCTAATTCTAACTTATTCTACCTTATCCTAACAAAGTCTACCTTATCCTTGAAATTCTTCCTAATTCTAACATATCTACCTTATCCTTACAAATTCTTCCTAATTCTAACATGTTCTACTTTATCCTCACAAAGTCTACCGTCTCCTTACAAATTCTTCCATATTCTAACATGTTCTACTTTATCCTCACAAATTCTACCTTATCCTTACAAATTCTTCCTAATTCTAACATATTCTACCTTATACTTACACAGTCTACCTTATCCTCACAAATTCTACCTTATTCTTACAAATTCTTCCTACTTCTCAAAAAGTCTACCCTATCCTCACAAATTCTACCTTATTCTTAGAAATTCTTCCTAATTCTACCATATTCCCCCAAATTCTTCCTTATTCTCAGAATTATGCCATAGTCGTGGATGAATAAATGTCTAACCTGCATACGACCACAAATCTTTCTATTGCCACAGTCAATGTTGTTAGTATAGAACCTTATCCTTACAAGTTTTCCCTTATTCTACCTTTTCCCCAAAGTCTTCCTTATCCTCACAAATTCTACCTTATTCTCACAAATTCTACCTTATCCTTACAAATTCTTTCCAATTCTAACATATTCTACCTTATTCTCACAAAGTCTACCTTATCCTCACAAATTCTACCTTATCTTTACAAATTCTTCCTAATTCTAACATATTCTACCATATTCCCCCAAATTCTTCCTTATTCTCAGAATTACACCATAGTCGCGGATAAATAAATGTCTAACCTGCAGACAACCACAAATCTTTCTATTGCCACAGCCAATGTTGTTAGTATGGAACCTGTCATGGCAATTTGAGCAACAGGCAACAAGAAATATGGCAACAAATGAGGCAAAATCTAAAGAAAACAATTATGTTCATTAGTAGCACAGCAATAACAATAAATAAAATTTGAGTAATAGTAATATTTTCAAAAGATCTTAATGTAAAATCTTTTTAACCATTAATGTCAAGTTTTTTAATACTAGCGGTTGCAACTCTAAGTATTTTTAAAAAAGGTATAGTCAGCCAAGAACTTTAAACCTTAATTTAAAAAAAAGATTTTAGGGTGGGTAATTATTTGATTCGGAAGATAAGGGCACCTTCTAATTTTTTGGACCAATAATAAGTTTCAATTTAAAGTAAAAATCTTATCTGTCTAGTGGTCATTTGGTACAAACAGACAAATAAATAGCCCATAAAAACATAGACATCCAAGGTTAGGGGTAAAGAGGTATAATACCCCCTCAAACTTTAAAACCTCTTATTTGCCCCATCAAACTTTTTAAAAAATACATTGCATTTGAAACCCCATTACCTCCCACAAAATAAAAGCTTGGACGTCCCTGCACAAATATAATAAATGTATGGATGGACAGACAAGTATATCGTTGTATAGTAGTAGCAATCCTTATAGTGTTAGATAAAGTAATCTTATAACATTTTAGATTAAATTTTATGTGAAAAAATGTTGAAATGTTTGGAAAAAATAATAAAACAAGGATGACAACATCCATAAGTAGCGAAGCACAATCATGGATGGGAATACGTCCAAGTAGATTTAAAGTGTATTGGAAATGGAAAAATAAGTGAAAAATTTAAAAATAGCCAAAAACCTTCAAAAAGACAGTCTGTCATGGTTGTTTACTTTAAACGACAGGAAATTTAATTTTGATATCTTTAACTGAAAAAATTCTGGAAATCCGACCATAAACACCAAAGATATGGAGAGAATGTGAAAAATACAAAAATAGCCTAAAACCTGCTTAAAGGCAGTCTGACCGTCATAATTGTATTCTTTAAACGACAGGAAATTTGATTTTGATATCTATAACTGAAAAAATTTTGGAAATCGGACCATAAACACCAAAGATAAGGAGAAAAATGTGAAAAATACAAAAAGAGCCTAAAACCTGCTAAAAAGTGGTCCGACCGCCATCGATGTTTTATAGTTAATTGTGCTTCTTAATAATAGGAATGTTGTCAAAAAAAATCAGCATTCTATCTTTTATATGAGCTGAGTAAATCCCATTTCCCCCATAGCGTTACGGACTGACTGACTGACTGACTGCCGGACAAAGTGAATTATAGAGTAGCTTCGCTACTAAAAAGATCTAAGGGATTCTAAAAAGAAATAATTTACAACATTTTATTGCTTAATGTGAAATTCTAGGAAAAAAAATGAAAAGGGATAATTTGAATTTTTAAAGAGATTTAACACGATCAACACTTTGATAGGATTTATTTTATTTTTATGAAATTATAGTTATGTATTTTTTTTTGTTTAAACTGGTTTTACTGTAACTCAATTGACACGCACTAAAGAAATTTTTTTCTTTGAATATTGTAGTAGACTAAGAGGATATCTGTCTATACCAATGGATCTTGGTAACCGCTGAACCGATATGGTTCTCCTTTACAGGTCCTAGGAAGTTTTAGAAATATTTCAAGGAAGGATACCCCAACACCCTCCGAAGTTCAAAATTTAGGGGAGGGCGCCCCCCCCCCTTTCTTATTGGACCAAACTTCTTAGGTAAGCCTGGTATTTAGGGTTTTCTAGATCTTATAGTGGTCTTTAAATTAAAAATGATACCCTCTCAAATTACAGACAGACAGAAGTAGAGCAAAAATAAACATTAGTTAGTACAGACAGTACGACATATTAAGCTTGCAGAGCTGCTTCTCTACAATTAATCTCATTACCTGTAATCTATAATACTGTGATAACAGTGGTAGAGAAAATATCAACGAATTGCTTAATATACTACAATACATAAAAAAGCATTATTAGTTTTGTATTTTTGAACATTCTAGAACGGGTTTTCCAGTATGGCTTCGAAACCGATTAATATCCGCTGGATTAGAACCAATTCTCAGTCTTACTGAAAAATCATGTAAAGCATCGTTTTATTGACAGCATTTATTTTAATATCCACGGAAAATTGTATGTTTTTAATGTTTTTCAGTATGGATGAGAACCGGTTCTAATCTAGCGGATATTAATCAGTTTCAAAGCCATACTGGAAAACGTTTTTTCCATATATGTTTCTAGCTAAAAAAAATTATTTATATCAGGAATATTGGTCTGTCTATTACAATAGTCCCCAAAGTATTATAATAACGTTTTCTTATTAGTTGGATTAACAACATTGGGGACTTTTATTGAATTTTGATTGATTGGTTCATTTAGTTAGGAGTCCAAACGTTGCAAGCACTCATTGTAATCTACAGATGGAGTAATTTTGTGTATCATCATTAGGGATGTACATCAATTTATCGGCCATTGTCTTATCCCTTTAGATCCCGGACGTATATCAATCTTTTTAGCATAAAATACTTGGAATAGCTATTGAGAATAAGCTGATTCCAAAAATTAAAATCTGACGCACGTTGAAAAAAGCCTTACAAAGACTTTTTATAATATTTTATAACCTAATTTTCTTTGAAAGAGATACTTCTGGGAAATAAAGGTATTAAAAGCTAATCTCGTACTATTTGCTCATTAGTTTTTTAGTAAAATAAAAATCTAATGAATATTGAAATATTTTACCTAATTAAATCAAAAAAAGAAAGAATAGTTAACAGCCAGACAAAAGATGCCTAAAAAAACAACAAATAGATTAATACAAAACAAGGATGACAATATCCATAAAGGCGAAGCTCTGAAACGGTAGGACAAACGGACATTAACACTTGTATAGTGTCAGAACTGAATAATCAGAATATAAATGTATAAGAGTCGAAGCAAAATTGTGAGTAAATTTGTTAAAAAACTTCTTGAAACAGGATAATATTTATGGACATATTTACATTTTTAGGACTCGATTATAGAGTTGCATTGCTTTTAATATTGTACTTTGTTGTCCCAGGAATCAGTATACTAAAAATCAGAACAATCGGATAATTAGATCACATAAAAATTTGTTGCTAAAAAAGTAAAAATTCAACATGTTAAAATTGGACTTACGGACATTCTGGTAACGAGTTGCTACGCTTTCTAAATCGTACCTACCTACTACAGAAATTACCATGCAAAGTTTGCAATCAATAGGACAATTCTAACATGCCTAAATTAACGAAAAAAGCTATCTGTTCCAGACGTACGGACTGACGCACGGACCTACCCTAATTATAGAGAAGTTTTGCATCTAAAAAAATGTGAATATAAAAAAATATTGAGTTGTCAAGTGGTTCTGCTGCTTACCTTGCTAGCTAGTGTTGCAAGGGATCTAAAGGGATAAGACAATGGCCTATAAATTGATATACATCCCCGATGAAGATAAACAAAATTAACCTTTCTGTAGATTATAGTTGAAATGTTTGGACACTAAACTTCATGAACCAACCAATCCAAAATTCATTAAAAGTCCCAAAAGTTATTAAATTAAAGAATAAGAAAACGTTATTATAGAACTTTGGAGACTAGGGTAATAAACAGCACATTGTCCCCTCCCTCCCTGTGAATAGTTATAATATAGTATGGGCGATAGGTTCCTCCCCAAGCAGGCTAAAAAACTCTGCCCCATACCAAAAAACTCTATCCTTTGTTAGTGGTTATTCCCCTCCTTCTCGATAATAACGTTTTATATAATAGGAATAATTTATTTATAATCATTCGGGATGTACATCAATTTATCAGGCATTGTCTTATCCCTTTAGATCCCTTGAATTATTTACTTAAAAACGTGAAGAAAATCTGTCAATAAAGTTGTTTTTTCAATTACACTTTCTTTTGACGTTTTTTCAACCAAATAAATTTCTAATATATATGATAATTTAACAACGAAAATATTTCCTAAAAAAATTAGGTAAATAACAAGTCTGTTAAAAAAAACAAGGATGGCGAGAACCATATCAGCGAAGCTTAATAGAAGCAATGTTTAAATACTTTACTCTTATGGATACGTCTCCAAACAAGCTAACGAATCCTACAAAAACAAAAAAAAACGTCCGAAAATTTTGGTAAAAGGGTTTTATAAGGTTTATACTATGGGCGAAGAAACGCCTCTATACCCTTATAAAAAAAACCCAATAATATTAGATCTACCATAATATACCATAGATTGACATCACAAAAAAACTATCAAAAATTGTATGTCAATCCATTATTTCATGTTTAATAGGGACTCGTGCACAAAAACTTAGGTTCCCTTGCAGAAATAAATAAAAACCCCTATTTACCTGAAAATCTAGTTTTCCATATCTTAACACAGCCAGGGATAAACTGTTTCCTAAATAATACAATATCTATAATACAAAGTAGAATCATGTCTTTCTGTCCGTCTGTCTGAAGCTTAAGATCTCAGAAATAGAGCTAGTAGTCCTGAGGTGGTTCTTTTTTTAAGGGGGTCGGACAACCCACGGTCGTAGAAGTTACGTTCATAGACGTCCTAGGATTGGGATGTTTATCCACCTAAATTAAAAAATACATTAGATTCCCCCCCTCAAACCTTTGAGGCCCCCATTTACCCCCATAAAAAAGCTTTGACGTCCCTGGTTACATTTGTAACTTTAACAAACTTTTGCCGCTATTAATTGTGTTAACCTGAGGTTAATTCTTAAAAACTTTCTTGGCTCACTGCCTCACTAAAAAAATGAGGCAAAATATTGAGGCAAAATTATCCCCTCTAAATTTTTTGCGAGCCTCACTAATTTTAGTGAGGCAAAAGTTTTTTAAGAATCCACCTCTGGTCTATTAAGGTTGGAATTTAATTTAAGGTTTTACTACACTTAAATCAAAAGTTCTTATGCAAAGTAGAATAATATTGCTATCCTTTTATATACAGTTTATATAAAGGATGTTTGTTTGTCTGTTAGTTTGTCTGTCTGTCTGTTTGTTTGTCTGTTTGTTTGTACCGAGAATCTCGCTAACCGCTGAACCGATCGGGTTCTCCTTAACATTTTAGCTTCTCATTTGTCCCGGGAAGGTTTATAACTATTTTGGGGGAGGGTACCACCACCTACCCAAAAGAAATCGCGAATCGCCCGTAGAAAAAAATTACCTCCCCCCCATAAAAAATCTAAAATAAAAAAATGGGTTTTGTGATGCAACTCCCCCTTTCTTATGTGCCCCTAGAGGCCTCTAGGGGGCGTAGTCGCTAGTCCTTTTATATAAAGTTCTAAGCTTATTTTGTCTGTAGCAAAGGATCTTGCTAACCTCTGAACCAATATGATTCTCATTTACACTAGAGCTTTGTATAGGCCATGAGACGTTTTATATAAATAAGTCTGGAAATAGTTTTAGGCTATTTTTCTGCCTTCCATATCCCTTCGAATATAGATGCGATGCCTAAAACAGGTGCAACCAATTACCATCCAAAATAGATCTTCCCAACTTGCAATGAAAGAGGTTGTTTTCTGTTAGACATTTGGCAACAAAAAAAAACTTTACTCGTAAGATTTGGTTCAGAGATACCCGGAGGAAAAAAGTACTAGGTAACCATAAACCAAATGAATTTTAAACAAAACTTTAATTCGTAGGAGTACCCTCAATCCGATCTCCTGGGGGCGATACAGCTATTACATCAGAACAAATTTTTTTATAAAAAATCTGGGAATGAAAAAGTTTATGACTTTTCCTTGATAACTTTGATCTTATAACGGAGGCCTAATTTTCTATACCATCAAATCACAAAATGCCCGTTTTGTAGAGTATAGAACTAACAAAGAATGTCCTATTTTCTTGCGTTATTTTTCATCTTACAAATCTAAATAGTGTTTTTTTCGCATCATTAATAAAAGTGGTTTCAGTAAAAAAAAAAAATTTTGCTAGGGGAACCAAAACCAAAACATTATTAAAAGTAACAGGATATCTTTCTGTATGTCTGTGTTTACTGAGGGATCTCGCTAACTGCTTAACCAATATGGTTCTCCTTTACAATATAGCTTCTCATAGGTACAGGAAAGGTTTATAACTATTGTAGGGGAGGGAACCACCACCATCCCGAGGGGAATCGCCTTCTTTTACTTTTTCTTGTAACAACTAAAATGGAAAATGATTAACCCCCTCAAACCTTAAAACACCCACAAAATAAAAAAGCTTGGACGTCCCTAGTTTGTATCCTACATATTTGAACCAAAAGTAAAACGAAAGTTTTATCGGTATTTATGCGGGTCTTATCATAAAACTTACAATAATTTTAATATAAAAACTCAGGTTACAACATTCATTAAAAAATCGTAGATAAATTAAAGAACCAAAAACGTACATCATACCTATTGTATAAATTTGTTTTTTGTTTGTTTGCCTCTTAAGATCTTGCTTAACATTCAACCAATTCAGCTCTCTTTTTGAGGGAAGCTTTAACATAGGTCCCGGGATGTTTTATTAAAGTAAAAGACTAGAGGTAGCACGAGCTCTCTGTAACTTTAGCCAGGGTAAACCCTTTTAATTGGGTCCTTGAATATCAGCCAATAGCGTCGGGAATATAAACACAGCCGAGTCGCTACAAAAGAACAGAAAGCAATTTTCTAGCAGACGAAAAAAGACGCCATCACTTGTGCCTGGTAGTTTTCTGGGTTATTATATACGTTATACATTTCTTGTCTCACCTGCCAAACCAAATACACCAACGCATGGTAAAAGAACTCCTTCAAACACCATTTTAACTTTCATAACATAATCTTTCTCCATGTAGAGCATCTAATTTTAAAACTATCTGTAAATTAAATGGATATATTATCAGAAATTCATGTATTGTTATAAAGTGATGCTCGCATCTGGATAAAATAATGATACCCTCCATCCACCCCCTTTACCCAATGCCCTTCCCTCCTACTGGATTAACGAACTGACCAATAGATAAGGTCCTTATTAGAAAGCTAAATTGACGAGAAGTGTTCCCCAGTCAATATATCCAAGTATATTCTATATCCATTGCAAAATTATATCACATTTAATATCTATTTTGACAACATTTATTTGATTAATATTTCATCAAAAATATGGTTAAAATTCCGAATTTTTTTTATTAATAACAAATATAAATACAATATTTATTTTTTCTTAAAAAACTAAGAGTTGCCAATAAGAAGAAAAATATATAAAAATGTTCAATACTATTCTATGTATGATCTAAAAAAAATAAAAACTTATGAACACATAGCCAGGGATGGAGGGAACGGCTGTTTATTACACTGGTCCCCAAAGTTTTATAATAACGTTTTCGGTAATATCCTCTTAGAATTTTTTTTTTCAATTTTGATAACTTGAGTACCCCCCTCCCCCTCAGAAAACGAACATTTCTGGCCCTAGCGCTCGGCTCCCTAGCCTGCCTAGCCTTAGCGCTCGGTTCCCTTGCCTGCCTAGCCTTAGCGCTCGGCTCCCTACCCTATAACATAACCTATCCTAAAATAGTTGGAGGAGAACGCCAAGTTTTCTTATGCGTTGGCTCAACAAATTTGTGACTATATTGATTGGTTGATTCATTAAGTTGAGCGTTCAAACGTTTCAACCACTAACTGTAATCCACAGAAGGAGTAATTTTTTGCATTATTATTGGGGATGTACATTATCTTATCTGCCATTGTCTTATCCCTTTAGATCCCTGACACATAGTTAACATTTTGATATGAAATAAGTAAAAGAAAATATTTGTCATACCTTAAGAAACATTATATTGTGTAAACGAGCGCATCAGAGAACAAAAAATAGTTTAGCATCTAGGGAATTTTTATTGGAAGAGTTAGGACAGAAAAATAGCCTAAACCCATCTTAAGACCTAAATCTAAAATGAAATAGCCTAAAACCATGTGAAGCTTTTCTAAAATTGAAGACTCAGTCGGTTCAGTAGTTATCAAAATCATAAGTTAAAGACAAAACACTTACTTTTTTTATAATAGGATAGCATTTAGTCTTAATTTCCAGGAACAAGGTATAGCCAACAAGCTAAATAAATATAAAATAATATATGGGGAGCAGATAAAAAGGTCGTCAAGTGTTGCTCCCCAACGGCAGCTGAAAATCACATATAAATTTCTTGATTTTTTTCCCGAATTAATTTTGTTCTTGTTAAAAGCTGCATAATTTCAATCATGTCATTTTTTACTTTTGTGTAAAACTTAAGAATGATTAACAGCTTTTTCTTTACTCTAAAATGAGGACCCCCACTCTAGAATTAAAAATATTAATGCCTTACTAAATCTATTTTAGAGAAAAACTTAGGCTAAAGGGGATTAAAAAATAAAACCTTTTATGGAATAGTATAAGCGTGTATTATCAAGAACATATTGTAATTTATGACTTTTAGAGAATAATTTATTTACAAACGGGAATAGTCCCTTTCGTAACATCGCCCCATAAGGGGCGACGCGTCGTATTTTTAAAATAGCTTTTTATTGGTTATTTTAGGTTAGGTTAGGTTATATTGGGTTAGGTGATTGCCCCACAAGGTTACGTAATTGGCCCCGCTGGGTTAGAGCCCCCCACAGGGGCTAGAAATAGAAGAAAAGCTACTGTGAAAAATACGAAGAATCGCCCCATAAGGTGCGATGTTACGAAAGGGACTATACCCTTACAAACTTACTATATGTATTTGATCATTCATATTTTGCTCAATCAAAAGTACCGATATATTTAGAACTAGCTACGCCCCTAGAGGCCTCTAGTGGCACTTTAAATGTTTTTGTTTGTTAAAGTTTACGATAATTCTTTATATTACGGATACCTCTTAACGTTACGTTGAAGTCTCCCAGATTTTAAGAAAATTTTAAATTTTTTTGTCATTTCTTTTGGGAGGGTGGTAGTACCCTCCCCCAAAATAGTTAAAAACCTTCCCAGGACATATGAGAATCTACCCTGTTAGGGAGAACCCGATCGGTTCAGCGGTTAGCGAGATCCTTCGGTACAGACACACAGACAGACAAACATCCTGTTACTTTAGTATAAGGATATAATTAAGAAGTTTCCCCTTTCATATTATCATTTTGATAATTGGGAATGATTTTCTGCTGAACGGACGGAAAGTCCCCAAAGTTTTAAGCTAAAGAATAAGAATAGTTATTTCTCGCATTGCAATATTATGATTGTACATTTTTATATTCGTAGAAAGCTGGATATAATACGATGCTAGACATATTTTTTTTCGTATGGATGAGAACCGGTTCCTATCCACCGGATTCGATTGAATTTGAGAAAAATTTATTATAAAACTTTGTTTACTAGCGTAATAAACACATTTGTCCCCTTCCTACCTGCTAAAACTAATCTGAGATTCATTAATTCGAAATTTCAAACTTAATGTTAGTTTGACATTAGTAAAGCGTTTAGGTTTTTAAAAGCGAAGCTTTTCTATAATTAAGGGCCGGTCCGTCCATAACGGATAGCTTTTTTCGTTAATTTAGGCATGTTAGAATTGTCCTATCGATTTTAAATTTTGCATGGTGATTCCTTTAATAGTTAGGTAGCAACTCTATAATCATCACTAAAGGGTCCGTACGTCCATTTTAAACATGTTGATTTTTTTACTTTTTTAACAACAAATTTTTATGTGATCTAATCATCCGATTGATCTGATTTTTGGTAAATTGATTCCTGGGACAACAAAGTATAATGTAATAAGCAAAGCAACTCTATAATCAAGTCCTAAAAATGTAAGTATGTCCATAAACATTATCTTGAATCAAGCAGTTTTTCAACAAATTTACTTACAATTTTGCTTTGACTCTTATACATTTATATTATGATTATTTCGTTCTGACACTATACAAGTGTTAATGTCCGTTTGTCCTACCGTTTCAGTGCTTCGCTTTTATGGATGTTGTCATCCTTGTTTTGCTATACACAATTTCATTGTATAATAAATAATCCTTTTGCTAAATGTCTGGGATTTAGAGACTATGGCCGATAAGGTGATGTACACCTCAATGATAATACACAAGATTATTCCTTCTGTAGATTACAATTTATAGTTGACACGTCTGTACTTTGAATTTTTTTAATCAGCTTATTCTCAATAGCTGTTCCAAGTATTTTATGCTAAAAAGATTATATACATCAGCGATCTAAAGGGATAAGATAATGGCCGATAAATTAATGTACTCCTCAAGGATAATACACAAAATTACCCATTCTGTAGATAACAATTTATAGTTGAAACGTCTGTACTTTGAATTTTTTTAATCAGCTTATTCTCAATAGCTATTCCAAGTATTTTATGCTAAAAAGATTGTATACATCAGCGATCTAAAGGGATAAGATAATGGCCGATAAATTAATGTACACCTCAATGATAATACACAAAATTACCCATTCTGTAGATAATTATTTATGGTTGAAACGTCTGGACTCTCAAATTAATAAACCAACCAATAAAAACTCAATAAAAGTCCCCAAAGTTGTTTTGCCAACAAATAAGGAAATGTTAATATATATCTTCGGCGACTAGTGTATTAATCAGCCCTTTGTCCCCTCCCTCATGGTATTATGTAGTATATTTTTTCATTTGTCATTTTCATATTTATGTTTTGAGATGGTTTGAGGCTTAATTCACTTTAAAAAATAAATAAAACCCTTTGCTTTCAGATATTTGAGAAAAAAAAACAATAATTATCTTCGGTTTGTTTAAAATGTTTTTTTAAAGCGTAATATAATTTTGAGTTTAACTGCAATGCGTCAAGAAAAGACGGAAAATCTGAGTTAATACGTAAAGCTAATTTTTAAACTTTGTACTTATAGTTTTGATTAGTACATTTTTACATACATTTAAAACATGAAAAATAGGTTGAAAGTTTTACCAAAAGCATTTAACCCATTTATTACACAGTTTTATTATAACGATTTCTCATTCGTTGGCTTAACAACTTTGGGGACTTTTAATGAGTGATTGGTTGGTTTATTAAATTGAGTGTCCAAACGTTTCAACCACTAATTTTAATCTACAGAGGGTGTAATTTTGTGGATTATCATTGGGGATGTAAATCAATTTATAGACCAGTGTCTTATCTCTTTAGATCCCTGCTTTAACCTCAGTAGTGACACAAACTATATCGTAGGGATAACCTAACTTAATTCAATGACCTATTAACTAACCTTAACTTAATCTTACAAAAGACGTGTATATCAATGTAAATTTTGTTTTAAATGGTTGAAATCAGGAATAAGGTATAGCCAACAAGCGAAATAAATCTAAAATAATATTTTTTTTGGGAGCAGATCAAAAGGTCGTCCTTACTACAAAATTATGAAAATGTCAACTGAAGTTATCAATAGTTTTTCGAAAAAATTCAGTTGTTGTTTACAGCTAGATGTTTTTATGTTCAATGAAAAAATCTTAAAGTAAGCATTGCAACATAACAATAATTTCCAATCTCTTTCCAAACCATGTCATCACAATAGAAGGTAAAAATTGTCCTTACTGCTGATGAATCCGATTTGCGGCATTAATAGTAATAAAAGCGGGAATACCTTGGCCCAACAAAGGCGCACCTTATTACACAGTCAACGTCAGACAAAGGTCGTGCAATAAAAGTATTGGTTATCAGCAATATTTGGGGTGATTGCGCCATAGAACCCATTGTTATCAACCATTCCCTGATGTTTTAATCAGAGCTGGATCTTTAAATCATTTCAATCGTGCGCCAAATCGGGGTAAGCCAACTTTCCCCCAATGAGAGCACATCATTTTACGAAATGCCGCGCTGTGATCGATTTGGCGCACCATTGAAATGATTTAAAGATCCAGCTCAGGTTTAAACTTCGTAAATGTTTAGATAGGTTTGAAATCAACTAAATCATACTAAATAATATTAATTTAAATTGGCTTGTTAAGTTGTTAGGCTCTAATATTAAAATGATAACTTAAAAACTATTTTGCCCTAATTTAAAAAAAAATAATCTTATAGAGATAACGACTTTAAATAAGCCAGTATATAGTGATGTAGCATGGGTTAAAGAGAAGCTTTGCTCCTCAAAAGTAAATAGACAGCTAACAAAAGAACAAAGGCAAGAGGGGCTAGCTTTAACAGATAGCTATTGCAAGCTGTTGCTTGCAAATTAATAATGTGCAAAGTATGGGGCTTGGAAGTCAGTTGGATATAGAATTTGGCATTGCTCCCGTAGCTGCAGATTTTATTCCCTAGGTGAGGACGCCGTGGTTACTTTACATATTCATTCACACCAAAGTTAATAATTATATCAGTAACTGTATTTGCATGCATGCTTTTATCTATAATACAAAGTAGAACGATGTCTGTCTGTTTGTAGCGAAGGATCTCGCTAACCGCTAAACTGATCGGGTTCTCCTTTACAGGGTAGCTTCTCATAGGTCCGGGGAAGGTTTATAACTATTTTCTTGGGGGGTGGGACACCCCCAACCCCCCCAAAAAAATTTTTAATTTTTAATTTTTTTTGAAATTTTTCTTCTAAATTTAAAATACGAAAAATAAGTTTGATCAAAAGCAAAGCCCCTAGAGGCTAGGGGCGAAACCGCTAATTTGTCAATAAAGTTCATGAACAATTAAAGTGAATTATTTGATGGTAAGAATTGCAAGACTATTCTATAATTAGCTAAAGTAATAGGATGTCTGTGTGTTTATACACAAGGATCTCGATTACCGCTGAACCGATCGAGTTCTCCTTAACAGGATAGCTTCTCATAGGTCCCGGGAAGGTTTATAACTATTTTGGGGGAGGGTACCACAACCCTCCTAAGAGAAATTTTTTACTTAGAGACTTTTAAAAATTTAAAATGCTACTAGAGGCCTCTAGGTGTGTAGCCGCTAGAAAGTCCATAGTACAGTGATCTTTATCAACATACTATGATTACAAAATGGAAGGATTATGAATATGACTGGTGGATAAATTAATTGTATTATTATTTATTCTTGTTCAGTTAGCATATCTTTCTGTAAATTAAAATTATTATTATTGGTTAAAAAGTGTTGAAACTAGATTAAGACAACCAAAAAATTCAATTAAAAATAAGTTTTCAAGCTAACTAATATTTTTTTTTGGATGCGTGATTTATAGTCCAATGGCTCCACCCTCCCTTAACAGTTAGTCACTATTAAAGTTTACATTCTTTTATTAACTTTTTAAAAATATATAAAATTAAAATTAATTTTGACTTAAATCATATTTTAATCTAAAATTAAAATAAAAATTTTTAGATATATTCTTGTGTAAGGTATTTATTGTAACTAAAAGTAAGTTTCAACTTTCTTAAGATGTTCCAACTATTTCTCTCTCTCTCCGCAGATTTATCTTTTACATAAAAATTGTTGCTTCTACCCCCCCCCCCCCCCCCCCAATCTACCCATAATGTCTCTGACAGAGAGCGCCCCTCTCCAATCCCCACTCTAATCGGACCAAAAATCTCCGACAGGCTAAATAAGACATTATTGTCGTACAAACCAACACATTTTTTAACAGATAAATTTATTGATCATTGAAAACTGCAACCAAATCCACCATCTGCCAAATGAAATATAGATTACTAGTGCATGCGCCCCTATTATCTAATGGCTTTTTATCAATAAGAAGGGGGCAAAAGTAGCCTTAAACCATCCCAAGGAAAAATTTACAAAAAAAATAGTCTAAAACCATTCCCTCTATTTAAAGGTTCCCTAAAAAAAAACCTATAAGCTCATTATTTATTGAAATCTTATGAAGGTCAGAAAACCTACTTTTGTTATATATTACTAACGGCTTCGCCCCTAGCCTCTAAGGGCTTCGCCCTATGAGGTAAGGGCAAGTCAACCCTCCTATATATGTAGAGTTAGTCTTTGTCAAATTACTGTGTTGTTCGCCGTATATGAGGTAATCCGAATTTTTAAAAATGCGGGAGGGATTTTTTGTTTTTGTTGAGGTTGGGGGTGTCCCTCCCTTTAAGAAAATAGAATAAAATCACCAAAGGATCAGTAGATATATTCCATGAAGAGTAGAATCCAATCGGTTCAGTGGTTACCAAGATCTTAAGGGACGGACAGACATCAAGCTACTTTGTATTATGGAAGACTAGCAGCTTCGCCCCTAGCATTTAGGGGCTTTGCCCCAATAGGAAATTAAAGAAGAAAAAAATTACCTCTGGAGATGTCCCAACAAATTTTTAATATTTAAAAAAAAAATTAAATTTTTAAGTACCTGATGAGAAGCCCCCACTCCACCTCTAATTTAAAAAAAGGGTGATTTTTTTCATTTTTTGGGGGGTTGGGGGTGTCCCACCAACCCCAAGAAAATAGCCTAAAAACACCATAGGACCAGTAGGTATATTCCCTGAAGAGTAGAATCCGATCGGTTCAGTGGTTACCGAGATCTTAAGGGACGGACAGACATCATTCTACTTTGTATTATAGATAAAAGCACTAAAAAATTGATTAAATTCAGCAGAACTGCGTTCTAAGTTAATTAATTAGGATCATTTACAGCAAAGCATCTTTTTAAGCAACCCAATAGGTCACGGCCAGAAAGGCGGCTTTTAAGAAGCTTGAGCTGTAACTTCAAAGATTAAGTAATCATCTAGAGAATCCAGAGCACCATCCATGTGTATTGTGTAATGGGATGCGATACTCTAACACCCTAGGATATTAGGTTAAGTAACATCCATCAGACAACCAACGCTTTGATTGCAAGACCTTTGTCTGAGAATTCCTAACTGCACCTGTTTATGGGGTAAGGCATTTCCCCTACTCTTACTATTTATGTCGTGCACCTGAAAAGCAGCAGTAGGAGTCATTTTTAATGTCCTAAGTTATGACGCGGTGTCAGCCGGAGATTCCAACCTATCACCTACCTTGCGACGAGCGAATGCGCTAAGTGTTAAGCCACGATCCCGGGTATCTATAACTAATAATACTTTTAAATGGATAATATTTGCTGGAAAACTGAAACAGCAGTTATATATAAACAAATATATTCTCTTATCTGCCCATCCATCCATCCATCTATCCTGTGTCTCTGGAAGGTACTTGAAAATCTCTCTCTTTCGTATTTGATACAAATATAAACAATCCAACAAAAAAAGCAGCCAAAAACTCTTGAATTTTTTCAAAACGTTATGTAAAAAAAGTATGGCCATATATTTGGTTTAGATATATTGTTCAATCAACCAATAATTTTTTTGATTTTGAGGGGGGTGGGAATCTAATGGATTTTAAAAAATTTAGGATGTCCAAAGAGGAGAAGATAAAGTATGCTGGTATGTGTAAACATCCTTACTTCTCTCGCAACATTGATGAAAATCAAAGTCCGGATATTTTGTTACGGAGACGAAAGAGCCGAAAGAGAGAGTAACTATCTGAATACACAAAGTTCGACCAAAATATTAGGACCTGTTGATTTTGTATATACACTAGCGGATGCGCCCTATCATGTAAGGGCTTTGTAACCGAATGGGAATTGGTATGGAATATCATGAAGACTTTACAATCCATTAAATCTAAAAAATTAAATGGCCTAAAACAACTCAAGACCTATGTGAAGCTTCCCTGTTATATATCCATTAATGATAAACAAAATTACTAATTACAAATATATTGGATTAAAACACTAATCAATAAAGGTTCCTTACGTTCTTGAGCCAACGACTAAATTACTAGAATTATGGATACAAGTACAATTTACTGCCCCATGTTCCCTCCCTCCCTGGTTTCAGAATTCTAGATAAACAAGCAATACAATGTCCATACAAGCGAAGCAGCTCTGCTTAAATCCAAAAATTTAGACTAACGAACATTTACACAACGTACAGTGTCAAC
Source organism: Acartia tonsa (assembly GCF_053477335.1). Lineage (NCBI taxonomy): Eukaryota > Metazoa > Arthropoda > Copepoda > Calanoida > Acartiidae > Acartia > Acartia tonsa. The sequence continues at coordinate 14,273,513 of NC_137271.1, read as the reverse complement.
GTTTTTAAAAGCGAAGCTTTTCTATAAGTAGGGTCGGTCCGTCCGTCCGTCACAATTGGTTTAGGCATGTTTACTTATTAACTTGTAAACAAATTTACTTACAATTTTGCTTCGACTTTTATAGATTTATATTCTGATTATTCAGTTCTGACACTATACAAGTGTCAATGTCCGTTTGTCCCACCGCTTCAGTGCTTCGCTTTTATGGATGTTGTCATTCTTGTTAAAAATTTAATATTATTTAGAAAACTAGTCAATGGGACATTTAAAAACACAAAAGATATTCGTAAAATTGCTTTAACGGTACGTACTTAAATTATAGGACCAGATTATAGAGACGCTACGCTCATAATATCATTACTAATTGTCTAACAGACAGACATAACCCAAATATATAAATGATTCGAATGCTAATAACAAAAAAATATTCAGTTTATCCATTTTATTACATATATAATTCAATAATAGTTATTTATCGCATCGTATTATAGACAGCTTTTCACGGAAATTAAAATGAACACTTATAAGATTTAAACCAGTTTTGTAAGGCCCGCGGAATAGAGGCCCGGGTTACCAAAGCTGGTATTAATTTTAGGATTTATATTTTAATATTCGTGGAAAATTGTATTTCATACGATGCTATATGTGATTTTTCAGTATGACTAAGAACCAGTTCTAATCCAGTGGATATTAATCGGTTTCAAAGTCATACTGGAATAATATAATAATAATCATTCATCTTAAGATAATAACAATCTTGTTATAAAATTAAAATATTTTACTTTCAGTAATAAATTATAAAACTTTTATTTTAATAAAAGCATTTTATAGATATAACTAGCGGCTACGCTCCTAGAGGCCTCTAGGGGTACTTGAGGAGGGGAGAGTCGAATTTGATAACCCAATCTATTATTTTAGATTTTAAATGAAAGTAAAAAAAATTTTGGGAGGGAGGAAATTTTTTTTTAAGGTTTCCCCTATTTTTAATTTTAGCTTTAATTTTTTTTTCTTGGGGCGATTTCTCTTAGAAGGATGGTGGTACTCCCCCCCCCCCCCCCAAAAATAGTTATAATCCTTCCCGGCACCTATGAGAAGCTACCCCGTTAGGGAGAACCCGACCGGTTCAGCGGTTAGCGAGATCATTCGGTACAATCAAACAGATAGACAAACACACATCCTATTACTTTATTATAAGGATATAATGACAAATTATTTATAAAAAAAAGTCTGAAATACAAAAATAACCATGAACTTAATTTGACACAAATATTAAATGTTATTTAAATGAAATTTATTTGTATTTCTAACTTTTTTCTCTTTTTATTTTTTTATAAATATCTTAAAAAACCGATGGAAGCATGAATTTATAATATACATAATATTTTTGCAATGGAATAAAAGTATTGATTAATTTGGCCATTTTAACATTGACAGAAATTAATCATCAATTTATAAAGTTATTTAGTCAACCAATAACCTTGGCCATTGGTCCACTAATAATTAGAAAAACATATACTATGGACTAAAAGGTTTTTCAGGCATATTTTGTTTTTGTGATAAAAGAAAAAATAAGACATTAATGATTAATTCTTTAAGAGTGGTATTTAAGCAATGCTTCTGTTCCATTAAAAAAACACTCTGCATTTAAAATTATCGACCCTTTAAAAATACACCAAAAAACTTTTTTTCCAGTATAGCACAGTGTAATCACTGGCTATTACTTTAAAAATAAGAAAGTAATGTCCATTGAAATGACACTTTTAGACGTAAGTATATACCAAGGTCCAAGAAAAGCTGCGCTACTATAAAGAAGTTATCATCCTTGATAGGAAAAATGGCCTAGAGAGTAATTAATTGTTTTAGCTGACCGTTTTAGTAACATTACAGCAGGGATCTATAGGGTTTAAGTCATTGGAAAATAAATGAATGTACATACTCAATAAAGATAACCCCCATTCTGTACGTTAAAATTATTGGTTGAAAAGCTTGGGCGCAACCAATCAAAATATAATAAAAGTACCCAAAGTTTATTAGCAGACAAAAAAAAGAAAAGGAGAGCTTTTGAAACGGTGGGTACCTGTGTAATTTACAGTTCAATGTCTCCTCCCTCCATGCTGAATAGTATACAAATTGCTAGGCAAGTAAGGTGAACGAATGGATATAGAATACGTGGATATTGTGGGTTTTTGTCGTCAATTTAGGTTACTAATTTCGTACTCAGATATTGGTTAATATTGTATTGCATGGTAAGGTAAGAGTCAAGTCATACATATCAACGTTTTATTAACCAGCTGAAAAAAAATTTTATCAGAGTATGCAAAAATTCAAAAACAATATCCACGTATTCTATATCCATTGATGGATGGCACGTTTTAGTTTAAGAAAAAATAAATTTGTTTTTATTTTTTCTCTATTGAAAACAAATAAGAAGACAATTTCTCTATATATTCTGAATTTATTTAAGATGTATTCAAATACATTTAATCAGAAACCTAATTCCTTCCGTACACGAATGTTATCCTATTAGGACTTCCATAGTATAAATATAAATTTTGAAATTTTTTTTTTGTGATTATATGACACAACAAAAATTTTTATATTCCTTTCTAGGAAAATAAATTAATAGTATTACAAAAAACTGAACACCAATATGATGTAAAAAAACATAAACTCACTAACAAAATTGGTAGTGTTTGAAATAAACAATAAAATCCATCTACATTGCATTTCTAATTTATGGCTACATTTTTTATTATGGATCTTTTCTAATTGGCAGCTCTGGCACCTAGAGCTGCAATTTCAGCAAGGCCGTTCAAAAGTAACGGTGGTTTCCATCTATAAACATTGATGCATAGTACGTAGGAGCCGACATCTTATATTCGCTGGGTTAGGGTTCAGAAAAGAAATATTATTTTTGTCGAAATATAGCCCGTTCTTTGATGAGAAAAAATGTAATTTGGCCATTTTCCTGTATTTTCTCCCAAAAAGAAATGGACCAGATTTCATTTTTACATTTCTGACATGCCAATACATGGTACTAGACAAAATCAATAAGACTGAAATAATTTTCCTTTAATCTGATTAAAACATTTGACAACCAGTGAAAATAGAGATTAGTATTTTCCTTAATTAAATTTTGAGTGTTGACATCTTTAAACCAGAGCATTCATCAAAAACAAGTTTTCCTTGTTTTGATATTTACGAAAATAATAACAAATATTTGTTGATTTATTTTCAAGACATTTGTCACATGGAGTAGCAACAATTTTATTTTGGTTGTTTCTCCCTCATTTTTAGAGATAATTGAGTCATTTTAGACAAATTAAAATCATTTGTGACAAAGTTATTTATTTTAAAATTTCCCATCTAGTTGGGCTAAATAAGGTTTGACTCAATTATCTCTAAGACTACGGGAGAAGCACCAAAAATAACATTGTTGGTACTGTCAAAAGAAAAACTAAAAGTAATCTAAATATAATAATTTTGCTCTTTAGTGCTTTAAAATTAGACTAAAAAAAGGGGGGGGGGGGGTTTAATGCAACCATCTCGTAATCAATGTATAAATGGCACTTAGAATTCGAATTTTGATCTGAAATTTTGCATGAGTAATCATTAGTAGGTCTATTTTCCCTAAATCAAACAAAAAGTTGGAAAAGTAGCGGCTAATGGCTGGCGGCTCATCTGTTTAGCCATTTGTTGGGTATTTTCAAGCGAAATCCATCACGAAACCTCTCTCCACATAATGCTCTTTTCCGATCTAAAACGTTTTCAAACGGTTCTAGCCGGTAGTTGCTGGTACTAGAAATCTAAAAATGTTTTTTTTGTATCATTTCACATGATTTAAAGCAAAAATATGTTTCAAAAAGTTGATTTCTACGTAATTTATGACAGATTTGCCCTAAAAATAGCAAAAAACGGCTAAACGGCTGAGCCGTTAGCCGTTACTTTTTCAACTTTTTTTCGATTTAGGGAAAATAGACCTACAAGGGATTACTCATGCAAAATTTTAGATCAAAATTCGAATTTTAAGTGCCATTTATACATTGATTACGAGATGGTTGCATTAAAACCCCCCCCCCCTTGTTGTAATAAAAAAAGATAAATTTTTTCATCATATTAGTTTTTTACTACAAATTATTATTTTTTAAGCAAGGCTCAGCAACCGCGCGTAAGCCGTCTGTAAGCCTCAGGGAAATCAACAAACCTCACCCAATTAAGGCAATCCCTTGAAATTCAAACGTTCAAATATGAGGCTTAGTCGCGGCTGCCAATCCCCGTTTATAAGCTCTAAGATACTACAAATACATCACATACATAAGTACCAGATTCAATAAAAATAAATACATTATTGTTTTTTTTTATATAGAGACTAAAAAATATAATTATAACCAACAAATATGATTATTAAGTGGTAAAAAACCCTTGGTTTCTCCTAAATTTGACACTAAGAGAAGTGCTACTTTTCCAACTAATACAAAAAGGTCAGCAATATGTCTTTGCAAGGCAGCTCTAATGTAGTACAATGTATAGAAAACCAGGAATCTAAAGGGACAAGACAATGGCCGATAAATCGATGAACATTCCCATTAATGATACACAAAATAACCAATAACCAATCAAGTTCAATTAAAGTTTCCAATAATGTTATGCCAACGAATAAGAAAACTTTGAGGACTAGTGTAATAAACAGCCCATTTTCCCCTTGTCTCTCTGTAGAAAAAGGCAGAAACTACCATACAAAATCGCAATGCCATTTTTAGGCTTAATTTCTTTGAGTTGGGTTCAAGTTTGACACTTTTGCCTAACCTTCTATTTCATTCTATAATTATAAACTGTCAAATTTCTACAAAATTGTTCTTCCTATCCATGAGTGGTGGACGTTTCTATGCAACCAGATTCACCAAGCTTTGGCCCCAAAAAATAATCTGATTTGCTCGTATGAAAGCCAAAAAGTGAGGGACCACGGCGCCATTCTCAGCCAGCAGGGAAGGAAGCCTTTGTACAGACCTGAAAACAAAATAATACTATCTTACTTAGTTTCGGAGTGTTGAAGCCGAGCTGAAATTTAATTCCAGGCAACACTGCCAACACATAAATACCTATTTAATACCAGCATGCAGTAATTAAACGCTAACACACAAAGTACCTTCATAAACCACCCATCTCTTTGAAAATAATAATAATTAGAGGAGCGGGGGGGGGTTAGTTTTTCATCTGTTTGTTTAAGTCTTATAGGAGTGGATAATAAAGGTTCTAAGAAAGAGAGGTAATGTCTGATTGAGCCAATAGGAAAATCGCATCGGTACATACATTTAATTTCATTAATTGAAAGGGGGGGGGGGCGAAAGTGACACTTTTTGAAACCAAAACTAAAAGTCAAAGGAACTCAACTAAAAAAAGAGTTACAGGTCTGACATTTTGCATGGCAGTTGCTTTATAGGGGTACAATATGGAACTGTGAAGAAACGGAGTCGCAACCGCCGAAAACCGCCGAGAAAAGGCAAAAAAAAATTTGGCGGGAAACGGCGGTTGCGACGCCGTTTCTTCACAGTTCCATATTGTACCCCTATAAAGCAACTGCCATGCAAAATCTCAGACCTGTAACTCTTTTTTTAGTTGAGTTCCTTTGTTGACTTTTAGTTTTGGTTTCAAAAAGTGTCACTTTCGCCCCCCCCCCCCCCCTTTTGTACACATCTTGTAACGAATGCATGTTTTTTTTCATTTTATACATAGATAAAAGTCAGCTGTAAACAGTATATTTTCTTAGTAGAAAGCTTTGCGGAATCAGAGTTAATTGCCCAAAAATTTCGTTTAAATTTGAAAGCTTCGAAACGAGGTGGATTCTTAAAAAAAAAGTTAGGCTGGCTACTCGCTGGTGAGACAAAATTATTTTTGTGAAAAATCCTCCAAAATCAAATAAAAAATGTACAAAAATTAAATAAAATCTTAAAAGGGTTATTAACATATGATTATGTTTAATTTTTGTAGATTTTTAATGTGCTTTTGGATGATTTTTCACAAAAATAATTTTGCCTCACTATCGAGTAGCGAGTCTATAAGTTTTTAAGAATCCACATCAGCTTGAGTCGAACAATACTTTTGTCTGCTAGAAATGTTCCTTCTTAGATTTGACGAAAAAAGTGTTCAGAATATGCTTCTATTCTTATATTTCTATTGAGTGGATTCACCCCCCCCCCCCGTCCCCCCACCCTACAACCCCCTTATGCACGCCACTGTTCTGAACTAAAATATATTTTAATTACCTGTAAAACCTTCACCCCTAATTGTTTGGCTTAAACAGTCCAAGGAGTTTCTAAAAAAAACTTTCAATGCAAAAATGTTATGTAACAATTTAACACGTATGATTTATATAATGATTTTTATAGCTAAGGATAATAATAAAATTCAATATTGCTAAATTGCATATTATTATATCATTCTATTCCCTATAACAAATAAAATTATTTCTCATTACATAAAACAGCTCGATCGATCGATACAACTTTTCTGTACAGGTAAGCTTCTTATAAATCAAAACAAAACTTTATATGAAATGTAGAGGATGATACGTATACTTTCAATAGATAAATCGCCCTATAGAAAACCATAATTAAACCTTACTTGGCGAATTCCCTTCAAAATCCTAGTGGAGCAGGGGAACCCCCACTTATTAAAATGAATTTCATTGGAAATAAAATGTGGTGGTCATTTTTCGTTTTTTTATTATTAGGATCAGGTCAGACATACTTTTTGGCTACCATACAAATTGCAAAAAATGCAGTAAAAGAAAGGGGCGTTTCGTCGTATTTTAACAGTAGCTTTTCTCCTATTTCTAGCCATTAAGGGGTGGCTCTAACCTAACCTAAAATAAACTATCAAAAGCTACTGTTAAAATATGAAGAAATGACCCTTAAGAGGCGTTGTCACGAAAGGAACTATTTTTAATGGGCAAAAAATAAAAAAAGGGAAAATTTTTTCAAAATTACCTGTAAAGGATTCCACGTCCATGTTTATCAGTTGGCTGATTCATAACTCGAGCCTAAAAATCACAAAATATTAGATCCAATAATTCTAAACACACTGCTATGGACGTCAAAGAATTTTTTTGCAATGGGTAAAATGAGGCGTTTCAAAGTGTATTCTGTATTTTAGAAGTTTACATAGTTACCGGGATGGTTTAATACTATTCTATTGTTTAATCAAGGATGGGTTTTCAATACTTCCAAAAACACCTTGGAATATTGAGTCCATAGATGCTTGGAGCGCAGCCACTAGTATGTATATATAAAAATAACATTTGTTAGCTTCATTATTACATTAATTTCTCTCCACCAATTATATAATTGAACCAATCCAATTTAAATTTGGATTGTTTACATTTTGCAGATTTCATTACTGTAAAGGAAAAGGGTTTCAGATATTTCCAGTACAGTAAATGTAAAGCTAATATAAACACTTGTAGAGTGTCAATACTTAATATTCAGAATATTAAATCATTTAAAAGTCTTTAGTTATGCCAGGGTGTTAATCCGAGATTCGAACCCACCAGCTCCCTGATGACAAGCGGATGCTGCACGTTTTAAGTAAGTCATGCTGTCATACCCTATAATTGTTAGAATTAATGTGATTAATCTGTAACCTGTTTAGGTTAATCTACACCAAGTTAAGTCATACATCAAGCTGGCTAGAAATACACCAAGCAGGGAATGGAGTGAGAGGCCAGGAAGGATTGATGGGACTCGAACCAGTGATTTAATACACCAAGCTGTTTTATTTAAAATACATCAAGTCAATATATTTTTATATTTGTTTATTTGTGTTATTTTATTTATCATGTTTATTTATTCCAGAGTTAAGATTCTGGGGTTATAGCTTAATCCGTGATTGTGAATGTAAATTACATCAAGCATATTTATGTTTCAGAAGAGATGTGTGTGATAATGTTATCCTTTCAATAGTTGGGACACCTGTCAGTTCAGCCACTGCGCTCCCATTTAGGCAAGTACCCAGAGAGAGAGAGGGATAAAATGGGCTGTTTATTACACTAGTCCCCCAAGTTTTATAATAAGGTTTTCTTATTTGTTGACTTGACAACTTTTTTTACTGAATATTGATTAATTTGTTTATTAGGTTAAGTATAGTGTTCAAACGTTTTATTTTCAACCACTAATTTTTTTCTACAGAAGGGGTAATTTGTGTGTCATCATTGGGAATGTACATATATTTATTGGCCATTGTCTTATCCCTTTAGATAACTGATAATAACCAGTCTAACGGTACATTTAGATTATGATAAGTTTGTTCATATGCCACACTATCAGGAATCTAAAGGGATAAGACCATGGCCGATAAATAGATGTACATACCTAATGATTACACACAAAATTATCCATTATGTAGATTACATTTAAATGAAATGTTTGAACACTCAAATTTATGAACCAACCAATCAAACTTCATTTAAAGTCCCCAAAGTTGTTAAGTCAAAGAATAAGAAAACGTTATTACAAAACTTTGGGGACTAGTGTAATAAACAAACCCAATGTCTCCTCCCTCCCAAATAAATATCCTATGAATATTCTGAGTATGTGTTGCAGCTACCATAATAATTAAATAAAATTACATCCAGTAAAATTATATAAATGTGTTACTAGTAAAAGTAACAGGTTGGTGTCTGTTTGGACGGATTTAGCTAACCACTGAACCGATAAGATTCTCTATTTATGTGTAGTTTTTTGGGAGGATACTAGCACCCTCCAAGTTATAATCACCAATAAAAAATTACCCCCATTTTTTTTACTTTTCTTAAAAAATCTAAAACTGAAAATTGGGGTAGGGGGTCGAATCCCTCCCCCTAAGCGTGGCCGCTATGAATTAAATAAAATGATATTCAAAAAAATTATACAAACGTGTTGCTATATAAAATACAGTGTGATCACATATTAGGTAAGTGAGTGGGTTTGCAGAGAGAGGGAGGACAAGGAACTATCTATTACACTAGTCCCCAAAGTTTTATAATACCTTTTTTCATTTGTTGGCTTAACAATTATGGGGAATTTAGTGAATTCTGATTGATAGGATCATTAAGTTAAGTGTCTAAACGTTTCAACCATTAAATGAAATCTACAAAAAGGGTAATTTTATGCATCATCATTGGGGATGTACATCAATTAATCAGTCATTGCCTTATCCCTTTAGATCCCTGGCGTGTTTATGTAATCATCCTACAAGTTTTTCAGATATAATAATACTATTGCCCATGAGTACCAAAAGCAAATTAGTGAAGTATAATGAATGAAAGGGATGTTACATTTTTACAAATGGAGAATGTCACTTTACTAGATTTTTTTTATGTTATGCCTGATAGGGGAAAAATATGTCATAGGACAAGTTGGAAAATTGCATGTAAAAGAGAAACTAATCGGTCCAGCGGTGAACAAGATATTAGATTCAGACATCGCCCGCCTTTAAAACTAGCAACTGTGCCACTAGCTTCTAGGGACGACAAGCAAGTAAAATACGTATATTCTGACCAATTAATCCAGTAACCTAAAACTATCAAAAACCTGTGTAAAGCTTTTCTAAATTGAAGGACTCTATCGGTTCAGTGGTTTGCAAGTAAGAGGCATACGAATAGCTTCAAATCTGGCGTTACATAATATATTTTGTTGGGGGAGGTTTTTTTAAGGGACAATTTCAAATGGGAGGGTGGAATAACCCTTCCGAAAGTAAAACTTTCCTTTATCTTTGACGCTTCAATTTAAAGAGGAAAAATGTTGGGATATCAATAATTTAATCTACACATAGACATCTTGATAATTTTATATAACGATATAAGATTTTACTTAATAGCCTATTTTTTCTACATTAATTCAAACTTTAACTTTTATTTTATTTGTCTGTGTATACAAAGAATTCAATTCAGGGAGGGAGGGGACATTGAGCTGTGTATTACATTTGTCCCCAAAATTTTATAACAACGTTTTCTTATTCTTTGACATGACTACTTTGGGACTTTAATAGAATTTTGACTGGTTGGCTCATTTAGCTGAATGTCCAAATGTTTCAACCACTAAGTGTAATCTACAGTAATTTTGTGTATTATCATGGGGGATGTACATCAACTTATCTGTCATTGTCGTATCCCTTTAGATCACACTTTTAATTAAAGCGAACATTTAGAAGTTACTCTAGTAATATTACAACAAGCGCAACCTAATTCAAATTAATTGTAAAACGTGAGTATTCACTTTTACAAAGCACATGAAAAGAGATTCCATTAGAATGAATAATTTTGATTGTGAAAATTGAATTTTTTACTATTTTTATATTCTTCTCTCATCAGTAAGAAATAAGTTATACAACCGAACTTATTTTTAGAAAAACTGTAATACTCAATGTTTAAGATTTAAGATTATTTAATGGCAATATATTATTTGAGTCCTTCTTTACATTTTCAGTCTATCTGCGATGAACAGATTATAAAACATTGTTGAAGGAGCAAACTTTTTTATATAACCATACTTGAATCGATATATAAATACTTGGATGTTGCGCCAGATTTTCATGTAACTCATAAAGTGATACTCACAGCTTGCTAAAGTACCCCATACCTTCCCCTCTTTTTGGATGAGCATTGAGCAAACTGACTTACAAACTTACTTATAGCAACCTAAATTGACGTCAAATTTCCCCTGTCAATATATCCACGTATACTATATCCAATTATACTTGTCACCAAGTGATATACAAAAAAATAAAAGACCAATACACATATCCTCTAAATAGAAGGAACAATCCGGCCATATTATTGGTTAAAAAAAGTAATTATTTTTCATTCTATTCGAATAATGTGTCCGCTAAAAAATAATCGAATTTTGTGGATAGAGTTACATTATATCGTGTTAAAATTTCTTTGCTTGTATACTGTAAAGCTCATTACAAAACATATAACAAGTCAGCTATGAATATTAAATTTCTTTAGATAAAGCTAACATCCGGGAAACTATATCAACTACTAGCGGCTTCGCCCCTAGCCGCAAGGGGCTTCTCCCCAAAAAGTTCAACCCCAACCCATCTTTTTTTGTTTTGTGTGTTATAATCTGCGTAATATTTTTACACCTATATGTGCGACAACTTTTTGTTACAGAGAAAAGTCAATTTTTAACAATTACAAAATGGCTCAATTTTTTTTTTTTGGGGGGGGGGAGGAAGTATCATTTTCTTTTCAATTAGGGCTTCGCCCCTAAGTGTGGTTGCGGTTTTCCCATCCCCTTTACTTGTTTTTTTCTTCGAAAAAACGAAAAAAAAAAATATTTTTGGGGGGTGTATTTTTTTTTTTTTGGGGGGGGGGGTGTCCCACCCCCAACAAAATAACGTAAAACCATCACAGGACCAGTAGGTATATTCCCTGAAGAGTAGAGCCCATTCAGTTCAGTGGTTACCGAGATCTTAAGCTTCAGACGGACAGACAGACATCGTTCTACTTTGTATTATAGATAAACAAACAAAAGATTTTTTTCTGCTTGGGATTGCTTTTTAAATTTGAGGGATTCTATTGCCAGATTCGCCATTTAGATATTCTATATCTATTTGATTTACAATAATCAGGAATAATTTAATGGAAAACCAAAATTAAGCTGGACATAAATGTTTGAAATTCATTTAAAAAATAAAAGTGGAATTAACACAATTAATTCATCCTATTATGCAAAATATTTTTGTCTGTAGCTTAAAATTTCGATGAATACTTCGATTCAGTTCTCCATTTAAGAAAACTTTACCTGGTTTTATGCTATTTTATTTTAAGATTGTCTTGGGAAAGTTTCAGGATATTCTGCCCATTTCTACCCACTGTAATAAGGACCTCCTAGATGCTAAGGGCACAACAGCTAGTTAACTATAAATGATATATATAATTTCTATACTTCGTTTCAATTAGGTGAAGTTCGTCTAGAATCCTAAATTTCTTTATAAGAAATACGTTTAAAAATCTCCATGGGTGGAAGAACACATTTATAATTTTGTTATGAAAGAAGGAAAAGAAGTAAGAAAAAAATTAAAAATTCAGCAACTATACGAAAATAGTAAATAATTTTTCTTTTTAAGAAAACTAAATGAAATTAAATAATATTACTTTAAAAGTTGGTGTAATGGATATTTTACCTGGATCTTACACCAGATTTTAATGTACTCTAATAAAGTGATACTTACAACTGGCTAAAATGACGATTTCTCCCTTCCATCCCATCCCCTCCTATTGGATGAACGAACTAACCAATAAACAAGTTTCATGTTAGCAAGCTAAATGAAGATAACTTTTCCAATGTCATAATATCCACGTATATTCTGCATCCATTGTGGCTGTATATTGTATTATCAAGCTTTTAATAAAGGTTATTAAAATTAACAATTTGCATGAACTTTAATTAGAAAAACCATAATTTTAGTAACCACAACTAATGGAAAATCGCAGGACTTTCAGCCCAATTTTTTAAATTTCACATCCGCAGAAGCATAATTATAAAACAAGATAAAGTTGCCAGGGATCTAAAGGGATAAGCCAATGGCAGAAAAATTGATGTACATTCCCAAATGATGATACACAATATTACCCCTTCTGTACATTTCAATTAGTGGTTGAAATTCTTACACGCTCAACTTTAAGAACCAAACAATCAAAATTCAAGAAAAGTCCCCAAAGTTGTTAAGTTAACGAATAAGAAAACGTTATTATAAAACTTTTGGGGCTGGTGCAACCCTGGGAAGTCGCAGCTGCAGACAGTATATTTTTCATTCTTGACATTTATATTCGCTGCAAAGTCGCCCTTGTTTATCTAAGATTTCAACCAAATGGCCACATAAAAATATGCAACTCGCGAACCATGGAAAATTCTATGAATAAATATAAACGAGAGAAATAAATAATATCAAGTTTTTATATGCGTATCATCTCTATATAAGTACTTGACCGTCAATAACTAATGACTATCACTTAGGTCTTTGTATGAAGGCTTTTTTTATTAGCGATGCTACTCTTAAAGTCCGGGATATCCTTTCCGTAAAATGAGAATGTTAATTCATGTAAAATTAGTCTGTATGTTATCTTAATGAAATATAAATGGACTAGCGGCTTTGTACCTCTGGAGATTCCACCACTAATTTCAAGTAATTGTTTTTTTTCATTTTTTGGGGGGTTGGGGTCAAGGGCGTCCAAGCTTTTTATTTTGGGGGGGGGTAAAAATTTTTTAGGGGGGGTAAAATTTTGTTTACCCCCCCCCCCAAAATTTGCTTGGGGGGGGGGTAATTACCCCCCCTGAAATCTGTTGGCAGGGGTAAATTTAGTTTACCCCCCCAAAATTTACCCCCGGGGTAAATTTTTTTTTATTAGAGATTTTTTATTTTGGGGGGGTATTTACCCCTCAAAATTATTTTTTTGGGGGGGTAAATACCCCCTCCTATATGGTTGGGGGTGCCTACGGCACCCCCAGGGTAGGGGTAAATTTCAAATGGGAGGGGTAATCGCCCCATTACCCCCCCCCCCCTTGGACGTCTTTGGTTGGGGTGTCCCACCTAAAACCACCAGAGGACCAGTAGGTAAACTTCACTTCAGTAGGTATTCACTGAAGAATAGAATCCGATCGGTTCAGTGGTTACCGAGATCTTAAGGGACGGACGGACAGACATTAAGCTACTTTGTATTATAGATATAGTATACGTCAATACATTGGCAGGGGAATTTTTTTTGTTAATTTAGGTTGCTACAATTGAGCTCAGTTATTGGACAGTTTGTTCATCCAGTAGGAGGGGAGTGGATGGGGTAAAGGGGGGTATCGTTATATCTATTGAAAATTACCTTGACAACATCAGCAGGTGTTCCCAACACAGCTCCAACTAACCTGAAATTATGACAACAATGTAATATCTGCCTATTGGTGGTTGAAATGTTTGGACATTTAACTAAATGAACTAAACAATCAAAATTAGGAAATTATTTCATTATAATAACAATGTAATATCTGCCTATTAGTGGTTGAAATGTTTGGACATTTAACTAAATGAACCAAACTATCAAAATTAAAAAAATATTTCATTATAATAACAATGTAATATCTGCCTATTAGTGGTTGAAATGTTTGGATATTTAACTAAATGAACCAAACATCAAAATTAGGAAATTATTTCCTTATAATAACAATGTAATATTTGCCTACTAGTGGTTGAAATGTTTGGACATTTAACTAAATGAACCAAAAAATCAAATTAGGAAATTATTTCATTATGACAACAATGTAATATCTGCCAGGGATCTAAAGAGATAAGATAATATATTGATGTTACATCCCAAATGATGATACACAAAATTACCCCGTCGTAGATTATAATTATAGGTTGAAACGCTAAGACATTCCAACTAAATGAACCAAGCAATCAAAATTCGATTAAGGTTCCAAAGTTTTTAAGCCAATGAATAAGAAAACTTTGGGGACTAGTGTAATAAACAGCTCAAAGTCTCATCCCTCTCTGAATATCTGCTAAGCTTTATCTTTATCATATTCAAAAAAGAAACTAGTACTTGTATTAGATACAAGGATGACCACTTCTATAAGTAGCGAAACATAAAAAATGTATTCTTCAGAAGATTTTCAGTCGAAAAATTTGCAATAATTCATTGCAATCTCAAAAATTATTTTAAATAATAAAAGTTTTTTTAATGTCTGACAGTCTGACAAATTCAATTATGCCTTCATTTTTAGAGCCACTAGATTCAAGGGGCCCATCCACTAGTGTAATATTACTTTAGATACTGTACAGTCAAATTATCATTACTTAAATTGGATAGTTATCAATCGTATCGTATTATAGACAGCTTTCCGCGGATAATAGATTGAAAATTTATAGCATTAAACCGATTCGTAGAAAGTGATTCGATGCTATTTATGATTTATCAGTATGGCTGAGAACCAGTTTTAATCCTGTGGAAATGAAACGGTTTAGAAGCCGTACTGGATTATACAATTTCTTATTAGAACATACTTCTCCCCAATATCGCACTGACAGGTTGACTTGCATACTAATTAGTAACCAGTCAGATGTCATTAGCATCCACAAATTTAGCTAATTACTTCCCAGCATGGTATATCTTCAAAGATTATTTGTTTAGTAGAAAAGCTACTTTATAATTCCCTATGTCTGGCTGTCCTTCAAGCTTCAAAATACTTGTTATTTATCTATATATATACAAAATGACGAAATATTAATTTTGATATCATTACTCACAAAAATTTTGAAGATTGGAACAGAAATCTAAATAAAAAAGTTTAAAGTAGCTAAAGACTGTTTAAAAGCAGTCGGACAGCTCTGCATCTTATCTAAGTAAATTTCCTCCATAAAACTAGGGTTGAAAGCTGTCAATAAAATGTAAGTTATAGCGGAATCCAACTTGATAAAAAGAACAAATTTGGTATTTCACTAACTCTTAAAAATTTCTTTATTTTAAAATAAAGCTTACAGTTTTTAATTTTTAAAAGAAAAGTTTTTGTATAATTAGGGTTGTTCTGTATTTCCGCTTGTTATCGTTAATTTAAAATTGTTCTTTGATTTCAAATGATTTAGAAAGTGTAGCAATTCTATAATCATTACCAGAAATTCAGTACGTCCATTTGAAACATGGTGATTTCATCTTTTATTCATACCAATCATATCAATTTTTCTATTTATCTGATTTTTGAAGCAATGATTCCAAGAACAATAAGGTACAATAACACAAGTGAAGCATCTCAATAATAAAGTACTTTAAATGTAAGTATATCCTAAAACAGAATCCTGTAATTAATCATTTTAGCAACAAATTTAAATACAATTTTGTTTATACTCATTATGTTCTGCTTATTAAGTTCTGACACTCATTCGTTCGTCCTACCAACTGATTTTAGATCATTAATGAACGCCGTTATCCTTATTTGATATGATAATAGTACATTTTTATATTTTATGTAACTATTTAAGTAAGAACTCGGGAAAAAGAAAATATAGAGTGTGAATAAAAGGATAAGACTATAGCCGATAAATTGATGAACATTCCCTATGATTATACACAAAATAACCCCTTTCTGTAGATAACACTTGGTGGTAGAAACGATTGGACACTCAACTTCATAAAAAAAAACAATCAAAATTCAATTAAAGTGTCCAAAGTTGAAGCCAACGAATAAGAAAACGGTATTATAAAACTTTGGGGACTGGTGTTATAAACAGCCCAATGTCCCCTCCCTCCCTGGAATAGTACATTCTGACATTGTTGAAAATAAAAGTCCTTCAGCCTACTCCTCACAGAGGACATCAGATTCAGTTGATCATTTTCTACTTTCAAAACAAGAAACATAAGTAGCGAAGCACAAAAATTCATAAAAGGACAGACGGACAAAATAAGTTATAGATAGAGAAATGTTCAATTGTCATAACAAAGAAAAGAAAGAGAGGGAATATGTAAAATCAGAAACCTCAAAATCAAATAATAAGGTTTATGTCTTTAAACGACAGACGGGGGACTGCCATTTACACATCCAGCAAATTTATAGTCGATGTGTTTTTGCCAGTGCAATAGATGTATTTATGACTGAATTTTTACTGTGTAAATGCCAGTGTCAGATGTATTTTTGGCATATGTATAAAACTATTTGATGTATTTTTGCCAGTGTTGGATGTATTTATGGCATGAGAAAAAGGAAGAAAACATTTTGCCAAAAATACAACTGTGTAAATTTGCTGGATGTGTAAGTGCCATAGCCCCCGACAGATAGACGGACAAAACAATGTGTAGACTCTTTATGGTCTGTCTGTCTTACTCCCCCCCCCCCCCCCCACCCTCCTTTTAAATTGAATTATAAAAACCCTCTTTATTTGATTTTAATTTCTTGGTCAAAATAATCTTTTTCTTATTTTATTTTTATTCTTATCAACCCCATTTGATATACTTTATAAAATGAGCAGGTAAAAAATTTACTTTTGATGGTTAGAGTACTTCATTTTTGTATTCACTACCATATGTTTAAATAACTTAATTTATAGAAATATCTTTCAAGCCTCCAGTTGAGCACGTTTTGGCCACCCATTCCCTAAACTTGTAAACACCCCCCATAAGAGTCCACCCATAGGGATCTAAAGGGATAAGACAATGGCAGCTAAATTGACATACTCCCCGAACAATGATACACAAAATTACCCCTTTTGTAGATTACAATTAGTGGTTTTAACCTTTGGACACTCAATCAATGATAGGTTGTATCAAATTCAATAACAGTCTTCAAAATTGTAAGCCAACGAATAAAAAATGTAATTGTAAAACTTTGGGGAATTGTGTAATAAATAGCCCAAGCAATGTCCCCTCCCTCCTCCATGGTCCACACACCTAGTGAAAAGTAAAAAAAGCGTTCCTGAATTAGTAAATTGCCGCGCGAAGCGTGCTAATTTTCTTTAATACCTCTTAAGTTAAGGGGTGTGTGTTGGTTTTTGCCCTGTTATTTGCTATTTCAGGGAGTGTAGAACCTTGAAAAGGTGGGTGGTGTAAGGAAGTGTAACCATCCCCCTTAATTTTGCCAGGGGGGTTGTTACACCCCCCTTCAGCACATATCTGATCTAATTTATGAAAGAAAGAAAAGTAGTCATTATATATTTACATAATTTTAACACTTTTCTTCTTTACTATGATAAAGAGAAAATATTTTCTTTTACAGGGAGGAAGGGGATATTTACCTGTAAGTTACAGTTGTACCCAAAGTTTTATAACTGCTTTATGTTTATCCAACAATTTTAATCAACTGAAGGGGTAATCTTCTTTATCATCAATGGGAAAATATACAAATTCATCATTAACCCTGATTATTTTGTAGTTTCTATCATCATCTATAATATAAAGTAGTAAGCTTTTTTGTCTGTAGCAAAGGACCTCGCTAACCGCTGAACCGATCGGTTTCTCCTTTACAGGGCAACTTCTCATAGGTCCTGGGAAGGTTTGTAACTATTTTGGGGGAGGGAACCACCACCCTCCCAAGATAAATCGCCTCTAGAAAAAAATACCCCTCCTAAAAAAAATAAAAAAATGATTATCAAATTCAACTACCCCCGCCTCAAGTGCCCCTAGAGGCCTCTAGGGACGTAGCAGCTAGTAGAAGTATATCCCAATAACAAAATATTCATTTTCAATTATCATGTTACAAAGAATTCTAATTTAAAACAAGGATGACAACATCCATAAAAGCGAAGCCCTGAAGCGGTAGGACAAACGGACATTAACACTTGTCTAGTGTCAGAACTGAATAATCAGAATATAAATGTATAAGAGTCGTAGCAAAATTGTAAGTAAAATTGTTAAAAAAACAGCTTGATACAGAATAATGTTTAGGGACATACTTTCATTTTTAGTTTGATTATAGAGTTGCTCAGGGAGTAAGGGAGGGGACAATGGATCGAATATTCAATATTTAGGAGTCTCAGACTTTGGGGACTGGCTTAAAGGGAATGTGCAAGAATTTAGCAGTTTCTGACTGAGTTTGGGGACTTGCGCAAGAAATGCCGTTACTCGCTATGTTAGTTTTGAATATTTATAGTTTTGCAGACAGAGGAGTAGTTCAAATATAAATACACGGCCCCCCTCCCATACTATATTTCACTCCCTTCATCCCCACCTCCTTTTTAAAAGTAGATGAGAAAGGGAAATGGAGAAGGGAGTTGGGGGAAATAAACAGGATAAAAAGGGGCAGGAAGGGGTGAGGGTCATATACTTGCCCATCCAGCTACACGCCTGTCTGCCCCTTTTTTCTGTGTTCACATCACTTGCCCCCAAATCTCTTTTCTCTTTCCCTGTCATCTGAAGAGATCCAGGGAGATATTTCTAGTAATTAATTACAGAATGGTTATGTCAGTCTGTAATACTGGTAATCTTATTTTCAAATGATTGCTTTTTTTCTTGGAACTTTTTTCTTAGTTTATGGTTTTCTAGATTTAATCAACAATCACTTTACAATTTCCACCATGTTTTCGGGATTATTCTGGTTTTCATGGCCTTTCTTCAAAAACTCTTAAATTGAATTAATTGCCCATTGTCCCCTCCCTTACTCCCTGAGAGTTGCTTCGCTTATAATATTGTACTTTTTGTCCCAGGAATCAGTTTGCCAAAAATCAGATCAATCGGATTATTAGATCACATAAAAATTTGTTGTTAAAAAATAAAAAAAATAACATGTTTAAAATAGAAGTACGGACATTCTGGTAATGATTATAGAGTTGCTACGCTTTCTAAATCGTACCTAACTACTACAGGAATCATCATGCAAAGTTTGGAATCAATAGGACAATTATAACATGCCTAAATTAACGAAAAAAGCTATCCGTTACGGACGGACCGAACCTAATTATAGAAAAGCTTCGCTTTTAAAAATTGCCATATTACTTTATTTGTCAACTAGCGGCTACGCCCCTAGAGGCCTCTAGTGGCCTTTAAATGTTTTTTTCTTTATTTTAAATATCTAATTTGAGAAATAACTTGTCTATGTTTTCAATTGTTAAATTCATGCGTCTACTCAGCGCGACTATGCTAGCAACACTATGCAGCAGAAATATTTATTATTTTTGATTTTATTGTGATTTCTCTTAGGAGGGTGGTGGTACCCTCCCCAAAAATAGTTATAAACCTTCCCGGGACCTATGAGAAGCTACCCTGTTATGGAGAACCCGATCGGTTCAGCGGTTAGCGAGATCCTTCGGTACAGACACACAGATACACACACAGACACACATACAAACATCCTGTTACTTTAGTATAAGGATTAGTGGATAAAATAATTCTTTAACAAGAGGGTTTAGATATATTTTTTTCCAGAACATCTTTGAAACCGATTTATATCCACTGGATTAAGACCGGTTCTCAGCCTTACTGAAAAATTATGTATAGCATCGTATTACAGGCAATTTCCATGATATAAAAAACATATAATCAAAACCAGTTTTGTTAGCCCTGAGGGGCCGATTGCCCGGGCTAACAATTAGGGGTTTTAATAGTTTTTAATGTCAGTATCTGCGGAAAGCTGTCTTTATTAGATAAGATAAATCATTATTACTAAGGAGTTTAATTTAACTTATTTAAGTATGTTGTTCCACGCAAAGGGTTTTATGGGTTAGTTAGGTTAAGTTGGCTCTTTGCCGCCTGCCGGTATGTGTGCTTAACCCTTACAGATCGGGCCCCAATTCCCACCTTAATAGATCGGGGGGGGGGGGGGGGGGGCCGTAGATATACCACACTTTTCTGGGATCTTGCTGCGTCAAGTATCAACTGTTGGGAATATCAAAGGATGACTCCATGCAAAATTTGAGCCGGATCCGGCCAAAACCGGCCGTGAATTTTATGAAAAACCGGTTTTTTCCGGTTTTTAGTGGGTATCTGTAAATCGATTCAGCTGGAGCAAAACCGGTTGGAGGTACAAAAAATTTTACTTCACATGAAATTTAGCCAATGCAATTGCCTACAAAAATGTACTTCATCATCAACGTGATTGGACAACTCTTTCCCCTCCTAAATGTCCATTAAAACCTCGAAAACGGCAAAAATCGCCAAAAATCACGCCTTCGGCGGCAAATAACGGCTAAACGGTCAGCCGGAGGCGAATGAAACATAAATAAAGAAATGTCCGCCTCAAAAAGTTGTTCAACATCAAATAGATGCTTGAAGTCTCTAAAACGACTCCTTCCCCTCCTTTAAGGGGAAAAACTGAAAAAACGTGATTTTTAAAAGTATGCCCACTTCGGGGGTGTGGGGGGCACTGAACCCGTCACCCCAGGGTCACCAAATATAAAGTCTAGGCGGCCCACAATGCTGAATTTTCACCAAGTGAAAGTCTTGTGTCATTATCTCTTATGAGAAAAAAGTTATTAATTAATTAAAATTTCAAATTGTGATTTTTTGATGGATTTCTTTGATGAAATGACAGGCTGGTCAATTTTTAGGCCATTTTTTGCGGTTTTTGGGCCGTCACGCCCAAACGGTTTGAGATAATCTCACGGGACCTTTTGCCCAACCTAAGTCTGGTTATTTGTGAGGTCTAGGAAAAAAAATCAGACTTACGCAAAAGATTATAATTATAATCTTTACACAGAAAAATGGCACGAGGTGAGGGTTTGAGGGGCCAAAATGAGCCAACCAGCGATTTTAGACGGCGCGCAGCGACGTCGTGCTTCATCCAATCCGGAATTTTTTTTTCTTAGACCTCACAAATAACCAGGCTTAGGTAGGGCAAAAGGTCCCATGAGATTATCTCAAACCTTCTGGGCGTGGCGGGCCGAAAACAGCAAAAAATGGCCTAAAAATTGACCAGCCTATCATTTCATCAAAGAAATCCATCAAAAAATCACAATTTGAAATTTTAATTAATTAATAACTTTTTTCTCATAAGAGATAATGACACAAGACTTTCACTTGGTGAAAATTCAGCATTGTGGGCCGCCTAGACTTTATATTTGGTGACCCTGGGGTGACAGGTTCAGTGCCCCCCACACCCCCGAAGTGGGCATACTTTTAAAAATCACGTTTTTTCAGTTTTTCCCCTTCAAGCATCTATTTGATGTTGAACAACTTTTTGAGGCGGACATTTCTTTATTTATGTTTCATTCGCCTCCGGCTGACCGTTAAGCCGTTATTTGCCGCCGAAGGCGTGATTTTTGGCGATTTTTGCCGTTTTCGAGGTTTTAATGGACATTTAGGAGGGGAAAGAGTTGTCCAATCAAGTTGATGATGAAGTACATTTTTGTAGGCAATTGCATTGGCTAAATTTCATGTGAAGTAAAATTTTTTGTACCTCCAACCGGTTTTGCTCCAGCTGAATCGATTTACAGATACCCACTAAAAACTGGAAAAAACCGGTTTTTCATAAAATTCACGGCCGGTTTTGGCCGGATCCGGCTCAAATTTTGCATGGAGTCATCCTTTGATATTCCCAACAGTTGATACTTGACGCAGCAAGATCCCAGAAAAGTGTGGTATATCTAGCCGGGGGGGCTATCTCGGCTCCTGGTACAGATAAAGACGTAAAATTTTTTTCTGGTGGTTCATGTGTATTTTTATAGAGAAAATTACTTTTTCTAGTCATAGCAGTCAGACCGCTCCTTAGCCGCTTTTGCGGCCAGTTGCTAAATTTTAAAACAGCTATAGAGCGGCCAATTTTGCAGCTAGGATGACCAAATTTTAGGACGAACTTTTATTTTTTATAACTAAAAAATTACTTTTTCTGATCATCGCCGAAAAACGGCAAATAACGGAAACCGCCATTTTCGGCGGTTACAGCTGTAAAACGGCGGTTGGCGGCGCAAATTAATATTTTTATCTGTATATTATTGCTCAAGGATTTACCAAAAAAAATTATAGGTCTCTAGCTGTAATAGAAGCCACGATATTCATGATATATGTCTGTAGTAAAAGCCGGACAAAAATCGGTCATAAAGTCGGTCAGGGAGCGGTCAAACGGTCATAACACCACTTTTCTCAGAAGGTCATTGATATCTAAGTATTCACCAAATAAATTTTAGGTTTCTACCTTATACACAAAAGTCATATTGTAGAAATTAAGATTTATTTAGAATTTTTTCTATTTTTTTTTGCTACCCAACCGACTTTGACCGGACACTACGACCGACACAGACCAGATATCCTAATAAAATCAACTCTTGCCGACGTATAATTACTAAAGTTAAAAAGTTATGAAGTTACAGCTCTCCATCTTACCTACAAAAAAAATGAGATTGAAAAAACTAGAAGGGGGGGGGGGGGGCTCTTTGAGCCCCCCCCCCTTCCTCGATCTGTAAGGGTTAATTTATATTTCATGTTAGGGGGAAGGGGGTGAAATTAAGGAGAGAGGTAAGAAGCATTAAATTTCATTTTTATAATAAGTTTATTTTTGAGCAACCTGTTATAATTTTGATTAGATATATAATCATCAAATAAAACAAATTGTATAAATGCACTATTGTTGGTATATAAAGTATACATTCGATATAGCTGGGCTTTTTGTAAAATTCTGCCTTTTGTCTCTTATATATATTAGAAGAAAAGGGGAGGGGGGAGATCATTTTATGAGCTATTGTCTCCTATTTGAGTCCTTAGACCTATAAAATTTCAAGTTTTGAACGAATTAAAATATTACAGGTTTACATTCAATGCTTACAAAATACAAATTAGTATTTGGCCCAATTAATACATTTCTGTTTATGTAATGAGTTCAATTAATTAAAGCTATCTTTGTAGAGATAGCTTATAATATCAGAAATATGGTGAAGTGAATAAATTTGTGTGTATTGATCTAAATCAGCTGAGACTTGTTAGTATTATAACCAGGGGTGCCGCATATTTTACTTTAAACATTAAACATTTACATTTTTAAATGAAAATTTTTAAAAAAAATTATTTTCAGCCCATAAACACAGCAATTTGATCTTTAATATGAATTGGTTATTTGTAAAATATTTTTTTTATCTGGCACCTCTGTAGAGAAAGCCGGCTGTGTGAAACTTGGAAGTTTTACTTGTGTGTGTAAAGAAATGACAAAAGACAACGTATTGATAAATGAATGATTGTTGTGTGCTGCTCAGCCGTATTTGATTAATATTTGACCTGATATTAAGGAAATTACTTTCCTTTCTATAAATTGTGCTATACATACGTGGCACTGACATATAAACTACAAGTTATATCAAACCAATATGGACAATATATTTATATATTTTAAAAATACCAAATTATATTGTAATATATGATATAATGATATATAAATGAATATATACAAACTGTAAATATTTGATAAAACTTTATATCAAAAAGATTAAGAAAAAAGAATGTTACAGACAACAATATATTTATATATTTTAAAATACCATATTATATTAAAATACATGATATATAAATAATTATATACAAACTGTACATATTTGTAAAAACTTTAAAACATATAGATCATGGCAAAAAAATTTAACAGGCAATTTTAGAAAAATCGTACATAAAAACATAATATGACATACATAAAGGCAAAGCCTATTAAAACCAGATGGTCAGACATACACACATTAACAAATATAGAGAGTTATTGCATTTAATTTTCAATATTATTTTGCGTCTGACAAAAATTCTGTATGTATATGTAGTCTACTTAAAGTCACTCACTTAAAGGATGCTTGAAATGGACATATACTTACGTTTTCAGAATTAATTTTAGAGATGCGTCGTGTTTAAAATTATACCTGATCGTAGAAGGAATCTATATGACAAAATCAAACGCATAGGATAATATAAAGTGTTTTAAAGGGACTTATTGACTTTCTGTTATTAGTTATGCTTTCTAAGTATACAATATATAATATACATTATTGTAACAGGAATCTTCATTCCACGTTAAAAATCTAATCTTATACCTAAATCTTAGCTTTTTGGTATAAATGAAAAAATCTTCTCAAAGAAAAATAATATCATATTACCTTCTAAATCTAAGACAAAGAGCATTCTAAGTAAAAGTTTTTATATATCATATATCAAGGAATTCAATTGAGTTTCAAACAGAAAAACCAGAATTTAATCATTCAAATAAATGAAAACATGACAAGGATGAAACATGACAACATTCATAAGAAGCGAAGCATACCTAGTATTTTTAAAGTACAGAATATTGGGATAAAGTAACTGTTCAGTAATATATATATATCGCATCGTATTATAGACAGTTTTCCGCGGATATTAAAACTAGCTTTTTTTGCTATGACGGGCGGAAGGTCAGGGTCAACAAAACTGATAATAATTTAATATTTTTTATTTTAATATACGAAAAAAATTGTCTATAATACGGTGGTATACATGATTTTTCAGTACGACTAATTACCAGTTCTAGTCCAGCCATACTGGAAAATTATATATAGGTATTACAGGAATCACTATAATATAAATAAAATTTCAGGAGCTTATTTTACAATGTCACAATGGCACTGCATATTAAGATTATCAATAACAGTATTATTTTTATTAGGTAAGTTTTATTTTTTCCATAAATATACGTTGGTGTGCAAAAATATTCGTCATAGGGGGAGGGGAGGGGGGTGTCTTAATCTTGCCCTAACGCAGAAAAGGTTGTTTAAGAACAGAAATTTTCTTAAAAATATCCTATTTTTTGCAAGAATTTTAGGTAGGTAGTAAGAAAATAAATTTATTCGGAATTTATACCCTACCTACAAATAGATATAGTTACCTATAGTAGGTAATAACTATCCTAATATATAGAGTAGTAAGGATTTTTCTGTCTGAAGCTTAAGATCTC
Source organism: Acartia tonsa (assembly GCF_053477335.1). NCBI lineage: Eukaryota > Metazoa > Arthropoda > Copepoda > Calanoida > Acartiidae > Acartia > Acartia tonsa. The sequence continues at coordinate 14,248,170 of NC_137271.1, read as the reverse complement.
AATAAATACTGAACCGATTGGGTTCTCTATTTAAGATAAGATTCACATAGGTCCTGTGAGGTGTTTAGGCTATTTTATTTTAAGAATAAAGATTTTTGGATGGTTTAAAGCTATTAAACGTAGCCGGTTGTACAGTAAAAAAAAAACTCAGATTACCCTTCTTATATATCTCCTTACATGGCAATTCCAAAAAAAAGTTATTAAAATGTAAATCTAGGGAAGACAGTGGGACTAGGAGATATAATCTATGCTGTCAACTGTGGAGGTGAGGCACATACTGACGTCTATGGAGTTCAATTTCAAAAAGATTCAAATAAGGTAAATTTTCTTATTCAGGATAAGTTTAATTAATATGTGCTGATTTCTTTCTAAAAATAAAAAATTTTATTTAAAATATACCCAATTGAATTTTAGTTTTTGGTTTTCATACAGTGCAGTGAAAATGATCTGGATCAAATATATAAAAAAAACTATGATTTTTTTAAGGCTGCTAGCAGCCAAACAGCTGAATTTATAATTTATGCTCTCAAAAAATTGTAACGGACAAAAAAATGCCTACAAATAATCGGGAATAGTCATTAATCCTGCAACGCATATAAATGCGCAAAAAATATTCATTTTAGGCCTTTTTTCTAAAATGCAACATTGAATCTAGGCGTTTCTAGATTACTTATACATCTTCTTATGGCGCTTATAGCGATATGCGATCCGTATGGCAGCTACCAGCCTTTAAAGTTCATATATTTGTTATGTTATCGATCCCAGGAACTTTTAACCGTGAACTGCACCAGATCCAAAATATGTTGGCTTTGTTTTAGGTCGGGACAGCATCAGATTTTGGAAAACAGCTGATAATAGGTCGGATAGCGCAGCAAGATCAAATTCTTTATCAAACAGAAAGATATCATACCTCTATGTTTGGATATGATCTACCTCTAGCAGGAAATTTTTTTATTTTGTTCAGTTTTTTGACAGGGTAATAACAAAAAATTTCAAAAGCCTATTTTATATCAAAGCCAAAAAAATACATTTAGACAGATAAATAAACAAAATTGGTTAAAGAGAAATCTATACAAGAATCCTTTTATATAAGTAACAGGATATCTGTCAGTCTGTTTTTGTGTACCAACAGTCACGATAACCGAAGAACCGATATAGTTCTACTTTATAGTTAAGTTTCTCTTAGGTCCTGGGAAGTTTAATAACCCTTTAAAATGAAATAGCCCCTGAAAAAATACTCTAAAAATTTTTTTTATTTAAAAAAAAACTATAACAGTAAGATGGGTAAAAGAAAACAAATAAGCTTTTAGTCTGAAATCTCCAATAGCAGCTAAGCAAATTTCTCCTCCAGGGCGGAGTGAAAGAGGAGCTTGTTATGGTTAAAATACATATTTTTTAAGAAAAAAACGAACAAAATAAAACTTTCAATAAATAGGCGATGGTGATTATCTTCTTGTACTGAAACTAAGTGAAGTCTACTTCAATGCTCCAAATATGAAAGGAAAGTCATGGGAAAAAAACAGTTTACTTCTTTAAATTCCAGTTTATGAATTTTTGTTCATCTTAAATGTTAAGTAGCAAGTTTTTATTTATTATAATATATATAATAGTATTTAGTATTTAGAAAACAAGAAAAATATGTCTTTCTATTAAAATAGGGTTTTTTTTGCTTAATTCTTTACCTACCTAACTATATTTTTTTCCAATTTGTTTCAAAATCAAACAAAAATCATATAAGTGTTTAGTAGCATTTAACTAAAATATGGAAATAACGGGATAAGACAAAGGCTGATAAATTGATGTACATCCTCATCAATGATGATACACAAAATTACAATTGGTGGTTGAAATGTTTGGACACTCAACTAACTAATAAAACTAACTAATAAAAAATTAATAAAAGTCCCAAAAGTTGTTAAACCAACGAATAAGAAAAAGTAATTATAAAACTTTGGGGACTAGTGTAATAAACAGCCCAATGTCTCCTACCTCCCTGAAACTAATAGCTTTTTCCATGGACTGATCTTACAGTGTTTGATATTGTACTGAATGGAGACATTATGGTTGTGTCTGACCTGGATGTTTTTGAAAGAGTTGGCAGGGGAGTGGCTCATGATGAGTATATTGAGTTTAGAGTTGAAAACAACAAAATTCTGTTCCAGGTAATAATGAATGTTAGATTGTCAATTTAGGCTTGTTAGATTAGAATTGTTATATTGATTTCAAACTCTGCATGATTTCCATAACAGTTAAGTCGAGTTAGAAAGCGTAGCAGCTCCATTAGCATTACAAAAAGTCCATATGATTTTAAACATGCTACTTTTTTCCTTTTATAGACAATTTTTTCTATAATGTACCTAATTATTCTATACATCTGATTTTTGGAACAAGTTACAAAATTTTAAGCAATTTATATAACCAAGTCCTAAAGTTTTAAATATGTAAGTATGTCCTTAAACATTATTCTGTATTTACCCAATTTTACAACAAAATATACATTTTAGTTCATACTTATAAATAGATATTCTGCTTAGTAAGTTCTAACACTTTACAGGTGTTAATGTTTGATTTTAAAACTAATTTTAATAAAAAAAATGAAGACTAGTTTCCTTATGCATTCTAAATCAAAGATTTTAATTAAGCTTAGCATCAAATTAAATGTGGCAGGTGTTCAACTTTAATCATATCACCTAGAAACCTAACGACAGTGGAATAGAGTTATTATTACATCGTATTATAGACAGCTTTCCGCGGATATTAAAATGAAAAGAATACATTAAAACAGTATTGTTAAACCCGAAGGGCCAACACTTGGCTCACAAAACTAGTATCATTTTTACAATTTTTTTTTTTAATATTCGTGGAATATTATCTGTAATACATTGGTAAACATGATTTTTTAGTATGGCTGAGAACCGGTTCTAATTCAGCGAATATGAATCAGTTTTGAGGTCATACAGGAAAAGACTCGATTCTATTACACCTAGAACCATGATTAAATTAAAGAGTAAAAACAAATTGTTATAATTTTGTATATTTCCATTTTAGGATGATGAATCAGAAATTCGTGCTGGAATGATAAGAATAGAGTTTATCAAGAGTATCCGAGATAATCCAAAAATTAATGCCATTGTTCTTATGAAGGTAACATACAATTTCAACAAAATTTAAGTTAAATGCAACAAGATAAATCAACATTACAAAGTTACAGTATGGGAAAAATACAGTTTAAGTACCTAGAATCTAGATAGTTAGATGCCTTTGTTTATTTTTAATAATTATTTTTTAGGTTTAGTCCCTTTCGTGGCAACGCTCCTTGAGGGGCGATTCTTCGTATTTTCACAGTAGCTTTTCTTCTATTTCTAGCCTCTGCGGGGGGCTCTAATCCTGCGGGGTTAATAGGCTAACCCTGCGGGGCAATCACCTAACACAATAACACCTAACCTAACCTAAAATATCCTGTTAAAAGCCATTTTAAAAATACGACGAATCGCCACGAAAGTGACTATACCCTTTTTTTACTAAAAAAATGTTATCTTTTATTATTCCAGTTTTTTTGGAATTGTCACACCCTTATCTATAAAATAACATTAAACCAGACTGTATCAATATGAAATATTCCTGAAGATCTATCAGAGTTCTTGGCTATAATAAGATTGCCAAAATGAATATTGGGTCAACACTCTTGTCCAAACAAAAATGTGTGAAAATGACAGGTATTTTTAATATTTAGGGAAAACTTTCTGACTGGCCCCAGCTGCCTCCCCCACCGCTGGATAACGAAGAAGAGGATTATACAGAACCAATACATGTAAATATTCAGGGGTTTATATTTATAATACAAAGTAGAATGATGTCTGTCCGTCTGTCTGTCTCTCCGTCTGTCTGTCCGTCCCATAAGATCTCAGTAACCACTGAACCGATTGGATTCTACTCTTCAGGGAATATACCTACTGGTCCTGTGATGGTTTTAGGCTATTTTCTTGGGGGGGGGGGGGGGGGGAATGATGGGTTTCAGAGATTTGAAGGAGTTCATCTATTGTATTTGTAAAAAAAAATTTAAGGGGATACTTTTATCAAATCTTGATTGGATTTTTCTATCTTTCTTAGAGGTGTATATTAATTTATTTACATTTCTTATCCTTTAAAATCCCTGATTTTTTTAATATCAAAGGTAGGGTTGGCAATCCGAATCTGCCCAATTTTTGGCCAATTTTGGAATCCGGAATTCGTTTGTTAATAGCGGATTCGGATTCTTGATTGGTAGGCTAAAATTAGCGTCTTGAGTTTCTTGTCATTATCATCATTTATATATCTAATATCTAATATCTATTAGAATCTGGTTCGATTCTCGGAAGTGAATTATAGAGAACACCAAGAACATTTATTTTTAGGACAAATGTAGCACTTAATTTTTTTATTTAAAAAAAGCCTTTTAAAGTATTGCTAGAATCCGGAATCCGAAATCCGCCAAAAATAAGAAACCTAATCCGGTTCAAAAATTTGACGGATTGCCATCCCGAAAGGTACGCCAACATTAGTGTACGGGAAGTAGGGCAAAGTTTGGATACACAGCAACAAGAGTCAGCAAAAAGTATCTTTAAACTTATATAAAAGCCCTAAAGTTGAAGTGTTTGTTATTTCAATTCAAAATAACAAATACTATGAACAGGATATATCTCCAAGAAATAAATTCAATTTAAACTTGATCCCATTGTGAAACATTCCAAAACTTTTACATTCTAAAAATAGATTATGTAACTGCATCGTTAGTAGGGAGGGGGGGGGGGGGGGAGTATATAATACCTTCTATGGGAGGGTTATAAAAATAGTTATAAACCTTCCCAGGACCTATTAGAAGATATATCATAAAGTATCAATTTGGCGGTTAGCGAGATACAGACTGTAGGTAGACACAGACTGACAGACATACTATTACTTTTATATAGGAATAAATAATGAAAGGTTATTTTTACAGGATGCACAAACAAAGAGGCGTAACCCAAGTGGACCCAAGGTGGCTGACCCCTACACAGAAGCCGACTCCACCTCATTATTGCCAGTATTTGTTGCCATTGGGGCTTTCTTCCCAATACTCATCTGCCTATGCAAGCTTTAAGACGGCAACAATTAAACAGTGCTACATACCTAGCTAACAAAATCACAAACTAGTATAGTTAAAAGCATCTTATACTGTTATTGTTTTTATATAATTTGACTCATTATTTAAATTTCAAATCATGTTAACATTGATATGAAATAATTTTCCTTAGTTTTTATGATTTAACATCACATTCTTAAGTATTATCACAATTAGTGAAATTGATATGTTTCAATTTAAGAAAAATATATTTCAGGGTAGAATAGTCTTTGTTACTAGGTCAAATTTAATATCATGTACTTAATTTACAATTAGTTTCGTTGAAATAACTTTTTAGCAACTTTCATTAGATTCACCATGTCCTGGGCATTATAAAGAAAGGATAATGTTATGTTTTGTTTCATATTTCACAAAATTTTTTATTTAAATCAATATATTATTACTTTCATGTTGCACCAGATTTTCATGTACTCACATAAATTGATGCTAGCAGCTGGCTAAAATAAAGAAACCCACAATGCACCCTTTTAAATTACCAATAAATGAGGTCAATATTAGCAAGCTAATTTGACGACAAATTTTCTCCTGGCAATATATCCAAGTATATCCTATATCCATTTGTATGTATTATTAAGTCTATTAGCATTTATCATTTTTGAATAGATTGAAATTTTGACCCCTATTTAATCCATAATTATTTAGTAATACATAATGTACTTATTTTTTATCAAAAATGAAACCTGGAAAATAAAGCATGCATCACTAATAAGATCATAAATTCCAATATAAATAACTGAGTAGGTACCTATCTTTTAATATTAAATTAAGTGGAAAATATATCAATAACAGACTGACTTTAAACTCTTGGATGCCATAATACCTGCCATGATAAAATAATTAAAATATCAATATTAGTAAAATAAGAGCTAGATTTAATAATTGCTGTGTAATTATGTAATTAATTTTTATTTGTTTAGTTTTGTTATTTTCTGTTTGTCAAAAATATAGAAAAATTGAAAAATCTTAAAAAAATGTTTTATTACTTGCACTATTCTAATTTCAGAAAACTCTCAAAATGAACTTTAAGATGGGAATAAATATGATTTATACATAATAAAATATTTGGGGGTCTCATCTCAAGGTTTTACCCTCCCCCAAAATAGTTATAAATCTTCGGACAAATAAAAAGCTACATTCTAAAGGAGAACCATATCGGTTTCAGCGGTTCCAAATATCCTAGGTACAAACAGACAAACTGAAAAAACACCTTAATACTTTTAAATAAGGATAAAAATAATTCTAGATAATAAAATGGACTGGTCCGAGCTGGTCATTATGTTTTTATTTTGTGGTATATTTGGCCGGTATATGGTTTATGAACCTTATCCTTGGAGAATGCTACAGTCACTTACATATCAGGTGATAATATGTAAAAATAAGAGGGGGAGGGAGGAATCTTAAACAATTTAAAGGGTGTAATAATATTGCGCGGCTTGTGGTAATAGTAGAAAAATGTTACGCATACCGTTAGAACCGCTATGAACTCTAGTTTTTAAAAATATAAGAACAGTTCCTGTGCTACAAATAATTTAAAAGCTATGTGGGAAAATGTCCCAAAATTTACTCGCAAGTCAAGTTTCAAGTTACCACAAGCCGTGCAATGTGAATTTTAAAAATGTCCGCATTTTTTTGCACACCCTTTAAGAAAACATTTGAAACATATCATTAGCAATCATTGTCCTTGCCTCCGGGGTGGGGCGAATTATAAAATTATACACCCCTGTTCCCTTAATATTAAACTAAATTAAATTGTATTTCAGGGTGTAGTATTACTCTGTATTAGTTCAATAGCAAGAATTCTTCTTATTTTATTTCCAGGTAACCTTTAAAGTTCAAAATACATTAAAATTAATGTTAAGATCCAAGACTATACAGACCATTAAAGTAAAACACTAGAAGGGAAGGGGTTAAATAACTATATGTTCCCATCCTAAGAACCTTGTGTCGACTCTCAATTGGGTCTTTGAAAATCAACCAATAGTGTCGAGAATATAAACAATTAACACAGCCAAGAAGCAAAAACAATTTGCTAGCAGACGAAAAAGGTTCTTGGAAAAAGGGGGGAGGTAGTTAATCTGAGCTGGATCTTTTAATTATTTGAGTGGTGAGCCAGATCGGGGTGAGTTGAGGGGTAAGCCAGATCAGGGTGAGCCAGATCGGTTCGGCTCACCCTGATCTGGCTCACCACTAAAATGATTTAAAGATCCAGCTCTGTATATACATCTATGCTATAGATCTGTTAACCTATCCATAAAATCTAAACCTAAAAGTAATGTGTTTTTTAAAAAAATCCTACAATTTGATTTTGAAAAAAAAACTTATAAACTTAGCATTTGGGCTTATGGTGCAGTATTGGTAATTTATCAGAGCCTAATATTTTAAAGTAAATGATCTTTCATCATTTCTTTCCTGCTTTAACCCTCCCAACCAAAGGAAGAAATAATTTGTATACAGTATTGAAGAAGACTTGTGAATATTTCAATTTGTATGATATAAGCTATCTATTTTCAATCATGATATTCAAATTTAAAAAGACAATGGTGACAAAATCCAGAAGCACCAAAAAAGAAGTATGGGAATTTTGATAATATTAACCATTAGATTTAAGAAAATCAGATGAAAAACATGAAAGATATGAGGAAATCAGTAAAAACAGAAAAGCGGCTAAAATCTGCTTTAAAGCAGTCAGACTGCCTTGGATGTCATGTACAAATGTTTAGAAATGTTGGCTTCAATAGCAGTTGAGTAAATCCCATTTCCTCCTTAGCCATTAGGACGGACTGATGAACAGACAAAGTGAATTATGGAGTAGTATACATAACTACAAACAAGAATTTGTGTGTGTTAGGTGATGTAAGCCTGTTTGCTTAACTTGCATCTTGATCTCAGTACATTTTAGTATTGAGGACACTCTTGCATTTAAAAAAAATAGATTAAAAAAAACTTTAAACAGTAGGATGGGTTCATATCGGAATTAGACAAAGCGGGGATATGCAACAGATAAAAGTAACCTTAAAAACATTTCTGACCGAAAAAGAATTTTAAAAAATTGAGTTTTAGAACACGACCACTTAAAAATATTTTGAATCAGAACTATGGCTTCATGGTGCTCCCTGGAAAGGCCTTGAGGAGCTGAATCAGGAACTATTGTCCATTTCAAAATATCTCGTTCCTAGCCTTAGAAATCACTAAAAAAAACAAAAAATTTTAAGGTTTATTGAGAATTGTCCAATTTGTAGAGGTTTTTTAGATTTTCTCAGGCTAGGAACGAGATTTTTTGAAACGGACAAAAGTTCCTGACTCAGCTCCTCAAGGCATTTTCTGGGAGCACCATGAAGCCATAGTTCTGATTCAATAAATTTTTGACTCCCATTTACAAATAGCTATACAATTGAATGTCTGGTCGTCAGCGGTTTTAAGACTTAGGATAAATTTTAAATCATCCAGAGGTGTATTATATCTATATAAATTGAGTGCAGATCCCCGCTTTGGCCTCAGAAAAAAAATGTCCAAAATCGACCCACCCTATTAAACAGATACCTAAACATTTTTAATTTTTCATGGGGGCTAGAGACTGCGCCCATAGCATCTAGCGACTACTAATTCATCTAAGGGGTAAGTGTGAGCTGAAAATAGCCTAAAGCCACCCCAAGACTGAAATCTAAAAATAAAAGACTAAAACCACCCTGCGACTAATGTAAAGCTTCCTTAAAAAACAGACAAAAACCTAATATGAATAGAATAAAATAACAATTTATATATTTTATACCAATTGGTCCTACTCAAGTTTATTCACCAAAGAATGAAAAACAGACCAACAAAAAGCTTGATACCTATGTAAAAGAAAACTATTAGAACTATCTGAGATGGGTTTTTAAAAGATGAATGCCGCGTTTTTTCAGCGTTTTTTAGACATTGATTGATTGAACGAAGACGATAGAATTTCAACAGAGTATATAACTTAAGAATACTGAATTTTAAATTATTTTCTTAGCAATTTTTAAAATGTCTAACACAGCTCTAAAAAGATGCATTAATTAATATGCAGCAAAAATGGATTGAAGATAATTTGTTTTTCTTCTATGAAGGCCGTACCAACAAAAGCGAAATAATTAAATAAATCGTTGTATACTCTTTTAGATTTCGCGAATGCCGCGCTTGTTATTCATAGCGTAAAAAATGTCGAAAAAACGCGGCATTATCTTTTAAGAACCCATCTCTGAATATTCAAAATGTAAATCTTTTTTTCATAAGAATATTAAATTGAATATAGGAGTGTCCCTTTATTGTGAATATTAAGTCAACATGACATTTCTCAACTTTACCAAACAATCTTGTTATATAACAGTGTATAGTAAGCTTTTAGTTAACTATACAATTTAGAGGATTTCTAAATATATAGATACATTGATTAACACTAAAATTAAGCAATTTGTATGTGTGTGTAGCCATAGTTTCTCAGTGTTTGGACCTAAGTAGTCATGGGGTAGGACGCTACTTTTTTATAGCCACCAGGGCCAGCTCAAGGTCCACGTTAAAGCACATTATAACTTTACATGCTATCAAATGGGTACTCCTTTATATTACCTAACACTCACTGAGTATGACAGATGTCCCAAATTAAGTCACATTAATAAATGACGCTCTCCACAGAGGAGTTTGGGACTGACTATTTAACGAGTATCCAAACTACACAACCAAGGGGAAGTTGTTTGAATGTATTATGCAAATTCAAAATAAAGCTAATAAAGTCCAATTAATTATTAAAGAATTAATATAGTTTTTTTTTAAATAGAAAAATTCTTATTATGCCAAATCCAACTTATCATTGTACTGTAAACGTATATGCTGCAATCATAAGTGTCTTGGTAGAATTTTGATTAAATAATTCTAGTTTATTAATATTAATGAATTGAATAATACTTTACATTATAATGTTAACTCTATATGAAAGGGGGATAGCAGTTGAGAATCTTTTAGTAACCAAATCAGAAACACTAAGAAACTCCAGCAAAGAAAAGAATTACAGCATTGAACTTTGGCATTGCGGTTGGTTAGAAATAGTGTCATCTCCCCTTAGCTAATCTTGTTGAAATAAGTATATAATATTTTAACAAAATAGTTCTAATTTAATTTAGGATTAAAATCTGTTGAGAGATGGTTGAGAAGTACAGCCTACACTATGGCAGCATTTATATCAACTCTATCATGGCTTCTATTAATTCCAGTGGATCAAGGTAATTCAAATACTTCCTACCTAATAACCTAGGTACCTACTAAAATATAATTTTTAACAAAATCATCTAGGTGTTGTTAAAATCAAAACTTTTCTATTTAATTTGAACCTGTAAGAATTGTCATATTGATTTTCATTACATGGCGATTCCTATAACAGTTAGGTACGATTTAGGAAGCATAGCAAATCTTTATTCGTTACCAAAAAGTCAATACGTCCAGTTGAAACATGCTGATTTTCAATTTTTTAAATCTGCAGAAAAATTGTCAGTCATTTTAACAAGATATATATTGACTTTTTATTAGAACTAAACTGATGCTTTTTTGTATAATCTATTCATTTGATAGTGTATGATAGGTTTCCTACTTTTTAATAAGTAAATCCTTATATAAAAAGTAACATGATGTCTCTCAGTGTGTACTGAAGGTTTATAACTATTTTGTAGGTGGGTAATCCCAATAGAAATCATCCTTAGAAAAGAATGCCCCCCCCCCCCACCAATTTTTTTACTATTTCTTTTTAAAACTCAAATTGAAATTCACCCAACTTCACCTGAAGTGCCCATAGAGACCTCTATAATAACATAAGTGAACCTAACATATTTCAGGCGGACTGTTAACATTTAAAAATCACTACTTCCACACCCTGAATATTTCCTATTGTGTTCTGCTCATGTTCATGGCTAGGCAAGAATGGAGGCAAAGGTAAAAAATTTCCAGTATGGCTTCGAAACTGATTAATATCCAGCGGATAAGCCACTCTGAAAAATCATGTATCGTATCGTATTATGTCCAGTTTTCTACGAAGTTCAAAATGTACAATCATAATATTATTAAAACGAGTTTTATTAACTCGTTTCTTCGGCATCTCGGGGTAAACAAAACTGGTTTTAATCCTATATTTGTACATGTTTATATCCGCAGGAAACTGTTTATAACACGATTCGATAAATAACTATAATCAAGAGTAGCAAGAGTCACGTGTAAGGTTTCAGGGATCTAAAGGGATAAGATAAGACAATGGCCGATAAATTGGTGTATATCTCAAATGATGATACACAAAATTACCCCTTCTGTGGATTACAATTAGTGGTTAAATCGTTTGAACACTAGAATTAATGAACCATCCAATCAAAATATAATTAAAGTCCCCAAAGCTGTTAAGCCCATGAATAAAAAAAGATATTATAAAACTTTGGGGACTAGTGTTCTTTTAAACTTTCAAAAACTACCTATTTGAAATGCTTTATTTTAATAACATACACTGCACTGCAATGAAACTTTCAAAACTTATTTTTAAGTAATAATAAGAATATTTTCAATATCCTAATATTTGAAGAAGAAAAAAGTATTTTGTTAAGATAACACATTATTAAAACTTTAGATAAAAGATTATTGTTTTAGGGACTTCATTTTTCCGTTGATGTATGCAATTGGATATGTTGCCTATGAATGTATAAATCAATTTTCAGGTACGACTTATTCTTAAAAATCTGTTTCATAACGTACAAAGTAAATTTAAGTTTTATCTTATTTACTAAGTATATTTGCGATTACTTTTATTTAATGAAATCTTCCAATTTTTAACATGTACAAAACGGCCTACTTAATTGCTTCAAGATCCATGTCAGATCTATATAGGAAATAAATGTCTATAAACGAGCTCAAGTTTTCCAAGGTATATATGATTAAAACTCATAGTGCTCCAATAATCCATAATAAACTCTCATTGCCCAGAACGATAAGACCCATTATTTTACTTTATTAAAAATAAATTCATTTTTTTCATTTCATGTTGCTATTTACCTTATATTGATGTATTTAATTTCTAATCATAAAAAAGAAAATTTAAATTTATAATATAATAAATTTAAGAAAACTATGTTTTAAAAGAATTCGATTGTGGCGACATTTTGTGTGTTCAAATATTAAACTAAAATTGTAATCATCATCATTAACCCTTTGGTGATGGTAATGTAAAGAAAAAAATATAATTTAAAAAAATCTTTTAAAAATCATTTAAATTATTAAATATTTACTTTCTTTTAGATAGTAATGCCGGGTGAGGAAAATAGATTTATTGAGAAATAGATATGCATATAGAAAACTAGCCAATAGGGAGATAATTATATCGAGCCAACTCTAGTGCATTTATATTTGAAGATATCAAATCTAGAAATATTAAAATTATTTTATAAGAAATTAAATATCTCTTTGTAAATGAATTTAAATTTAAGATTGTGAAACTCTATAAAATTTCATAAACACACTTAAATACTTTTTATAAAAAAAACCTAAAATATCAATGTTATGAAACTTGCCTATTCTAAGAAGAGAACAAAATGTTTAATTTTTGAAAAATTAAAATTGTACCTTTCTATTTTAGTCTAATTCCTTGGGTTTTCTATATATATCGTTTGTATTAAAAGAATTTACACTTATGATTGTACATTTTTATATTCGTAGAAAACTGGATATAATTCGATGCTAGACATAGTTTTTTTCATATTGATGAGAACCGGTTTTAATCCACTGGTTTCGAATGAATACGAGACATAATTTGTTTTCACCCATTCTTAACAAGCAAAGAACTATCACACTTATCTTTTAAATGAATGGTTGAGGGGTTAGTTATTTTTCTTATGTGGGGGCTATGCCAGCGTTGCCCTACCCATGCAGGGCTAAGCAGGGGTGAATTATTTTTTTCAAAGAAATATCTCGAACCCATAATAAGTAGAAATAATAGAAAATAAGTATCAATTTCCGTTAGGGGTAAATTAGGCACTACTTCTATTTAAATAATAAAAAAAACACTTGTTATTTTATTTTTATTTAGGATATGAGGCACTTTATCCTTTCTTGGATTTCAAGGCAAACCTAGGACTGGGCATTGGAATCATAGCAGTGTCTACAATTCTTATTCCTTACCTACATTGGGGTAAGTTTTAATGTTCATCTTAAATTCATTTTGAACTACTTTATTACTAAGCTATATCTTTCGTCCAAAAATGCTCATATAAAAGTAGAAGGGCGGGTGCGACACTTTTTAAACCAAAATAAAAATAAAAAAGAAGATAAAGCATTGAAATTTGATGTAGCAGTTGCTTTAAAGAGGTAAAACAATTTTTAACAATGCCTTTTTTCTAATGAAAGTAGTTCTCTGTTCTTTTCTTACGTATAATCCACTTACAGAACAGATGTTGAACAGATTTGTCCTATATATTAACTTCCAATATTATCAAATATTTTTATCTTAAAATAATTGTGATTTGTTTTCAGGACTTTGTAGACTGAACAGAAAGATATGGGCCTGAAAAAAATCCTGGAATAGATATTTATCGCATCGTATTATAGACATATTTCCGCAGATATTAAAATAAAGATTTAAAACAGTTTTGTTAGGCCCAAGAGGCCGAAGGCCTAGGGTAACAAAACTGGTATTCATTTTATGATTTTTATTTTAATATTCGTAATAAATTCGCCGCAATACGATGCTATACTTGATTATTCAGTATGTCTGAGAACCGGTTCTAATCCAGTGGATATTGATCGGTTTGTAAGGCATACTGAAAATGTAAATATTAAATCAAGTTTTGTGCTATGTTTACCCGGTGTTTATGTGACAAATAATTGTATTGTAATTAGGGATCTAAAGGGATAAGACAAAGGCCGATAAATCGGATACATCCCCAATAATTATACACAATATTACCTATTCTATAGATTGCAATTAGTAGTTAAAACGTTTGGTCACTAACTAACGAGCCAATCAATCAAAATTAAACATAAGTCCCCGTAGTTTTTGTACCAACGAATAAGAAAACATTGTTATATAACTTTGGGTACTAGTGTAATTAACAGCCCAAAAGCTTTAATTTAGCATTCCTTAAAGACCAAGGATGGAGTGGAAATTCCATAGTAAATTACAGTGGTACCCAAAGTTTTGGAAATAAGATTTCATAATGGTTGGTTTAAAAACTTTGGGTACTTTAACAAATCTTGAATGGTTACCTAGTGATTAACAAAATTGTTCAAACTTTTTCACCACTATACAATTAGTTTTTGATTTTTTGGGATTGGGAATTTGAATGAATTCTTCCATTATCTTATCGCTTTAGAGCCCTGCTAAAAATAAATTTTACTAAAAAATATAAAAAGTTACCAATATTTTCATAATTTTTCCGTATTTAAAAGGGGGAGGTAGGTTGTGCTAAAATTCTGTAAAGATGTGCGTTTTAAAGCTTAAAAACAGTAGTAGAATGATAATATTAACTAAATATGTGTATTCTTTATTGAATAGACAAAATTTTGTACATAATTATATTTAGTGAATATTATCGTTCTACTACTGTTTTTAAGCCCTAAAACTCCCACCTTTACGGAATTTTAGCACAACCTATATCCCCCTTTATATAAAGTTAATTACAAGCTTTGAATTATTAAATTATAATTGCAAGAAAATTTAATAGTTTGCTGTGCTTTATTGTGATAGACAAGCAAACTTTTGTGCCAATATTAAAAATTTACAAAAAATTTCCTTATATAAAAGAATATTTACACATGTACTATGTACATCAAATTAATCTAATTATTTTACAAAGTATGTTTAAAAAGTTTTCTTTCAAATGATTTATTATGTATATCTTGTGCGAAATATTTTCATCCTTGTTTGGTAAGCTTCCATATATTTTTATCATATTCTTCTTTTACTTCATTGTAATTTTGCATAAAATAATATTTATAAAATTTATGCTTATTTGAAAAATAAACATTGAATAAATCTACATAAATAATATTTTTATTTCTACTTTTTAACAAGAATAGTTTCCATGAAAACTTATGCCTCTTAAAACTGAAATTTTTAGTTTTTTTGTCTTTTTAAGCATTACCGACAGACAGACGGACAAATATATATAGAGCAGATGCGCATAAATCATGACTAAATATTTCAGCTATCTATTTTAAATAGCAGCCAAAAAACACATTTCACCACAGAGCGTTTTTGCATTTATAGTTTGTTCATGAAGTTTTATGATGTTATAAGGCTAACAGAATGTCTAAAGAAATCACTTACAATGTGATATAACCCTGGGATAAAGGAACGGGACAATGAATATAAACTTTGTTATATTGGCTGATTTGTTTAACAATATTTGATAATCATTTCACAATATGATTGTTTTTAGCAAGATATTTTTAAAGATTTCTGTGGATTGTCTAACAATTCGGCAGCTAACCAACATCAGCGGCTTAGTAAACAAAGCTCAGAATATCTGCAGCAAAAGTTTTTTTATCAAGTTAAAGAGGCAGCAAATACGATTTAAAAAAAAATTATGTTTTTGAGCCCAATAATATTCACTGTTTAGTCAGATTTTAGGACGCCCAACGATTTTTTGCTGGAGGGGGGGGGGAGATACCCCTAGAAATTTTGTTTGTGATGGTAAACAAAATTTCTCGCGCTCTTTTTATACCCCTCAGCTCTCGAAAAAAAAAGGCTTGGACGTCCTTGATGAATATACCTATTCCTATAGCCCTAATGTATCCTGACCCATAATAGGATTACCATTAAGAAATAAAAAAATCCACTTATATATATCTGGTATATTTTCTATCTTTTCCACAGTAATTAGGTTGGTTTCATATAATAAATAATATTTATAACATATAATCAATATATAATATAACAATAAAAGTTTTCACGTTATAATAGTATTTACAAGCGAATCTTCTCTAAAATTTTCTTTTCTATGAATTAGAAAAAGGGTGTTTCTTTAGCAAAGTAAAAATAAATTAAAAGTTCTTTTTAAATGCGAATCCAGGATTAACGAACCCACCAATCAATTTTTCACCTGTCCACGTATTCTATATCTATATTCTATATATATCTATCTATGTGTTTTGTTATATTCTGATTTTACTGCAAGGAAAAATATTTTAAAAGAAATCTAAAACTGCGTGAAAGGATAAACTAATATTTCTAATTGTCAATATTGGTGGCAAGGTATAAAATGAGTGAAGATAGTTATGAGATGAGACCTCCAATACAGGAAAATAAAGTTTCTCGTATTCACTCGAATCCGGTGGATAGGAACCGGTTCTCATCCATACGAAAAAACTATGTCTAGCATCGTATTATATCCAGCTTTCTACGAATATAAAATTGTACAATCATAAGATTATAACCAGTTTTTGTAGTCCTTGCCTTAGGCACCTCGGGGCTAAAAAACTGGTTTTAATTTTATAATTGTACATTCTATATCCGCGGAAAGCTGTTTATAATACGATGCAAGAAATAACTATTCTTGGAAAAAAATATTTAAAGAAACTAAGGCTTGCAAAAAGCTTAATTTTTAAGTTAGTTAATTAGCGACTACTACGACCCTAGAGGCACTAGATAAATTCGACCAATTTCTTATTTTAGCTTCAAAAAGAAAGAAGTTTCTAGTGGCAATTTTTATTGGGAGGGTGATACGGTAATACCCTCCCCCAAAACAGTTATAAACAGGACCTAAAGGAAGCTACAATGTAAAGGAGAACTATATCGGTTCAGCGGTTAGCAAGATCCTTTGGGAAACACACAAACACTGATCCTATTACTTGGTCCTATTAATGAAATACATTAAGAATGCATGACTTTATTATGAAAAAATACGAATAAAATTTAGTAATAATCTAATAACAAGGATGACAACATCCATAAGTAGCGAAGCATAAACAATTAAATAAGAATTTAGATATTAGTTGACAAAAGCATGTATATTAGGAAAAAATCACGAAACCTTTTCAACATTTGTTTTTAATTTCTTAATATTTATTTATATTTCAGTACTACGACTAACAGACTGACGGTCAAAGTAAATTACATACTGGATGCTCAGAACAACGGGAAATTTAATTTTGCTATTTTTAACTACAAAAATTTTTAAAAAACGGACCATAAACACCAAAGATATGAAGAAAAATGTGAAAAATATAAAAATAGCCAAAAACCTGCAAAAAGGCAGTCAGACATGTGTTCTTGAAATGAAAGGAAATTTAATTTTGATATATAAAACTGAAAAACTTTGGAAATTGGGCCATAAACACCAAAGGTATAGAGAAAAATGTGAAAAATACAAAAATAGCCTAAAACCTGCTTAAAGGCAGTCTGAACGTCATAGTTGTTTTCTTGAAACGACAGAAAATTTAATTCTGATTCTATAACTGAAAAAATTTTGGAAATCGGACCATAAACACCAAAGATATGGAGAAAAATGTGAAAAATACAAAAATAGCCTAAAACCTGCTAAAAAGCGGTCCTATCGCCATTGATGTTTTATAGTTAATTGTGCTCCTTGATAATGGGAATGTTGTCAAAAAATTCCAGCCTTTTATCTATTATAGGAGCCGAGAAAATCACGTTTCCCCCAAACTAAGACAGACATACGGACATATACTACGCAAAAAACTTTACAACATAAAATAGGAATCAGTGGAATTGGAAGATTCTCAAGGAAAATCTTTTTTATTCAACAAAATCAAAAGATATTTAAAAAATAAAATAGCTCAAAACCACCCCGGGACCTATGTCAAGCTTCCCTTAAATGGAGACTCATTCGGTTCAGTAGTCATTGAAATATTAAGCTTCATACAAAATCCTTACTACATTATGTAATAGGATATAGCATATATCCTCTTTATTGGTTTGAGAAAAATATACAAAAAAATAATTTGATTAAGCTAGCAGCCTAGAAAAAAAAACCGTTATGAAATAAGGGATACGAAGTGAGGATTCAAAAAAGCCTTTACATTATGATCCTTAGATTGGTTAAAGGATTAATAATATATACAAAATATTGTAAAAAATGTAATTGTAAATGAAAAAGGAAATAGTAGCTTTCGCTATATTGAGTGAAATTGTGAGCAAGCTTCCAGTCAAATGCGCTCATTAAGTCTAACTGTTTTTAATGTTGACCAAAACGTGTAGTATAATTAAACGTATATTTAAAAAAAGTTTGATCTAATAAGCGCATTTGACTGGAATCTTACTCACAACTTTACGCAATATTGCGAAAGCTACTATTACCTTTAATCGGGCTTTAGATTTATTTTTGACATAAAAAGATTTTAAAATAGGAAGTTCTCGGCTTATCATCAATGTTTTATTTAAGACATGTAATAGCTGCTTTATTTGTGGATTCTTTGTTTATTACTTGTGTAAGGTAAAATGTTTTCTCGTATTCATTCGAAACCGATTAATATCTAGTGGATTAGAAACGGTTCATATATTAACTAACGGATGCGCCCCTAGCCTCTAGGTGCTTTGCCCCAAGATAATGATCTCCGCACAACTCCAAAAACAAATGAGGGGTATTTTCAGTTTTTTTAGGCGGTTGGGGGTGTCCCACCCCCCAAGAAAATAACTTCAAACCACTACAGGACCAGTAGATATATTCCCTGAAGAGTAGAATCCAATCGGTTTAGTGGTTACTGAGATCTTAAGGGACGGACGGACAGACATCAAGCTACTTTGTATTATAGATATACAGAGAGATTAAGGGAACTCTAAAAGCACTTACTCTAATGGGTATATACAACATTTCTTAGTGAAGTAGTGAGTCAATAAGGGAAGCAAATACTTATAGAGATGCTATACCATATTTTTATTTCCAGGAAAATCATCCAGAGATAGTTTTTCAAGGACTGGATTATCAGGTGGATTAAAAATAATTTAACAATGTTTTTATACTTGTATTAAAGTTACAGAATGTCTGTATGTCTGTTTGTACCCAGAATCTTACTAACCGCTGAACCGATATGGTTCTCCTTTACAATGTAGTTTCTCATATATTAGGTCCTGGAGCATTTATAACTATTTTGAGGAAGGGTAACACCCCACCTCCCTCCTTAGAAAAAATGGCCTGGCCCCCTAAAAAATATATTTTCCCTCACCCCCCCTCCCCCCCCACTCTAGAGTGCAAACCTATAGTTTCAATATTTTTAAAGTTTAGTGTTAAATTTTCGAGATAAGGTTATGAAATTTAAATTAAAGTTTCACTTTCTAGGCTGTTCTGCTCTTGTCCCTTTACTGTTCTTTTTCATTGGCACAAGAGATTTGTAATCAGAACAAAGGTAAAAAAAGTATGGTGATTCCTGTAGTAGTTAGGTACGACCTAGATAGTGTAGCATCTATGTAATCGTTACCAGAATGACCGTAAGTACATTTAAAACATATTGATTTTTAACCTTTTCTGACAATAATTTTTAATGTGAGATAATTATCATGTTCAATTAATTTCATATTTATTCCTAAAGCATAATATCTGAAAATATATATAAAAATGACAATTTACCTTAATTTACTTGAACAAAAGAAGTACAACCCTATAAAATTGTTACAATATATCTATAGGATGTTTTGAAAGGTTCCTAAACCTTTATTTATATAAGATTGTAGAATGTGTAAAAGGTAAATAAACAGTAATTACATAATCTAATAGTGACGTTGATGGTATGGTTATGTAAACTATTACTTTATAAATAGAGACCTAGAGACATACTGTCGTAATCGGAGAATACTATATTCAAGACGTCTCATTGGTTAAAACATTTTACAGATCTTGGTACATAGGGGGCGTAATTTTTTCATTTCATTCACATTATGAGTCAACTAACCATTATTGCATATCATAGGATAAGGCCAGGCCTAGCTATTCTAACAATCAATCTACAAAAAATCCAGAAACCTTTAAAAGTAAGGTGGGGGTATATCTTGTTTTTTTATGTAATTGAAGAGGAGTGGGTAAGAAGGCGAGGAAAAGGGGAAGTGGGTGGTAGGGAAATTTTCCTTTAGAATTGTTTGTCAGAATCACATTCCCTTTTCCATGGATAAGGCTTTCATCAAGTAAATTATTTTGTGTGAAATTTCTTCCCTATTTGACTAAACATATAATATGTTAGTTAGGAATATTTTAATTTTGTAGAATTAGGTTAGCTTTCGTTTATAACATATAAACAAAGGCTTTTGTCTGCTATAAATTCATTTTCAAGTTTAATGAAAAATGGGGTCAGATGGACCATCTAGATATATTAAAGATATATTAAGTCTATTACTTTTACTTTATGTGAGTGGTAGTGACAGTATGGTAAATGTTTTTTAAAGGTAGATAATTAAAAATGAGCATTGAAAGTTAAAGTGTGTCATTAAAACAACTTAAAATTTATTGCAAGATAAAAGTTTGTCATTAATGCAACAAAATATTTATCTTCTGAACATTGATTAAAATGTTTATTTTTTTGTGCTTTTACTTTTCCACCATTCAAAAAAGAAATTCAATTGTAATGTAATTATTATCCGTAAGGACCTCTAAAACAAATGTCTCCAAAGAGTTTGTCTGTGTGCTTCAGTCAACATTTCTATAGAGTAATGGAATGTCAAAGTAGAAGAATGTTTTTCTACGGTATGAAATTTTAAATAGATTGGCCATTTAAATATCGTACTGGAAAGAACATACATTTTTGACAGAAAAATCAGTACTGTTACCTAAATTCATCACACCCTATAATATAAAGTAGTAAGCTTTTTTGTTTGTAGCAACCACTGAATCGATATGGTTCTCCGTTTGAGGGAAACTTTGTATAGGCCCTAGGACGGTTTAATTCTATAAAATAAGTCTGGGTATGGTTTTAAGCTATTTTTCTACCCTTCCATTTCCCTTCGAATATAGAGCCCCAAGATACTAGGGGCGCAGTTACTAGTAGTTACATACAGTACTAGAAAAATCAGAATCTATTAATCACAAGAAGCACCTATCAAAAATTCTAGATTTATTGTTTGATTTAAACAGATTGAAAACACGACTAATGAATGTTTTGATTGTATAAACATATTTTCCAAGGAACAATAAATGTAAAAGTATAGATGCATAATCCAAACACTACCTGGCTCAAGTGAAAAAGAACCTTTTCGTCAGCTAGCAAATTGCTTTCTAAATTTTTATAGGGACTCGGCTGTGTTAATAATACCAACGCTATTAACTGATTTCAAAGATACAATACAAAATCTGGACAGTATCCCCGCCCAGTGGGCAAATTTACTTATAGCTCATGCAGGGGCGTCCAAGCTTTTTTTTTTGGGGGGGGTAAAAAATTTTAGGGGGGGGGGTAATTCGTGTTTGGGGGGGGTAAAATGGCACGCGAAGCGCGCCGAAATTTTTTTTTACCCCCCCCAAAATTTTTACCCCGGGGGTAAAATTTGATTGGGGGGGGTAATTACCCCCCCTAAATTCTGTTGAGGGGGGTAAATACTCCCCCCAAATCTGTTGGGGGGGTAATTACCCCCCCCAAACTAATTTACCCTGGGGGTAAAATTTTTGGGGGGGGTAATTTAATTATGTAAAAAAAGCACCTACCTAATCTATTAAGTTAATAAGTACTATCCTATAACATAAAGTAGTAAGTAAGGTTTATTTGACTATAGCTTCAGATTTCATTACTTTTAATACTGAGTTCTCCTTTATAGGAAAGCTTCACATAGATCCCATGATGGTTCCACACTATTATAGGTCAATCCTTTGAGTGGTTTTAGGCTATTTTTCTCCTCCCTTTTTACCCTTTAGAAAACACGAGTTCTTAGATGCTAAGGGCGCCACTACTATTCAAATATATAGTAGTATCTCATTCTTTAGAACATTAAATACAATAATTAACTCACTAACAAATGAACCAATATGATTATACTTTAAAGTGAAGCGTCTTATAGGTCCTGGTAAGTTTTATAACTAGTTTTGAGACACCCTGACATCCTCCCAAAAGAAATCGCCTATAGAAATTCTTTTTCATTATTTAATGAAATATTTAATTTAGTTAGGTATCTATTTTATGGAATCTTCAGTGCTTTACAATTACATCATAGATCCCCGGGATGGTTTAGGGGGGGGGGGGCGGGGATTACTCCCTCCCCCCCCCCAAAAAAAAATTTTCAGTAAAATTTTTTTTTTAAGAACATTCAATTTGGGGGGGGTAAATACCCCCCCCAAAATTTTTTTTTTAAAGAACATTTATTTTGGGGGGGGTAATTACAATGGTTTGGGGGGGTAATTACCCCCCCCAAAATGGTTTGGGGGGGTAAATACCCCCCCAAAATGGTTTGGGGGGGTAATTACCCCCCCCAAAATGGTTTGGGGGGGTAAATACCCCCCCCAAAATCGTTGGGGGTGCCTACGGCACCCCCAAGGTAGGGGTAATTTTTTTTTGGGGGGGGTATTGTTCAAAAATTTTTGGGGGTGCCTACGGCACCCCCAAAATCGTTTGGGGGTGCCAAATGGCCCATTACCCCCCCCCTTGGACGCCTATGAGCTCATGTCCCTCTATTCTTATAACTTAATTTAGGAATAATAAGAACGGCTGATATTCTGATGAACGTATCCTTCCCAACCTGTGTTTTTATTTCTCTTTTTGTCTGGGGATTAGGTAAGTATACTCGGTGTATGTTGTAGTCAGTGCCAGGGAGAGAGGGAACATTTTTATTCCTATAGTCCCCAAAGTTTTATAATAACGTTTTCTTATTTGTTGGATTAACAACTTTAAAGACTTCTAACGATTTTGATTGGTTGATTAATTTATTTAAGTGTCCAAACGTTTTAACCACTGATTGTGTATTCTACGGAAGGGCTAATTTTATGTATCATAGTTATTGGGGAGTAAAACAATTTATCAGCCATTGTCTTATACCTTTAGTATTAGTCCAGGGATTGTTTTTAGTAGACCATGTGGCGAGTTAATTTGTCTCCTAATACGAGACATCTAAAAAAATCGACCACCCCCCACCAAAAAAAATGAAGACAACTTGTCCCTTTATTTAGCAAGGACCTTAAGATATAGAAGGCAGGGAGGAGGGGACACTGCATTGTTTATTACACTAGTCCCCAAAGTTTTAAAAACCCCGTTTAGAATTTAGATTTGTTAGTTCAAAACTTAACATGTCCAAACGTTTCAAACAATAATTTTAATCTAAAGAAGGAGTAATATTGCTTATAATTTTTGCGGATGCAAATCAATTTATTTGCATTATCTTATCCCTTTAGATCTCTGACTAGAAGGGATTGTAAATATAACAGGGACCTTAAGGGATAAGACATTAGCCGATAAATTGGTGTACATCTCCAATGATTATAAACAAAATTACCCCTTCTGTAGATTTAAATTAGTGGTTGAAACGTTTAAACACTCAACTTATTGAACCAACAAAACAAAATTCACCTAAGTCCCCAAAGTAGTTAAGCCAACGTTTAAGAAAGTGTTATTATAAAACATTAGGAACTAGTGTAATACACTGCCCATTATCCCCTCTCTTTGTGTAAATATTATGTTATCGTTAGGCCATACTGGTGTGGTTGATCAGAGCTGGAAGCATCATTACTTCCACACCTTTACTTCGGTTTCATGTGTTCTATCCATGATTTTCTGTCCAAAGGTAAAAATCTTTTTTTAAAAAGCCCGCAAGAAATACACCGCCCAAACCGCTGAAAGACTGACACAAGAGCCAAATACCCCTTTTTTTCTTGCAGGCTTCCTTTATTATTTAATATTAAACTTGGGTGATAGAAAAAAGTTTTCAGGTATGGCTTGGAAACCGATTTATATCCGCTGGATTAGAACCGGTTCTGAAAAATCATGTATCGTATCCAGGGGCGTCCAAGCTTTTTATTTTGGGGGGGGTAAAAATTTTTTAGGGGGGGGTAATTCGTTTTTGGGGGGTAAAATGGCGCGCCGCAAATTTTTTTTTTCCCTCCCAAAATTTTTACCCCGGGGGTAAAATTTGCTTGGGGGGGGGGGGGTAATTACCCCCCCTGAAATCTGTTGGCAGGGGTAAATTTAGTTTACCCCCCCCCCAAATTTACCCCCGGGGTAAAATTTTTGGGGGGGGTAATTTAAATTTTATTAAACATATAGTATTAAAAATGCGCGCGAAGCGCACAAAAATTTTTTTTATTAGAGATTTTTTATTTTGGGGGGGGGGGGGGTATTTACCCCCCCCCAAACAAATGGGTAGGGATAAATTTTAAATGGGGGGGGTAATCGCCACATTACCCCCCCCCCCCTTGGACGCCTATGATCGTATCTTATTACAGAAAATTTACCACGAATAATAAAATAAAACAAAATCAATTTAAATTTAATAAACCCGGGCTTTCAGCCCATAGGGTCCAACCAAGCTGGAATTTCTGTCTATAATACTATGGTATAAATAACTTTTGTGATTGAAAGAGTAAATCTGTAATGAAAAAAAGACTCAATTACTCAATAAAGAAATAATTATGAAAGTATGAAAAATAATTAAAAGGGAGAAGTAGCTTGTGCAATATTGCGTAAAATTGTGAGTAAGCTTCCAATCAAAGGCGATTATTTAGTCTAACTGTTATTAAATATACGTTTTATTATACTATGCATTTTGTCAGTATTAAGCACAGTTAGTCTTAATAATCGCTAATGACTGGACGCTTACTCACAATTTTACGCAATATTGCACAAGCTACTTCTCCCTTTATGACTAGGAATGGAAACCAAAGAACTGTTACATGCCCCTGATATACGCCATCATTTACTTTACATTCTATGTAACTATGCAATTATCAGGTAATACAATTTTTCCCTAGTATGGCTTCGAAACCAATTAATATACGCTTGATTAGAACCGGTTCTCAGCCATACTGAAACAGCAATTGTAGCATCATGTTAAAGCCAAATTTTAACGAATATTAAAAAAACCCAAAAAATATAATACCTTCGGCCCCTTGGGACTAAAAACTGGCTTTAATCTTATAATTTACTATTGTAATATCCGCGGAAAGCTGTCTATAATACGATACAATAAATAACTATTCTTCATGAAATAGAACATAAAGCCCCTAGAGTCACGTAAATTTTTTTTAGTCTAGGTTTAACAAAAAAATATTTTTTCGACCGCTAGATTGATTTAGTGGTTTAGATATCTCTTAAGAGGGACTGGTACCCACCCAAAAAATAGCTATAAACCTTCCCAGGACCCATGAGAAGCTACACTGTAAAGAAGAACCACATTGGTTCGGCGGTTAGCGAGATCCTTTTGTACACACAGACAGAGAGACACACAGAGATCCAGTTACTTATTATAAAGATAATAAAGTCAAAGTGTTAAAAAGATAACTGTTACGGACGTACGGACGGACCGACCGTAATTAAAGAAAAGCTTTGCTTAAAAAACTTAAAGTTCAGACAACTATTTATATCTTTTAAGGGAACCTTTCAATAAGTCTCCAGTTGATTGATTTCCGAACTGACCCAACCTTGGCTTCTGGAGTTGCTCTAGCTTCACTTGTAAGTTTAACAAGGACGACAACATTCTTAAGTAGCAAAGCTCAAGAAAATCCTGGAATAGAAAACCAGACTAAGGGAGTTAAACAGCAGATGTTCAGTTCTTATGACAAAGAAAACAAAGAGAGAATATGCAAAAACTCATAAAACCTCAAAAATGTAGACTAGATGAGCATATGACATAAGAATCTTTACTGAAAATTTCAGCTGAGATAAAATCAACCTTATTCGACGTTCACTCAAAGCCCAAAAATAATGGACTTAAAAGTGTATTAAACTGTATATAAGACATTTGCGAATATATTGATACCATTAATTTGCCTCTTAGATAGAAAAAAGTATGTTTTTTTTAATATTTTTCTCTTGCTACAAATCAAATTTCAAATTTAAGTCACCAAAAATGCTAAACTAATTTTTGCTCTAGAAGAATCAATTTTTGGAGTTAGAAAGTGCTTAATACCTCATTTTAATCGCCTGGCATTGCTTTATAATATACAGGTAATGACTTGGTTTTTTATGGAACAGCTGACTAATAAATTGAGGTTTTGTGATAAACCTACTTTTGTTGTTGCTCCATAAATGATATTTTTTTTCCCAATTTTTTTGGCTGTAAAGAAGCTTTATATATTCATATAACATCCACCTAAATTTGACTTTTGATATTTTATTTATAACATCACCAGAGGGAATTGAATTTTGGAAAAAAATATCAATTTATATTTTACACTGCTATGCATTGTTCTTGTTCTTGTTTCTAAAAAAAATTTATATTATACAAAAGAGAATTATTTAACGCTTCTATAGGTATGTTTATCATTTTTCTAGGCTAAATATAACTATAATTAGACCATTTTAAAGTTAGACATCATAACATATTAACACAATTATTGAATCGGTCTGTATTATTAAGCTGGCAACTCTTAAAACAGCTGCATTTCATTATCCTATTATATAAAGTAGTATCTTTTTTGTCTTCAGCTTAAGATTTTGACAATTACAGTACCTATTGAGT
The DNA here is from genome assembly GCF_053477335.1 of Acartia tonsa. NCBI lineage: Eukaryota > Metazoa > Arthropoda > Copepoda > Calanoida > Acartiidae > Acartia > Acartia tonsa. Next base: position 14,221,429 of record NC_137271.1, on the reverse strand, counting down.
TCTGTGTTTTATGGATGCTTCTTATAGGACCCTGGATAGTTTTGGAATTTTGAAAAAAATATCAATTTATATTTTACACTGCTATGCATTGTTCTCATTCTTGTTTCTAAAAAATATTTTTATAATTAAAAAGAGAATTATTTAATGCTTCTATAGGTATGTTAATCATTTTTCTAGTCTAAATATAACTATAATTTCAGCATTTTTTAAACATCATTATATTCAAGTTATTGTAATTTTTAAATAAAATATCAATATCAAGAACTATTGGAACAATTTTTACCATGCAAAACAAGGTGTTATACAGTGTAGGATCCCTCACAATATCTATCTGTCTGTCTATAATGCATTACACATGTAATGCTAATAGAGAGGATGCTATAAGAGTGCTCTTATAATGTGAACTTCTCATAATTGAATGGGCTTCCTGAAACCAGAGACCATAAAGTTGGCCTAGTCACTACAAGGGGGAGTGCAGGAGTATCTAGGGGGAGGTGCTTGTAAAAGGGTAATTTTTTTAGAGATAGGGGTAATCACCCCCCTTAATATATTATGGGGGGTATAAACCCAGCCTTTTAAATTTTTTTTAATAGGAGTAAAGAAAATCCTTAAAACTTACAAATCTAGGAATCAAACTAGCACCCCAACCAATAATCGGTTCCATGCCAAATGTAGGAGTGAAAAAACATTGGAGGGACAAATGCATGAGTCCCAAACGTCAGAGTGGAACAAACGCAGGAGTGGGACAAAAGTTGGAGTGGACAAACGCAGGATTTTTGGGACAAACGTCGGAGTGGACAAACACAGGAGTCCCAAACTTTTTTTTCAATTTTGAATTTTTTTTATACAAACACAGCCCCCCCATACCTTTGTCCTGTTACTTTTCTTAGTTAGGTTAGGTTAGGATATAGGCTAGGGGGCTGAGCGCTGCAGCCATAGTCATTATTTTGTAGACAGGGGTATAAAAAATTTCAAAATTGTAATATTATTAAAATAGTAGACACTCCTAGGTTTTATTTAAGCAATGTCCACTCCAATGTTTTCCACTCCGATGTTTGTCCACCTTGATGTTTGTCCACTCTGACGTTTGTCCCATTCTTACGTTTGTCCACTCCGATGTTTGGGACTCCTGCATTTGTCCACTCCGACATTTGGGACTCTTATGTTTGAGGTAGAACCCCAATAAGTAAATCTCAATAAAACTTCATAAAATTATGCAAAATATCAAAGTATTCAATCCCTGAATTTCAACCATCTATCTTGAATAGGAGTAGAGAAAATCATGAAAACTTGAAATGTAGGAATCGATATAGCCCACCCCAGTTTTTTGGCAAATCCTAATGAAACTTGATGAAAATATGGAGTATTGATAGAGAGAGAGAATATTCAATCCATGAAAATTTCAGCCTTCTATCTTTTATAGAAGCCGAGAAAATCTCGTTTTCCCCTTTCTGTCTCAGACAGACAGACATACCAATGGACAGACATACAGATGAATGGACAGACAATGGACGGACAAATATTTTGAATTATAGAGTAGCTTCACTACTAAAAAACTAAATAGGATAATTGTTGTACACAAATTGATTTCAGTATGTTTTAAATGAGCTTACATAATCAAGGACGTCCAAGCTTTTTGATTTGGGGGGGGAAGGGGGGGGGGGGAATTGAAATATCTAAATTTGGGCATCCCCATGTTTATTTTGTGGGGTAATCTTTATATAATAGAGGCAAGGACGTCAAAGCTTTTTATATTTTTTTTTTTTGGGGGGGGGGGGAGAGGGGAAGATTAAAAATTAAAAATTTAAAAATTATGGGGTTGCCCCAAATTAATTAATAACCCTTACCCCCTAACCCCCTCCCCACCGGGACATCCCTTTACATAAAGTAATGATTATAAAGTTGCTAAGTACCTTACTGCTACAAAAATCATCTTCCAACATTTAAGATTAATTCTAACACGCCTGAATTAACAATAAGAGCTAACCATGGCGTGGATATACACATCCTAATTGTAAAAATGTTTTGCTTTTTAAAATTGTAAATCAATTATTCAGGAATCGTTTTACTTTGTTTGTTTACTAGCAGCTGCGCTCCAAGCATCTAGGAGCTCTGTAATTAAAGGAGTAAGGAAATTAGTAAACTAGCCTTATACTTTACCGAAATCATAAGCTACAGACAAAAAAGCTTTATATAATATGTATTAATTTGTAAAACTGCAAATGATAAAATATGACCTATTTTTTTCTCTTTAAAAATTCTCTTTAAACACCTCCCCCTTTTTATATAAAGATGCTAATTCCCCCCCAACCCCAAGAGGATATAAGCAGTAAAAAACCCCGCAGGGGGCACAATTTTCTAACACTTCTTTCTTATTTAGTCTTTTAAAATGATTCAAAATGCATTGACATATATATGTATATTTTTTTAAACTCTTATTTTATACATCTTAATTGGAACTGATGATCTATTTTTATAGAGAAATATATGTATTCCATCAATAAAAAGTTAACAAATTAAGTGTGTTTATACATATAATAATTACTGTATATAATAGGATAATGAAATGCAGCTGTTTTAAGAGTTGCCAGCTTAATAATACAGACCGATTCAATAATTGTGTTAATATGTTATGATGTCTAACTTTAAAATGGTCTAATTATAGTTATATTTAGCCTAGAAAAATGATAAACATACCTATAGAAGCGTTAAATAATTCTCTTTTGTATAATATAAATTTTTTTTAGAAACAAGAACAAGAACAATGCATAGCAGTGTAAAATATAAATTGATATTTTTTTCCAAAATTCAATTCCCTCTGGTGATGTTATAAATAAAATATCAAAAGTCAAATTTAGGTGGATGTTATATGAATATATAAAGCTTCTTTACAGCCAAAAAAATTGGGGAAAAAATATCATTTATGGAGCAACAACAAAAGTTGGTTTATCACAAAACCTCGATTTATTAGTCAGCTGTTCCATAAAAAACCAAGTCATTACCTGTATATTATAAAGCAATGCCAGGCGATTAAAATGAGGTATTAAGCACTTTCTAACTCCAAAAATTGATTCTTCTAGAGCAAAAATTAATTTAGCATTTTTGGTGACTTAAATTTGAAATTTGATTTGTAGCAAGAGAAAAATATTAAAAAAACATACTTTTTTCTATCTAAGAGGCAAATTAATGGTATCAATATATTCGCAAATGTCTTATATACAGTTTAATACACTTATAAGTCCATTATTTTTGGGCTTTGAGTGAACGTCGAATAAGGTTGATTTTATCTCAGCTGTCTGTCTTTCTTCAATATTCCCCAATAGCGTTACGGTTTGACTGACGGACGGACAAAGGTAATTATATAGTAGCTTAAGTAGATACTGATCTCGAAATTATTGGAGGAAAACTTTGTCCCCCAAATAAACTACCTATTCATACTATAAATCTTCCCCTTTCCCTCCTTTATTAAGGGAGGGGGAAGTTTGTACAGTTATAGGAAATGAAATTCAGTACTAAAGTTTGGGAGGGCCGTTTGAGCTTGTTTTTAGAGTTATCAACCTAATTCTTTTTGTGAGCTCTCTTATATGACTGGATCTACACATAAAACTTTTAAAATCGAATTTTGGGACTTTCCCTCTAGGGGCTAGTGGAGCAAAAGACCCCCCCAAACACTAAAAATTTAAGTTCTGAGCTTATTTTTAGAGATATGGAGATTTTTTTTTCAGAAACCTTTTTTAACAAAACCAAACTAAGTAATCATTGGAGATTTCATTTTGGGACTTTCCTTCTAGGGGCTTGTGGAGCAACAGACCCCCAAAAACACTAAAAATTTGCGTTCTAAGCTTATTTTTAAAGATATCAACCTGATTTTTTTTAAATAATACTTTTTTAACACAACTAGATCAACGAACCATTACAGATTTCATTTTGGGACTTTTCTTCTAGGGGCTAGTGGAGCAAAAAAGCAAAAAGTGGAGCAAAAAATTTAAGTTCTGAGCTTATTTTTAGAGATATTGAGATCATTTTTTTTAAGAAACCTTTTTTAACAAAACCAAACTAAGTAATCATTGGAGATTTCATTTTGGGACTTTCCTTCTAGGGGCTTGTGGAGCAACAGACCCCCAAAACACTGAAAATATGCGTTCTGAGCTTAATTTTAAAGATATCAACCTGATTTTTTTAAAATAATACTTTTTTGACATAACTAGATCAACTAACCATTACAGATTTCATTTTGGGACTTTCCTTCTAGGGGCTAGTGGAGCAAAAGACCCCCCCAAACACTAAAAATTTAAGTTCTGAGCTTATTTTTAGAGATATTGAGATGATTTTTTTTTCAGAAACCTTTTTTAACATAACCAAACTAAGTAATCATTGCAGATTTCATTTTGGGACTTCCCTTCTTGGGGCTAGTGGAGCAAAAGACCCCCAAACACTAAACATTTAGGTTCTGAGCTTATTTTTAGAGATATTGAGATGTTTTTTTTTCAGAAAACTTTTTTAATACAACCAAACTAAGTAAGCATTGCAGATTTCATTTTCGGACTTTCCTTTTAGGGGCTTGTGGAGCTACAGACCCCCAAAAACACTAAAAATATGCGTTCTGAGCTTGTTTTTAAAGATATCAACCTGATTTTTTTAAAGAAAACTTTTTTAACATAACCGAATCAACGAACCATTACAGATTTCATTTTGGGACTTTCCTTCTAGGGGCTTGTGGAGCTACAGACCCCCAAAAACACTAAAAATATGCGTTCTGAGCTTATTTTTAAAGACATCAACCTGATTTTTTAAAATAATACTTTTTTAACATAACCTTAAGAAACCATTACAGATTTCATTTTCGGACTTTCTTTCTAGGGTCTAGTGGAGCAAAAGACCCCCAAAACACTAAAAATATGAGTTCTGACTCAAGCGCATTTTCATTGGACTCTTGAAGGAAAGTGCCAAATCAAAATCTGTAATGATTACCTAGTTATGTGAAAAAAATTTACATTAAAAAAATATTTTTATTGTTTTTGGGGTCTTTTGCTCCATAAGCTTATAGAAGGAAAGTCCCAAAATGAAATCTGTAAAAGTTACCAAGTTCGGTTATGTTAAAAAAGTGTTCTAAAAAAAGGAGGTTGATATCTTTAAAAATAAGCTCAGAGCTCATATTTTTAGTGTTTTGGGGGTCTTTTGCTCCACTAGCCCCTAGAAGGAAACTCCAAAAATGAAATTTGTAATGGTTCCTTAATTCGGTTATGTTAAAAAAGTTTTCTTTAAAAAAATCAGATTGACATTTTTAAAAATGAGCTCAAAACTCATATTTTTAGTGTTTCTGGAGTATTTTGCTCCACTAGCTCCTAGAAGAAAAGTCCCAAAATGAAATCTGTAATGGTTCGTTGATTCGGTTATGTTAAAAAAGTATTATTAAAAAAAAATCAGGTTGATATTTTTAAAAATAAGCTCAGAACGCATATTTTTTTGTGTTTTTGGGGGTCTGATGCTCCACAAGCCCCTAGAAGGAAAGTCCCAAAATGAAATCTGTAATGGTTCGTTGATTCAGTTATGTTAAAAAAAGTGTTATTTACAAAAAATCAGGTTGATATCTCTAAAAATAAGCTCAGAACGCATATTTTTAGTGTTTTGGGGGGTCTGTTGCTCCACAAGCCCCTAGAAGGAAAGTCCCAAAATGAAATCTGTAATGGTTCGTTGATCTAGTAATGTTAAAAAAGTATTATTCTAAAAAATCAGGTTGATATCTTTAAAAATAAGCTCAGAATGCATATTTTTAGTGTTTTTGGGGGTCTGTTGCTCCACAAGCCCCTAGAAGGAAAGTCCCAAAATGAAATCTGTAATGGTTCGTTGATTCAGTTATGTTAAAAAAGTATAATTTTAAAAAAATCAGGCTAATATCTTTAAAAATAAGCTCAGAACGCATATTTTTAGTGTTTTTGGGGGTCTGTAGCTCCACAAGACCCTAGAAGGAAAGTCCCAAAATGAAATCTCCAATGATTACTTAGTTTGTTTATGTTAAAAAAGGTTTCTGAAAAAAAATCATCTCAATATCTCTAAAAATAAGCTCAGAACTTAAATTTTTAGTGTTTGGGGGGGTCTTTTGCTCCACTAGCCCCTAGAAGGAAAGTCCCAAAATGAAATCTGTAATGGTTCGTTGATCTAGTAATGTTAAAAAAGTATAATTTAAAAAAAATCAGGTTAATATCTTTAAAAATAAGCTCAGAACGCATATTTTTAGTGTTTTGGGGGGTCTGTAGCTCCACAAGCCCCTAGAAGGAAAGTCCCAAAATGAAATCTCCAATGATTACTTAGTTTGTTTATGTTAAAAAAGGTTTCTGAAAAAAAATCATCTCAATATCTCTAAAAATAAGCTCAGAACTTAAATTTTTAGTGTTTGGGGGGGTCTTTTGCTCCACTAGCCCCTAGAGGGAAAGTCCCAAAATTCAATTTTAAAAGTTTTATGTGTAGATCCAGTCATATAAGAGAGTTTACAAAAAGAATTAGGTTAATAACTCTAAAAACAAGCTCACACGGCCCTCCCAAACTTTAGTACTGAATTTCATTTCCTATAACTGTACAAACTTCCCCCCCCCCCCCTTAATAATGATAGTCATACTTCTTCAAATTCAGGTTATGGTACCACTGATTCATCTAATATTCTGTGGACTTGCAAGGGTAACCTAACTTTTAATCTTTTAATAGCAGAAATAAAATTCAAAGTTACTTTATTATTAGAAGATAAACCTTATCAATAAAACTTAAAAATTAAGAAAATAAGAGGGGTTGGATGGGGATCGAGAAATTCAAATGAATTAGAAAATATTCAACCCTGTCATAACGTTAAAAACAAACGTAGCAATAATGAATTAATATTTTTATTTAGGTTTTCCTGAGGATCAACATTAAGCTGTCAGCTGCAGTAGATTTTGTAATTAATGGAATCAAATAAGATTACAGTTGATTCAGATAACAAAATTTGGGGGACGGGGGGATTGGAAGTAATTCTTTAAATATCCCTCTGTAAGAAATTTACCACCCCTCTCCCAAATGAGGGTCCAATGGTCATTTATAAAATTATTGTCATATAACCCTCCCTCCCCTGAATGAGGGTGCAATAGGCATCTCTAAAATTGTTGTCAAATAACCCCTTATTTCTCCCCCCCACAAAAAAAGCTTGCACGTTAAGATATATAAGTTTTTAAGTTTTTATAAAGAAATTTAATGTTAGAGGTAGTTTTGAAATCTGCAGTAAATTTTAAGGATTTTTAAAAATAAAATTCTTTTTTGTATAATTATTTATTTCAAAGCGCAAATACAATTTAAGTTAATTAATTTTGACATCCGTGAAAGGTGGATTGAAAACTACCTGCGCTCTAATTGGTTAAATGATATACGACACTTAAGCTTCTACAATCAAAACGCAGATAATTTTCAATTCACCAATCACAAAAGTCAAATATAATTAACTTAAATTGCATTTCTGCTTTAAGATAAAGAATTACCTATACAAAAAACGAATTTTATAAAAAAAAACATCCTTAAAATTTTATGCAGATTTCAAATCTACCTCTAACATTAAAATTTTTTCCAACTTATATATCTTATTGCACGTCCTTCATTTTTCAATTAAATATTATACTATTATACTATTATGTTGGCGAACTCAATTTACTGAGTTTTGATTAAATATGTAATGAAAAATAAAATACTTGATTTATAAAAGTATTGTTAATTTGTTTTGTTTTGTTATTTTATTTTTTATCCTGTATGAATGTTAATGTTGTTGAATTGGTATAGAATAAATAAATGTTATTTGTAAAACATATAAGCATTGTACTAACATATACAGAAATTTGCATATCAATTTGCATCTAACAAGTATCAGCTTTGGAGAAGGTTTCAATTCTTAATTCTGACAAAAACTCATCTATCAACATGCGGCATGAAATTTTCTCGAAATGTTTTCATAGAAGAAATCATCTTTTGGCAAGACTGTAGCTGTTTAACATAGTTCTTTTTTTATATATTGTAATACAATTTTTTAAAAAATCCACGTATTTATTTTTAATGTAATAAATAGTATCTTTCTGATATTTGCAGAAGCATGAAACTCTGAGTAAAAGAAAATAAAAATCAAAATTCACTTATAAAATATACATTATATAGGGTCAAGCGGGGCATAGACCGGTAAGGGGCTAACCCGGTAATTTTTGACCCACCTTCATAAAGTGACCTTTATCTCCATGTTCCTTTCAAATGACAGCAAAAAAACATAGAAGCAAATTTGTTCCTTATTAAATTGCCTACAAAAAAGTATGAAATGAAAATTTTGTGAGATGAATTTTAAGGGTACTTTTAGGGTCTCAAAGTCGGACGAAAATTTTTTCCCCCCAAATAATTGGTGGTTCAACGGCTATACAAATGACGAGAACGCATTATCATTTCTTGATGGATGAAGTGAAAAATATATACATTTTTTTTTGAAAAGCTTTACATTTTTTTACATAAAGCCTAAAATTTCTTAAAATAAACAAATTATTGAGTCATCCCTTTTAGGGGAAGCTTAACATAGGTCCCAGGATGGTTTTAGGCAATTTTATTGGTCGATTAAGGCATTGGGAGTTTTTAAGGCTATTTATCTGCCCCCTTCTTACCCCTTTAAAGACAGATTACCTAAATGCTAGGGGAGCAGTCGTTGCTAGTAAACATATAAAAATGCTATGTCCAAAGAAGAAGAAAAAGAGTGTACAATGACAGTGAAATAATAAAAAGATAATATGCAATGGTGATAAGAAATTCCGGTTAAACAAGTATTACAATGAAAAGGCCACAATAATTTTGTATTTTTTTAAAAATGAACATAAAATTTTTTAAAAATTCTGTATCAATTCAAGAAGAAAAAAATAGCACTTTTAGTATTTAAATTTATCTAGAAGCCAAAAATCTAAAATTACACGAATTTCAGATTCTAACATTTGATTAAAAAAAATAGCAGATAAGTTTTAAATGAATTTGGGTTGCAATATCAATCCTAAAATAGTTGTATTAAAGACAGGTTTTCGCGGATAGTAAAAAATAATTGTATAATAATTCTAGAGACAACTTTATACTGCTACAGTTATTGTTGCTTCTAGCTAAATGTCCTATCCAGTAATCGATATATTATTACTTGGATGTAGCATCAGATTTTCATGTAATATATAAAGTAATGCTCACAGCTGGCTAAAATAAATACCCCTCATCTACTCCCTTCCTACTGGATGAACGAACCGGCCAATAAATGAGGTCCATATTATCAAGCTGAATGACAAATTATTCCCAGTCAATATATATCCACGTTTATCCAGTATCTATTTGTCAAGTCTTTAATTTGGTGTGGCAATTTCGCGCCACACCACATGCTAAAATCAGCTGATCTTGACTTGACATAAGACAAGCAGACAATTTTTACAGAGAAAAGAGTTCACATTTTAAGTCGTGATAAATATTTAATTCTTTGATAAATATGTAAGTTTTCTTTATTAAAACATCCAGCTTTCTCTTGATAAGTGATTGTTGCATGTTTGAGGAAGCGTTTCTTCTCTATAAATATTACAGAATTTTCCAGTATGGCTTCGAATCCTATCATTTTCCACTGAATAAGAAACGGTTCTCAGCCAAACGAAAAATTAAGTAAATTATCGAATTACGGACAATTTTCCGCGAATATCATAATAAAAATCATAAAATTATTACCAGTTTTGTTAGACCCGAATAGCCGACAGCCAGAAAGTATCTTTATGAAAGTATGTTTTTATGTGTTTTAAGTACCGAAAAATCTCGCCAACAACTGAAACGACTTGGCTCCTCTTTACAGGGAAGCTTCTTGAATGTCGTGAGGAACGTTTTTTTTACAGGTGGGTATCTTCAGCCTTTCATTGCAAATAACCCTAAGAAAACTTAAAATTTCCTTTAAGAAAACTTAAAATTTCCTTTAAAAAAAATTAACCTCCCAAAAACCCTTCTGTAAGCTGTCCTTAAAGACATTAAACCTACTAACAGCCAGTAACATGTATTATCATAAATCATATAAAAACCTATCTAATTTAACATTTTAATAATTGCAGCTCTGCTACAAATAAATGTTGATGTCCTTGTGTTAACTGTTCCATGAGATATGAGGCTCGCAAATAGTCTTCACCGCTCAGTTGCCAGGGTAAAGTCTTACTATAATTATCTTACATATCCTTACAAAAAAGTAACAGGATGTCTGTCTGTGTGTCTGTACCTAAGGTTATCGCTAACTGTAAGGTGGATGTTATAAACAGTCTTTTAAAATTGTGACTGACTTATAAAAGGAGCATATTTTTGGTTTTTAGTAACGAAGCAATCCGGATAGTGTTTAATACTGTCTGTCCTATGGTGAGCTGATTTTATTAGCAGTATATGTAGATAATTAACTTCCCTTTCCTACCTTTTCCATCCCTTTCTTTCTCTTTCCCTACCCTTTACTTATTAATCCCTTCCCCTTTAACAACCCTTCGCTTTCACATCAGTTCCAAGTCTCCAGAGCTGGATCTTTAAATCATTTTAGTTGTGAGCCAGATCGGGGTGAGCTAACTTTTCACCAATGAGAGCACAGCATTTTATGATATGCCGCGCTGTGATTGGCTGAAATTCGGCTCAAACCCGATCTGGCTCACCACTAAAAGATTTAAAGATCCAACTCAGTATTTTTACCACATTCAAAAAAATGCTATATTTATAAAACATGAACATTTTTGAAAGAGGCGAAAATTGACCCTTTCTAACTTGAATAAAATTTGTTAAAATTTCAAACGGAGTTATAAAACCAACCAGTATGAGTGACTCAAAAACGTGTTGTTTGGTAAATATATGTACTGAAATAATTAATTTTTTAATTAAAAATTTTAGATTAATAGAGAGGTGACAAAAGTAGGAAGGTTTAGGTAAAAATGTTTTTATATTTTATCTTTATATTAAAATTAGACAGAAAGCTGTGTTATTTTTTTTATTTATTCATTAAATTCTTTTTGTTGTAAAACTCAAACAACCCTACAATATAAAGTAAGCTATTTTTTGTCTGAAGCTAAAGATCTCGGAAAGTGCCGGTCCAAACTGATTGTACTTTTAAGGGGAGCTTTAAAAGGACTTTAGTTGTATTTATGCTATTCCTGACCTCCTTTGCCCTCCCCTAGAGACTAGGGGCGATGCAACTAGTGCAAGCTATATTGTAATATATCATATTATATAGGTATATTTGTTATGAATAATGTATACCAGCTATGCTCTAATGAAATTATCTATTTGTGTATGACGATTTCATGAAATTAAATGTTTGAAAAAAACTCTCTAATTATCGAAAATCTTGTATAGGTTTTCCGATAAATTGTACTTATTTTAATTTAGATATACTGACTTATCGTGCAGAATTTCACAGAATAGCTTTTTGACTATTGGTAAAGTATATCCTTATAATAAATAATAAATTAATAAATTGAATTTTAAATTGTCCTAATTATTTTGTGGCAAAGTATATTGAAAACTGGAATATTCTGCCTTCCAGTCCTACATACTATATGTATTATTTTAATAATTAACTCACACCAAGCCACAATTACTTATAATCTGTCGGACAAAGAACAAGTTACTTTTTATCCAGTGATTTTTAAAAGTCAATAAAGAGACATTTTATATTTAACTTCAGAGAGAATGTCAAGCTCCGGAACGGCACAACAGGTAAAATATTTTGTGATTTTTATTTTATTATTCGTAGAAAATTGTTTGTAATGCTAAATGATATTTTTTTAGTATGGCCGAGAATCAAGCTGATATTAATCGGTTTCGATACCATACTGTGAAAAGTCTTTATCAATTACATATGTCTTTCAAAAAACTTTTTAAAATGGAAACGAATACCAGGGCTCTGTAGCCGCGCGTCATCCGCGACAGCGCCTCAAATTAAAACCCATCTGGATGTTTGAATTTCTTTTTTGAAAAGAATGATTGTCATGTTTGGGTCAGGTTTAGACTTTCAGCTTAAATTTTAATATTGTAAAAGGTTGATTTTCTTGAGGCTCGCAGGCGCTGAAGCGCGGCTGCTGATCCCTGTAATATACCATCCTTACAGACATACAAAAAAAATATTTATTGCATCGTACAATAGACAAATTTCCAAGAATACTAAAATAAAAAATAATAAGTATTGTTGGCATTTATATTTTTTTATTATCAGCGGAAAGCTGCCTTATAATACTGTACGATAAATAACTTTTTAACACTTTTAGCAAACTTTTTTTTGATAATTCAATGAAAAATAGTCAAGATACGAAAAATGTCATATAGACAAGCACACATACATCTTACTAATATTTGTGCATAATATTATATACATCAAAAAGAAGCATTATTCAATTTGGAAGAATATCTTAATGGCCTAAAACGTATTCCGTATTAAAAATACTTATTCTCACAGCTAAAATATTTTCAAAAAAAAACAATATAAATGGCAGAATACTTAGGATGACAAGAAAATGAGCTGTTTTAATCCAATTAGAAAGTATTGTAGTTTGCAATAAAAAGGATAATCCACAATAACAGAGATCTACAAGGATAAGACAATGGTCGATGAAATTATGTTCATCCCAAATGAGGATACATTAAATTAACCCTTCTGTAGATTACAATTATTAGTTGAAACTATTGGACACTCAACTTTAAAAACAACAAATCAAAATTCAATTAAAGTTCTCAATGTTGTAATGCTAACAAGTAAGAAATCTTTATTATAAAACTTTGAGGACCAGTGTAATAAACAGCCCAATTTCCCCTCCCTCCCTGGGTAAAACTAACTACCTAAATACTTTTTTATTTTAGGACATTGAAAATTTGAGCAGTGAAATATTAAACAAGATCCACCAGTTAGTTCAAGACCAGTCGTTAATTTCTGATAAATATGACAAGACTAACAAGGTTGTTGAGTTTATGCACCCCAGAGATTTGGGTAAGTAAAAGGACATTCTATGTGTACCGAAAGATCTCACTTTCTGCTAGAGGGTTCTACCACCCACCTATCGTTCCGTGAAATTACCCCAAGAAACCCCTCCAAATAGGTATTTCACTTTAAAAAAACTAAAATTGAAATTGGGTTGGGGTCGACTTCCTCCCCCCATCTTAAGGGCCCCTGAAGCCTTAAAGGGGGCATAGCCATTGCATTAGCGAAAAGTCTCAAATTTGGTTCAAAATTTGCATTTCATAAAAATATTGTCTGTATACTACCTAGGCAATTTTTAACTAAGTTACTGGCTTTAACTCGACATTTCATGTTTATTTGATTTAAATCTTTGACATACTTTTTAAAAGTTTGGTGCCTTTCTGAGGTAATTTTTGAAAGATTTGAAGCAAATAACTTCATGTTAAAACATATTATTTGGAAGTTCAAAATCCTAATGATAAATGAGAAACCAAAGTCTTTTTCTTCGCAGTATTTTGAAAATTATTTCAGTGAACATAGCACCTTAGGTAGATGTTAAATGCAAACTTTAAAAAGTACAGTTTATTAAGCTAAACCATAAGTATTAAAAGCAATTAACAAGGGGGGAGGCGGATGTGCCACTTTTTGAAACTAATAGTAAAACGCGCATGATCTCAGCCCATAAAAGAGTTACAGCTCTAAAATTCAACACAGCAGTTGATTTTATGATGAACAGTATGGAACTGTGAGAAACGGCGGCGGAACTTCCAATCCCGCCGTAATTTGTTTGCCGTTTTTTCGAAAACTAGACAGTTCCCAATCATCTGAGTTCCGCCGCCGTTTCTTCATAGTTCCATATTGTTCTCAACAAAAACAATTGCTGTGCCAAATTTTATAGCTGTAACCCTTTTTGTAACCCTGTTATGGGCTGAAATCATGCGCGTTTTACTTATGGTTTCAAAAAGTGGCACATCCGCCCCACCCCTTTAGTTTTTAATTTAACAAATATGAATGAAAAAATTCCAAGAAAAATACTAATTCAAATGTTGAGTACATGTATAGAGAAATAATGATCAAAAAGAAACTCATTAATATTTCTTTAGAAAAAGTTCTACCTTTGAGAATTGGCGGAGAAGGAACAAGTTTCAGTGAATTAGGTAATTCAATTTTTAAACTCAAGGTTCTTATACATAAATCTGCGGGTTAGGATACAGATGCCCCTGCCTCAGAAAACCAGTAATAGACTTCAAAAAGAAGGTTTTAAAATTTGATACATGAATCAAGGTTAATATTTGGGGTTTAAACTTACACTCTTCAAAGGCTCTTAGGAATTAGCTTATTTTTTTCTAAGCTTAAACTAGCAGGGTGTCCTAAGCCTGCAATGCCTCAATAACTTACAAGAAGTAAGCTTAATCTAAAAAAAGAGATAACCTTATAACATCATTACAAATAATTTAGAATGCTTTTTTTTCTATCATAAAAACATCTTTAGGCTAAAGGCCACATCTTTGATACCTAAACTTGTATAAAATATAACTTTGATGTTAATTTAATTACCAAGTATAACCGAGCTAATTAAAATCCAGGAAAATATTTCCCTCCGCAATTCTATTTCATATAAATCTTAAGTAATAAAGTATACCAAGCTATGTGGCCAGGCATGTGATCTCAATATAATGCAAGACTTAAGTTGTTTCATTATGTTGGATTGCAAACAGAGATCTTATTGGACGATAAATTGAAATACGTCAACAATGATGATAAACAAAATTTCTACTACTGAAGGTTAAAATTATGTAAAAGTTTGGAATCAGTTAATGGAAGTTAAATAAATGTTAGTTATGAGCTAGTAAATAACATAGTATTGTTATAAAACTTTAGGTACCAGTGTAGTTTACAGTCCCATGTCCCCTCCCTCCCTGTATTGCAAGATTCTAGTACCAAAAATGTACCCAAATAGAAATAAAACAGAATAAAAAAAATAGAAATATTCCTCCTATCTACTATTTACTCTTATATTTAAAAATGTAAGTTCAAAATTAAAAAGTGACATATTTCTAACACACAAAGCTTTTTAAAGATGAGAATTTTAATTGATGGAACAGTGAGATTTTTAAATAAGTCAGCAACAAATTCACTTTTTACAACTTTCCCTCCCATAGTTTTACGTCAAAGGGTCAATTAGGTTTGTTTATGCATACCTATTTAAAAAGATTTTTAACTTAGTAAAAAATATTTTAATTGTAATTACTCAGTAATAAGGTATAGACAACAAGAGAAATAATTTAAAATAATATTTGGGGGGCAGATAAAAAGGTCATCAATTATACTGCTGTTGCCCCACAACAACATATGAGAATCACAGATAAGATTCATGATTTTTCTTGAATTAATTTCAATGTTGGTATAAGCTGGCAGGCAATTTGCATAACATTGTGCAGCATTTTATAGGAAAATCTCAAAGTAAAACATCTGCCTTACTATTCATTATTAATATGACCATTTACAGTTTTGTTTTAATTATATCATTTTAGAGAAAATTAGCGAAGATGTGGTGAAATACAGTGTCAAGACATGCCATCCTTACTTTTTTAATCAGGTGACTAGACTAGTTCATAAAAAAATGTTTAAAATAAAAACTGGATATTACCTTTCCAAGGTATGAACTACACTTGGATGCTTTCCAATTTTTAGTCCTGCCAAGGATATCCAAGGGGGAGGGGGAGGAGAGATGTCGCCCCCCTCTCCCAAAAAAAATACCCAAATTTAGTTTTTACCAAAATATGCATTTTGCATAGGATAGGTAAAGAATGTTTCAAAAAAAAACTTTTGTATTTTAACTCACAATCAGAGACTAAAAACTATTTCTAAAAGGTGGAGAAAGAAGGAAATCTTATTTACTGTTTGGAGATTCTAATTCTAAAATCGTTTATGATACTGTTATATGGTAAATTACATTATTATATTGTAATTATGAAAAATGGATACAAAAATTCATACTTTCTCATATTAAATACCATAAATTACATGTATACATATAAATTTCTAGTTGTATCATGGGGCAGATGAATATGGATTGGCAGGAACTTGGCTTTCAGGTAAACCTTTTTTATTATGCCCTAAAGCCTTTAAATCTTTAATTTAAATTGGTTCTAGTAAGAGGGATGATACCCTACCCTCCCAAGAGAAATCGCAACCAAGACATACAATTTAATTTTTCTCTTAAAAACAAAAATTTAAAATGGGTGGAGAGATGACCTTCACCATCCCCCCCCCCCCCCCCCTATTCTAAAGTGCCCATAAAGGATTCTAGTGGATGTAACCGCTAGTCATACAATAAAGGAAAAAAGTGATATTAGACAAGCCAATGAGTTAAAGGTAAAATCAATATTTTTTCACTCATACAACAGCAAACAGAGGTTAAAACTGGTCATGTTACATTAGAGTTAAAAAAAGAAGTTGTTGTTTGAATAAAATTAAAGCTTATATTATTAAAATCTGTTTAGAAGCCCTTAATACAAACAACCACACCTTTGAAGTTGCTCCAGTGTTTATACTTGTTGAACAAGCTATCATCAAATATCTTATGCAATTGTTATCCTGGGATACAGAGGTATAGATTTTAGTAGCGAAGCTACTCTATAATTCACTTTGTCTATCAATAATGTTATTGGGGAATTGTGATTTACTCGGCTGATAATTAAGAAAGACAGCTGCAATTTTCAGTGCAGATTCCTATGGTATATGAGCATATAGTCCATACATTGATATTTCCATCTATTTGTCGGTCATGATTTAAACCTTTTTTAAAGAACTATAAGCAGCAGATTAGATTTCTAAATAAAAGTAACCCCACCGCCAAAACTACAGAAGTGCTAATTCTCCTTCTCATAAGTTATCAAATATCCATTCACCTATGTAAAATTAAACATAAAATATCTTTCTTTAATATCTCATTTCTATCATGAAGTGGAAATATTGTATATTTAGAAGATTTAATATCTTTTATTTGGAATGAAATTTTAATCAAATTACCAGTGAAGGATGTAAGTTTTAATTTTATTTAAATATAAAATTTGGTATTTAAATAGCACTTGAAAGTAGTAGTGTGCACAGATAATCATTTCAATATTATAAACGTCTATTAGGTTCTCATTATAAAGATTAATTGCAATATTTTTAGGCATATATAATTCTTAAACTTGAATTTTAAATCTGGCCTTCTAATAAATAGATTACACTGATCTGAACTCGCCCACACCTTAAGAAAATTAAATTTAATTTTTCAGTGTGAATTTATAAAATTTTTAATTTTTTAATAATTTTTCCTAAAATATTAAATATTGCACTGTAGATATTTAAGATATTTGAGACAATTAAAAAGTTTAAATAGAAAGAACATTCTTAATGTACTATTGTTATTGAGAGTCAGTTTATTAGAGAAAAATAAGTCAGATTTAAAAAAAAACTCAATTAATAGAAAAGTTTTTTGTTTTGTTTTTATTTGAATTAAAACACTATTTTTGTAATATTAATTATATTGGAATGGGTATTCTAAATATTCTGGCAATATGTAATCACATGGCAAAATTTTTCTTAATTCCCTTCTTGAATGAAGAAGGTAGACAGAATAATTTGGAAACCTATTCCCTTCTTTAAAATAGGATTCATAATTTCATCGTACATAATACATAATCATTTTAGATACAATAAAATAACAACTCATATTTTAAAAGTTGGGAGATGGAATATTTTCTCCTGGTGGAAGTATATCCAACATGTATGGCATGGTTCTGGCGAGACAAGCAAAGCATCCAGAGTTTAAAACTAAAGGTAAGGAGGCTGTACCATATGGACCACATCGTGCATCATACTAGGGACATTAAAAATGATTCATACTGCTCCTATGTCAGGTGCATGACATTATTAGTAAAAATAAAAATAGTAATAGTAGGCACATAAACAAGCGCAACTCAATACAATGCACAAATTGGTCTTTTAGACAAAGGTCGTGCAATCAAAGCGTTAGTTGTCTTTCGGGCAAATGGATGCTTTACACTGCTATTATATGACGTGGTGCATATTTCAAGGTGTCTGAAGAAGTCTAAAACCCGGAGTTGCACCAAGCCTGCTTCATCATTATGCATTATTTACATTTCTCTGATACTCTTATTTAGGATTATTTGGAGCTAACCCACTAGTTGCATTTACTTCAGAAGAAAGCCACTATTCCATTAAAAAGGTACATCATTTTATAAAAGTAATAGGAGGTCTGAAAGTCTGTGTGTGTGACTGTGTGCCAGTCTATCCGTTGTATCTCAATGACCGCTGAACCGATATGGATTTCCTTTGAAAGGATCTTGGACAAAGTAGCTTCAGGAAAATAGTCTCCAATATGGCCGCAGCGCTCGGCTCCCTGGCCTGCCTAGCTGCGGGCGCTCGGCCCTCTAGCCTAAAACCTAACCTAACCTATGATAGCCTAAGAACATTTATTTAAGAATTCATTTTTGGGGAGGGTACCACCCTCCTCCAAAAGAAATCTCCTCTAGAAACCACCCCACCCCGTTCTTTTCAATACCGATAGTAAATGAGAAATTTTACATTCTTCAAAAGCTAGGTCAAATAATGCGTTGGTTTACTTAAAATATAATATTGTTTTAGGGTGCTAATTGGCTTGGAATTGGAATGGAAAATGTTATTCCTATTAAAACTGATGAAGGTAATTAAAAAGAACTCTTCAATAATGTAACTTTTACGGCAAGTGGAAAACTTTCCCCCCACCCCCCCTCCCTTCTCTATTTTCAAATAATCTCAAGCTGCTGTCAACTCCTGCTCTTCTCATTATGAACCTTACACCTGCCTAAATCGAAATAGTTATTTATTGCCTCATAATAGAGATAGCTTTCCGCAGTTAATAAAATTTTAAAATATTACTTATTAGATTAAAGCAAGTTTTGCTAGTCCCGAGAGTTTTGCTTGTCTAGAGAGAGAGAGAGTCCCGAATTCGCAGTTATACTGGAAAAAAATTCTAAGTTAAACAAAATTACATTGATTGTATCTTTGAATTTTCAGGTGGTAATATGCTACCAGAGGAATTAGAAAAGGCAATTGTGTTAGCAAAACAAGAAAATAAGGTAATAAAATATTTTGGATCTAGTGCAGTTCACAGTAAAATGTTCCTGGTAACGATTATTTCCAATACTCTATAGACTATAAAGGATGCTTGCTGCCAAACGGCTGAATGTACTTAGCATGTCAGCATACTATTCCAGATTATTTGCAGGCCTTGTGTTATCGTTTCAGTTTTGCGCGAGCATAATCTATACATTCCACTGTTTGACCGTCAGCATTAGGGTTGGCAATCCGTATCCGAATCCCGGATCCAGAATTCGGAATCCGCCCAATTTTTGGCTAAAATTGGAATCCGGAATCCGTTTTTTAATAGCGGATTCGGATTCTCAATTGGTAGACTAAAATTAGTTTTTTCTTTCAACTCCCCCTTTTTGAAGGCAAAGATTATTATCATTATATTTATATAATATCTTTTAAAATCTGGTTCGAATTTTGGAAGTGAATTATAGAGAACACCAAGAACATTAATTTTTAGGACACATGTAGCACTTAAAACTTTTTCAAAAACCTTTTAAAATATTGCTAGAATCCGGAATCCGCCAAAAATAAGAATCCGGAATCTGCGAGAATCCGCCATTTTTTTGGGACGGATTCTTGTAAGAATCCGAATCCGGTCCGAAAATTCGACGGATTGCCATCCCTAGTCAGCAGACATAAAAGTTCTTAGATTTTTAGAGATAGTCAATACTAGGAACAATTTACCGTTGACTGCACTAGATCCAATATTTACCAATGAAGTTTATTATCTTTAAATGGAATGTCTTACTGATAACTTGGGAACTTATGAGTAGACGCTCTATTGCTAAAAAAATAAGCAAAGCAAAGTTTCAGAAAAATAAAAAAAAACTTTCATTATCTATGTCTAAGGTTTACTAATTTTAAAATGACAAAATACAAAGTTAATGTTTGGAATGTTATTTTCAGGATCCGTTCTTTGTGAATGCTACATCTGGCTCTACTGTCACTGGTGCTTATGATGATTTAGGAAAATTTTTAAATTTAAAACTTGCAGCTATGCTCCTAGAGGCCGGACACTTAAAGAAAGGTGGGAAGGCCGACTCTACACCTTTACTTTTAATTATAAATTTGTTTTGGAGGGAGCATTTTTTTCTAGGGGCGATTTTGAAAAGGTGGTGGTACCCTCCAACAAAAAAAAATATTTTAAAACCTATAAGAAGCTATACTGTAAAGGAGAACCTTATTGGTCAGTGGTTAAAAGTGGTTCAGACAGACAGAGATCCTGTTGCTTTTACATTTCTCAAACACATATCACAAATTATTTGTAATCAAAAACAAGAAAAAGGTTTTCTAGGCAAATAAAATATTATCAATATTATAATTTGAAATATTTGAACAGAAAGATTGAGTGAAATCTGTAGAAGACACAACGGTAAGAAACTTTTACATAAAATAAGCTTAAGATCTTGGAAAATACTGGTCCTTTATGATTGTACTTTTTAGGGAAGCTTTATAAATATCTTGTAGTGGATTGAGGCTATTTCTCTGACCTCCCCTAGAGGCTAACAGCGAGGCAACTAGTATTTATACTTAGTATGAAGAAAGTTTATGAGGTTGAAACCAGTTCTATTGTGCTGAAGGGATAAGACAATGGAAAATAAATTGATGTACATTCATAATGATTATAAACTAAATTACCCCTTCTGTAGATAACAAGGGGGGGGGGGTAAGTTCTGACACTTTTGCGTAAACACTGATTATAGGCTTTGTCTTTGGAGTGAGAGGATAGATCATTTAACAAAAAAGTTTATTTTTAGGATGCAGTCTTCCTATCTTTAAAGTTTTTTTGTCCTCCAGGATCAGTTACTGCAGGCCTCCAGGTTGTCTCTGGACAGGAAAGATGAAAATAAATTTTTTTTTTTGCTGAGTTAGAGTTCAAAATATGCATCTTTTATCTTCAAATATGTAAATAACATTCAATTTTTTTTTCATTTTTACAACCTTGACAACCTGGAGGTCTGCAGCACCTGAACCTAGAGGCCAAATACAAAATTTTTTTAAAAATAGGTAAACTACATTCCAAAAGGAAATTTTTTGGTGAAATAATCTATCCTCTCACTCCAAAGACAAAGCCTATAATCACTGTTTACGCAAAAGCGTGAGGATAGATTTTTCGTCAAAATCAATTCATATTAATTTTAGTATGGTTGCATGTGGATGCCTGCTGGGGAGGTGCGGCTCTACTTTCAAACAAAAGACGCCATCTTATGAAGGCATGCATGGATTATAATTCATTATACTTTTATAGATTTAGTTGACAACGCCATACATGTTACTGATCAAATTGTATTAAAAGTATTTAAAACTATAGAAGATAAAAATACTTTTCTGTTATCCTTGTACAAAAGTAACAGGATGTCTTATAATAAATCTCGTTAAAAGCTGGTCCTTTGTGAAATTTCTTATAAATCCTGGTAAGGTTTATAACTATTTTGGGGGATAATACCTCCACCCACCCAAGAGTAATTGACCCTAAAAAAGTATTTTAACTTCTTTTTAGAGGTTTCTGAGCGCGTAGCTGCTAGTATTATTAAAATAGAATAACCCATGCATGATTCAAGGGTTGTGAATTTGCTGATTCTCTAGCTTTTAACCCACACAAGATGCTAGGAGCCCCGCTACAAACCTCACCATTTCTTACCAGACACAAAGATTTACTATTTCAGGAACAGAATCATCTAATTTTTATTCATGTATAATTGTTATTCATCACATTGTATTATAGACAGCTTTCCGCGGATATTAAAATGAAGATTAAAACCAGTTTTGTTAACCTCGAGAGATCGAAGGCCCTGGGTAAAAATTTTGAGAATTTTATATTAATTTTCATGCCTGTAATACGATGCTATACAGTAATACAGTATGGCTGAGAATAGGTTCTAATCCTGTGGATATTAATCGTTTTCAAATCCTCACTGGAAATTTTTTTTTATAAATTAATGAAAATATAATTAACCTTAAGTTAATTTATAGTTGCCATATAAAAACCAAACTATTCTGTTGAACTAGGCAAACTCAAGCAATGCAACCTATCTGTTTCAACAGGTAATGATACTTTCTAATCTTAGAGTATTCTTTCATATTTTATAAAGTAGTAAGGGTAATTTTGTCTGAAGCTTAGGATCCAAATAAGTACTGAACTAATTGAGTTATCTTTTTTAGGTAAGCTTCACATAGCTCCTAAAATGGTTTTAGGCCATTCTATTTTTAGATTTAAGCCTTGGGACGGTTTAGGCTATTTTTCTAGTCCCTCTCTTCTTATACAGAGCCCCTATAGGCTAGGGGCGTACTCGCTAGTATTTAAAAAGGTTAGAAAGGCTTTGCAAGCCCATAAACAAGGTTTTTAATGAAGTCATATTTAAGTTTACTACTTAACAAATAAGTATTCCTAATTTGATTTCTAAAGGGATACGAAAATAGCCGATAAATTTATGCACATACCAAATGATGATACACAAATTTAACCCTTCTGTAGATTACATTTAAAGGTTGAAACTAATAGATACTCAAGTTATTGAACAAACTAATCAAAATTTAAAGTTGTTAAGTAAACTTTGGGGACTATTGTAATAAACAGCCCAATGTCCCCTTCCTCCCTACCCGATACCTAATATATTTAATTTTACGAATCAAGCATTCCAAATAATAAGAAATTTTAGGATAAGTTCTATGATGTGAGCTATGACACCGGTGATAAATCCATTCAATGTGGCAGAAAAGTGGATGCATTTAAACTTTGGTTTATGCTCAAGGTAACTTTAAATATTTGATGCAGTTCCAGTGCTGGATCTTTAAATCATTTTAGTGATCGGGGTGAGCCGAATTTCAGCTAATCACAGTGCGGCATTTCATAAATGCTGTGCTCTCATTGGTGGAAAGTTGGATCACCCCGATCTGGCACAACAACTAAAATGATTTAAAGATCCAGCTCAGGTAAAATGTTACTGGAAATTGATTATCTCCAAATATATATGTACATTAAAAGCTGCTAACGGCCAATATTAAATAATGTGTAATAGCCAAGATTCAATGATGCACAGGGAAAGCTTGACTAAAAAAACACGCGTAAAAAATAAGTCTTTTTCGCGTATTTATCGGTAAGAATTTTGTGCGAAAATAATATATTACATTAAATATTCACTTTTTAGGCCTTTGACAATCTTTAAATTTCATAATCGACCCTAAGAACATTTTACCGTAAACTGTACCTAACCCAAATATAAATTTTAGTTTTACCTTATTTTAGTGGGGGGTAGTTGTATAAAACAAGTTCAGCTATTAGAATTGACATAAACACACCCACTTTTTGTCAAAAACACAGTAATTGTATTTTTGCTAGTGGTAAAAGTGGCAGCACCCCATTAGAATTGGAATATTTTATCTTATGACTACATCCATATGTAGCGAAGCACAAAAAAATCATGGAATGGACAAACGGACAAAGTGAGTTAAAGGGCAGATGTTGGCATAACAAAGAAAATAAAGATAGAAAATCTGCAAATATTCTAAGAAAATCCCCAAACTTAATGCGCATATGTCATCAGGCCTAGCTATACAAAACATTACGAAACCTTTTAAAGTATGGTGGGGGTATATTTTTTTCTTCATGTAACTGAAGTGGAGGGGGGGGGTAAGAGGGGGGAGGAAAAGAGGAAGGGGGTTGTGTAAAAATTTCCCTATAGAATTGTTTGTCAGAATATCATTCCCTTTTCCCTGATATGTCATACTGAAAATTACTATCTTCAATAGCAGCCATACAAAGGGGGGGGGGGGGGGGGCGAAAGTGACACTTTTTGAAACCAAAACTAAAAGTCAACAAAGGAACTCAACTAAAAAAAAGAGTTACAGGTCTGAGATTTTGCATGGCAGTTGCTTTATAGGGGTAAAATATGGAACTGTGAAGAAACGGCGGCGCAACCACCGAAAACCGCCGTTTCCCGCCGATTTTTTTTTGCCTTTTCTCGGCGGTTTTCGGCAGTTGCGACGCCGTTTCTTCACAGTTCCATATTGTACCCCTATAAAGCAACTGCCATGCAAAATGTCAGACTTGTAACTCTTTTTTTTAGTTGGGTTCCTTTGTTGACTTTTAGTTTTGGTTTCAAAAAGTGTCACTTTCGCCCCCCCTCTTTCTATCTTCAATAGCAGCCATAAAAAATTACAATTTCCCCTATCATTTCAGGCCCGTGGAGAGAAACATTTTGAGAGTCTGGTTGATCACACTTTTGAAATGGCGGATTTATTACAACAAAAAGTCACCGAAAGAAAAAACTTTAGACTAGGCAAGCTAAGATTGATAAGCATTTATTTTTAAAACAATTAACCAAAGCTGCTTCACAATGAGTCTATTTCTTAATCATTTCACATTTTCTAAAAGTGCAATTAAATCTAATTGTATTTGTAAGGATTAAAATTTTAACTTATTTTATCAAATTTAAAACAATGAATGCAATACAATTTTGTAAGATGATCAGTTTACGAAACTTGATTAAAAAGCGCAGACTTTTAGTTTTAGCAAAGAGGACTGTGCATGAACGAGAGCAAAAATAATTATTAGCACCTTACAGCAGTTTTTATTTAGTAAATGAACCAAAAAATTCATTAAAAGTAATTTTTTCTTAGAAGTGGAAACATTAACATTTATATAAGCACTAGAAAGTTTTAGATATTCCCATAAATATTAGGTTTTAAAAAAATTTAAATTTTTTCTAGTGTTATGAAAAACAATTTTTTTAAAAATCTTCGAACTGAAAAAGGTTAATTAAAAATCCTCCAATAAAACATCCCATAAGCTTAATGCTTATCGTGTAAGAATGATTATTTTTATTCTTTTAGCTATATTAGCAGAAATCTAGTACAAAGAAAAAAAAAGCCTAGGATCATTTGCTCTGATTCATACATGGTTCCCATTTGTTTAGAAACATTCAATAAAAACTTTAAATTAGTTTAGCACTGAAAATTATTTGTAAGTTAAAACAAAAAGTTGAATATTTATTCAATCTTGACTTTGTTTTCAGTACCAGCATTCAACAATAGGTAAGTTTTTGTTTTTAAAAAATAACAATGAAAGGGGGGGGGGGGTTATTGGAATCATCTCGTAATCAATATAAAAATGGCACTTAAAATTCGAATTTTGATATGAAATTTTGCATGAGTAGTCATTTGTAGGTCTATTTTCCATAAATCTAACAAAAAGTTGGTAAAGTAACGACTAACGGCTGGCGGCTTTCCCCAACCACTGTACCTATAAGGTTCTAGTTTACGGTGTATTTTCTCATAGGTCTTGGAAAGGTTTAGGACTATTTTGTGAGAGGGTACCACCCCCCTCCAAAGAGAAATCGCTGTATGAAAAAATCGCCCCCCCAAAAAAAAAATTCTTTAATAATTTATTTTTAAACCTAAATTGAAAGCTGGATGGGGGTCAGAGAATACACTTGACAACTTTTAAACACCATGAAAAAGATTTTGCAGCTTTTGTACACTGAATAATATAATATGAGAATTTTTTTAAAATTTACTTTATTATTTTTTTCATGTAAAAAGAATTTACATATGAGCAAATTACCTAATTTTCAGGGGCTGCTTTCATACAATTAATTCCAATTGAAAATGCCGCAAAATTTAATATTTTGTTGGAGTAAATTTGGAGTAAAACTTGTTTTTTTTCCCATGTAACTGAAGGGGAGTGGTTAAGAAGGGAAAAAAAAGAGAATGGGGTTGTGGGAATATTTTCCTTTAGAATTGTCAGAATCACATTCCCTTTTCCCTGCCTAATTTTGAACTAACACAACTTTATCTATTTAGGATTATAGAACTTCTTTTTCAGTATCAATATCCGCTGGATTAGAACTGGTTTTAAGCCATACTGAAAAATCATGTATCGTATTATATCCAGTTTTCTACGAATATAAAAATGTACAATAATAAGATTAAAACCAGCTTCGTTGGCCCGCTGTACATTTTTATATCCGCGAATACAATGCGAAAAATACATGATAAATCTGCATTTCTTAACTTACATAACTGTATCATTATTTGTTTAAACTGATACATGTGTTTAAATATTTATGTATGTGCAGCAATGGATATAATATTACTTGGATCTTACACCAGAATTTCATGTTCTCTAATAAAATAAAACACGCAGTGGACTAAAATAACAATTCCCCCTTTAACCCATCCCCTCCTACTAGATAAATGAACGGACCATATAAAATGTGTTCTATGTTAGCAAGCTAAATTGACGACAATCTTTCCCCTGTCAAAATATCCACGTATTTATTACATCCATTGTATGTGCACAGCATATGAAGAATAAAAATATTTTCTTTTCCCAGGAAATGTACAAATGTTGGATTTTGGTTCATACCAGATCACATGCTAGGACAGGTTAGTTAATTTTGTGTATCACATTGGGGATATACATCAATTTATCGGTCATTGTCTTATCCCTTTAGATCCCTGTATGGAACATGGAGAGTGAACCACGCACATGCATCTAAAATAAAGGGGGGGGCCGGGGGTTTTTAATGCAACCATCTCGTAATCAGTGAGCAAATGGCACTTACAATTCGAATTTCGATCTGAAATTTTGCATTAGTTATCCTTGGTAGGTCTATTTTCCCTAAATCGAACAAAAAGTTGAAAAAGTAATGGCTAACGGCTCAGCCGTTTTTTGGCTATTTTTAGGGCAAATCTGCCATGAGTTATGAAGGAATCAACTTTTTGAAACATATTTTTGCTTTAAATCATGTGAAATGATACAAACAAAACATTTTTAGATTTCTAGTACCAGCAACTAGCGGCTAGAACCGTTTGAAAACGTTTTAGAGCAGCATAGCGTATTATGTGGAGATAGGTTTCGTGATGATTTCCCTTGAAAATAGTTTTAAAAATGGCTAAACTGCTGAGCCGCCAGCCGTTAGCTGTTACTTTTCCAACTTTTTCTTCAATGTAGGGAAAATAGACCTACTAAGGATTACTCATGCAAAATTCCAGATCAAAATTCGAATTCTAAGTGCCATTTGCTCACTGATTAGGAGATGGTTGCATTAAAAAACCCCCCCTTTTATGACAATTTAAGGACAGTTTTAAATGAGTAAATTATGTATGGAATATTTTCATCAATAATGGTTCTAAAGTATCTTAGATTTGTATTAGAGCCCCACCCATACCCTCCTACTCTCCCAGTCAATATTAAAAGAAAAGCCTAAAAAAAAAAAATAATAATTTTTTTCTCGTATTCATTCGAATCCGGTGGATAGGAACCGGTTCTCATCCATACGAAAAAACTATGTCTAGCATAGTATTATATCCAGCTTTCTACGAATATAAAAATATACAATCATAAGATTAAAACCAGGTTTTTTAGCCCCGAGGTGCCGAAGGTATAATTGTACATTCTATATCCGCGGAAAGCCGTTTATAATACGATGAAAGAAATAACTATTATACATCATAGCGTAAAGGGAGAGGTAGGTTTCGGGTAAAATCCGTAAAGGTTATGTGTTATAAGTTAAAAACAGTAGTAGAACGATAAAAATTTATGTTAACTTTAAAAAAAAATTGTCTCTAGTTCTTTTCAATAAGAAATACAAATATTTAGTGAATATTATCGTTTTACTACTATTTTTAAGCCTTAAAGCACGCACCTTTACTGAAACCTACCCCTCTCTTTGTAGGAAGAGACTGATGAATGGTGGGATAAGATAGGAAGCATCGCACCCAAGATAAAGGAATCCATGATTTTGGATGGAACTCTTATGATAGGCTACCAACCTTTGCCTTACAAAAACTACAGGTAATGCCTATTTTAAATTGGCAAAAAAATATTTAATCATAAGCCCTTTAGGTACTTGATAACTGCAAAGAAGCACTGAATTATTATAGACCAACATACGGTCTGTCTATGTGTGTGTGTGAGTGTGTGTGTGTGTGTCTGCCTGTCATGACTAAAGGATCTCGCTAACCGCTGAATCAATATTTTTTCATTTACAGTGTAGCTTCCCATTAGTTCTGCCTGAGATGGTTTATAACTATTTGGGTAAGGTACCACCACCCTCCCAAGATTAATAGCCAAAAAAAGAATCTCCCCTCTCCCCTCTTCAACATTGAGTTATAGTGAATATTTATATTTTAAATTTATAGGAATTTCTTCCGAATGGTAATTCATTGTGTACCCAAAGCTGAGCCAGAATACATGGATTATTTACTTGACACAATTCAAAAATATGGAGAAAAACTTGCAATCTAACCAAAATATGGAAGACAGATAATAGTTACTCATGATCTTATCTTAATTCTTTATTAAATTTTTATATTAAAAGTTAAAGAAATTAAGTCATTATTGTATATTTATATTAAATGTTATTTTAAAAGTTAAAGAAATTAAATCATTATTGTATATTTATATTAAATGTAAACTAAATATTGATAAAATCTCTAAAACCATACTGTTTATTTATCAAACAATTAAAAATAAAAAAATCTAATTATGTCTTATGGTATTAATCAAACGCTTTGTTGATATCAAAGTGACATCAATAAACATTTCCAAATCCAATGAAAAACTTTTAAAATGCTAACTTAAATGATAATAAGTTCCCTACATCAATGTTTATTATAGTTTAGAATATTTTTAAAAGCGAAGCTTTTCTATAATTAGGGTCGGTCCGTCCGTACGTCCGTCCGTCCGTAACGGATAGCTTTTTTCGTTAATTTAGTAATGTTAGATTTGTCCTATCGATTTCAAATTTTGCATGATGATTCCTTTAGTAGTTAGGTACGATTTAGAAAGCGTAGCAACTCTGTAATCATTACCAAAATGTCCGTACGTCCATTTTAAACATGTTGATTTTTTTTTACTTTTTTAAATAGCTTTTTCCGTTAATTTAGGCATGTTAGAATTGTCCTATCGATTTCAAATTTTGCATGGTGATTCATGTACTGTAATAGTTAGGTAAGAGTTAGAAAGCGTAGCAACTCTATAATCATTACCAGAATGTCCGTACGTCCATTTTAAAAATGTTGATTTTTTTTTACATTTTTAACAACAAATTTGTATGTGACCTAATTATCCGATTGGTCTGATTTTTGGTATACTGATTCCTGGGACAACAAAGTACAATATTATAAGCGAAGCAACTCTATAATCAAGTTCTAAAGCAACTCTATAATCAAGTCCTAAAAATGTAAGTATGTCCATAATCATTAACCTGTATCAAGCAGTTTTTCAACAAATTTACTTACAATTTTGCTTTGACTCTTATACATTCGCATTCTGATTATTCAGTTCTGACATTATACAAGTGTTAATGTCCGTTTGTCCTACCGTTTCAGAGCTTCGCTTTTATGGATGTTGTCATCCTTGTTTTCTAGGTATCTTGTTTCAAAAAAGGGTTTAAGTTTTAAATGTATAATAATAACTTACAAAAGTCAAAGTCCTTCGTAGAATAAACATCGAGAGGATGTAAGAAATGCTACGAATCTTAATCTATAATACAAAGTAGAACGATGTCTGTCTGTCTGTTTGTTTGTTTGTTTGTTTGTTTGTTTGTTTGTAGCGAAGGATCTCACTCACCACTGAACCGATCGGGTTCTCCTTTACAGGGTAGCTTCTCATAGGTCCTGGGAAGGTTTATAATTATTTTCTTGGAGGGTGGGACACTCCTAACCCCCCCAAAAAATGAAAAAAACCCCACCCCAAATTTTTTTTCTTTTTAAAACTAAAATTAAAATAGTGGGGTCGACTATCCCCCCCCCACAAAAAAAATCCCTCCCCCCAATTTTTTTTTTATTTTCTTAAAAATCTAAAACACGAAAAATCAGTTTGATCAAACCTCTTGGGGCAAAGCCCCTAGAGGCCAGGGGCGAAACCGCTATATTAGAATAAAACAATAGATAATCCATACAAAATTGAACTAATACAACTAATTGAATTCTTTTGAGCCATAGAAAAATCATTTATCTATTAACTTGATAAAAATCATGAATGTTATTTATTGTACAAAATTTCTGTAATTTGATCTTGTCTGTCTGTCCGTCGTTTGTCTTAAAACGGACGATTACTTAGTTATTCAAAATATTAAGTTTAATTCTAGTTAATATGTCATATCATATAATTTTGTTAATATTTTGTGTTAAAAAGGTTTTTAAAATAATTTAACAAGTTTCATTTTACACTCACATTATTATCTTATTTTTATTGTAATTCGATTGTTTTGTTTAAAAACAATATTTCAAAGGGATAGTTCTACAAAGTGTATTTAAAGAGTTAAGGTTCTTAGAGTAGTGAACTTTTATATGTCTTAGTAGAATATATTAGGCATTGGATAGATATGATTAACTGTTAAAGAATTTTTAACATTGACCAGACCAAACTTTTTTTATTTGACAATATCTAAAAAAGTTAAAGTGATTTGCCACATAAATTACATGAGAATGGTCTATTTTTTACCAAATATGTATAGCCAAAACACCAATTTAAGAGAATCTTTTTCCACATATTTCACAAGAGTTAAAAAAATTGAACAGGGGTTCCCCTTGAGACAAGTTACTTAAAAAACATAAAAAATAACGTCCGGTTCATTATAGTGCAGGTTTTCTAATAGATTCTTTTAAAAAAAATAAAGAAAACCGTCCGGTTTACTTACAATATACACATTATCTCACGCGGAAATACCAACTAACCATACAACATATATATATACATATAAAAAGACCATTCTCATGTAATTTATGTTGCAAATCACAAACTTTTTTAGATATTGTCAAATAAAAAAAATTCGGTCAGGTCAATGTTAAAATTCTTTATTACAATCATATCTATCCAATGCCTAATATATTCTACTAAGACATATAAAAAGATCACTACTCTAAGTACTATATTAAATATTTTATTGGTCATTCTTTGTTGTTATGTGTATTTTTTTTTATGAAAAGTTTGAAGTTCTTTTAACTAGTAAATGCTTTCTAAAGTTGTATTTATGACAAAAAAAGTTTTTGCCATATATAACATGCAACGAAGTTGAAAATAAAAATGAAAAACTCATTTTTTAAGGAAAATCCCTGGTCAAATCTTTTAATGTTAATCAATAACTTTATATTATGCACTACTACGTTATTTAAAATAGAAAAAACTTACAGTTCACTATTTTTTTTTTAAATGCACTTCGTGAAACTATCCCTTTGAAATAGATACTTATGATTGTTAAATCATTTAGTGAAAAATGGCCATTACACGCAAAAAGACATGAATTGTGAATTGCGAAAAATTGAAAATCCGATGAAAAATGGTAAAGATACACAAATACAGACAGACAGAAAACTGCATGAAAAAAATAAACATCCTTTTATTAGTTACTAGAGTTGGCTCGATATAACTATCTCCCTATTGGCTAGTTTTCTATATGCATATATATTTCTCAATAAATCTATTTTCCTCACCCGGCATTACTATTTAAACGGAAGTAAATATTTAATAATTTAAATGATCTTAAAAAGATCTTTTAAATTATATTTTTTTCTTTACATTACCATCACCAAAGGGTTTATTATATGATTACAATTTTAGTTCAATATTTGAACACACAAAGTGTCGCCACAATCGAATTCTTTTAAAACAGAGTTTTCTTAAATTTATTATATCATAAATTTAAATTTTCTTTTTTATGATTAGAAATTAAATACTTCATTATAATGTAAATAGCAACATGAAATGAAAAAAATGAATTTGTTTTTAATAAAGTAAAATAATGGGTCTTATCGTTCTGGGCAATGAGAGTTTATTATGGATTATTGGAGCACTATGAGTTTTCAACGAATAGTCCTTGGAGAACTTGAGCTCGTTTATAGACATTTATTTCCTATATAGATCTGACATGGATCTTGAAGCAATTAAGCAGGCCGTTTTGTACAGGTTAAAAATTGGAATATTCATTAAATAAAAGTTATCGCAAATATACTTAGTAAATAACACTATCAAAATTAAAATATAGCCAAAAATGTCTTCTTTTATTGTCGAGTTCCTGTACAATTAGGGTGCATAAATAATTTTTTTTTTACTTAAAATATAAATGGGTAGTGGTGGGGGGGGGGGGGGGGGGAGGTACTTAGACCAACTCGTAATCAATTTTTAATAGAATTTATTTTAGTAATGAAATTTGGCATGAGTAACCCTTGACATGTCTATTTTGAAAAAAAATTCTGATATTAGCACAATAAAAAAAATCGACAAAACTCGGATTCTATGTGACATTTATGCATTGATTTATTGATTAGTAGATGGTTGCATATTATATATTTCCAGTATCGCTTCGAAACCGACCAATATCTGGTGGATAAAACCGGTTCTTAGCTATACTGAAAAGTTATTTATAGCATCGAAATTAAAACTATTTTTTTCTCGCGTGCCTTTGGCATCCCGGGGCTAAAAAAACTGGCATAATCATATATTTTTTTATATCCGCAGAAAGCTGTTTATAATACGATGCGAGAAATAACTATACTAGATTACTTACCCTGCACAGGCTGAGGAAAGACAGTGAGTCAATGAGTTGTCCTGAAACAAAAATAATTTTTAGTTTACATTAGGGTTGGGCCGGATATCTGGCCAACGTTCGATATCCGGCAAATTACCTGATATCCGGCCGGATAACCGGATAGTTTTAATAACCGGTATCCGGCCGGATATTGAAAATGGCCGGATATCCAGCCAAACCGGATATCCGGCCCAACCCTAGTTTGCATAAAGTAGTAAGGTTTTCTTGTATGCAGCTTAAGATTTCTAATAACTACAGAACTGATTGAGTTCTTCTTTAAAGGAAAGCTTAACATAGGTCCTGGAATGGTTTTAGGCGATTTTGTTTTTAAATTTAAGCCTTGGGATGGTTTAAGACTGCATATATGCCCCCTTTTTACCGCCTTGAAGAAAATAGTCCCTAGATTTTGGGAGCGCAGCATCTAGTTTAGTTTAAAAAGCAGACAATTTCGGCGACAGGAGCCTTCCCATTTCCTGGAACCTGCAAGATCATATATGTAACCTATATAATGCTTGTACCAAGGACCGTTCGTTCTAGGAGGGAGAGGGGGGGGCTGATGTATTCATCCCTCCTTAACACCAATAGGCCCTCCAATAATATTAAATTGTTCAAGCCCTGCATTTAGTAAAAGATATTTAAGTACTTGCTATGTTTGAAGATCTTAAATGTACATGAATAAAATTAACAAGGATTGCTGGCAACCTAAGGCCGCAAGGATAATGTTACAAAAATTCCTATTCGCAGTTGTGTAAAATTATCACACTGACAGATTTATTGGATAATAGTTATAGAATCTTATTTTTCTGTTTTTTTTTAAATGGATAGAGTGGAGAGGGGGATTGGGATCAAATCCACCACCTTTCCAATATCTTAGTGTTACTTTGCTAATAGGAAGCAAATCGAGATGAAAGTTTTCTTGTACTAAATCATTTATTCCTACGGAACCTTATTTTTTTGTATAAAAAACAAGGATGACAACATCGATAAAAGCGAAGCACTGAAACGGTAGGACAAACGGACACTTGTTATAGTTATATACACTAAATAGTTAACACTTGTATAGTGTCAGAACTGAATAATCAGAGTATAAATGTATATGAGTCGAAGCAAAATTGTAAGTAAATTTGTTGAAAAACTGCTTGATACAGAAAAATGTTTATGGACATACCTACATTTTTAGGGCTTGGTTATAGAGTTGCTTCGCTTATGATAACATTATACTTTGTTGTCCCAGGAATCAACATACCAAAAATCAGATCAATCGGATGATTAGATCACATAAAAATTGGTTGTTAAAAAGGTAAAAAAATCAACATGTTTAAAATGAACAATCAAATAATTATATCACAATCGAATAATTATATCACATAAAAATTTGTTGTTAAAAAAGTTAAAAATCAACAGGTTTAAAATGGACATAAGGACATTCTTGTAATGATTATAGAGTTGCTACGCTTTCTAAATTGTACCTAACTACTAAAGGAATAACCATGCAAAGTTTGAAATCAATAGGACAATTCTAACATGCCTAAATTAACGAAAAAGCTATCCGTTTGTGACGTACGGACGGACGAACGGACCGACCCTAATTAAAGAAAAGCTTCGCTTTTAAAATCTATTGAAATAATGTAAAATAATACAATGACGTTCTGTAAAATTTAAATGAATATAAAACGTGAGCTATAGAAGGGCAAATTTATCTAAAAAATTAATTATTATTTTACTTCAATGTGAATTGGAATTTGACACAATACACAAAAAGAAGGATGACAACATCCATAAAAGCGGGGTGAATCCAATGAACTTGATTTGGGCAGGGGTTTGAATTGAATACACCCCTCTTTCTGTACGCCTCTGAATATAACTTCGCAGCTCTCTTTAACCTATCTATAATACAAAGTAGAATGATGTCTGTCCGTCCCTTAAGATCTTGGTAGCATCTGAACCGATTGGATTCTACTCTTCAGGGAATAATCATACTGGCCCTGTGGTGGTTTTAGGCTAATTTCTTGGAGGGTGCATGGGACACCCCTAACCATCCAAAAAACAAAAATCCCCCCCCCCCAATTTTTGGTTTTTAGATTTTTTTCGCATAGGTATATTTTGCGAGGCATTGGACTTTAAAATTACATAGGTACCCAAAGTTTCCTTATTTACTAGCTTAAAAATTCTGGGTAATTTTATTAAATTTTGATTGATTGGTTCAAAATGTTGAGTGTTCAAACGTTTTTACCACTAATTGCGATTTACGGCAGTGGTAGTTCTGTGTATCAACATTAGGGATGTACATTAATTTATCGGCCATGGTCTTTCCCTTTAGATTCTTGCCTCTTCATTGCAGATTCATAAATCACATGTTTTTAGTTCACGTGAGAAAATGTAATGCAATGTTGTTCTAAATTTGTCATAGAGATTAATTCTATTAAAATATTGTACTTCGATAATTAAAATAAGTTATATGTACTCTAAGTTTTAAAAATTAATATAAATAAAATAAAGTTTCAATTTTTTTAAGCCAAAGAATGAGAAAACGCATCTGTAAAATCTTGAGGGACAATAAAAGAAAGGAAATTTTTTATAAATAAAAAGGCTAAATGACGTCATTTCATATGATATAATAAGGTAGTATCTGATTTTTTTAATAATGATTCATATGACAACAAGGTATGTTTGATTTAATGTTCTGCTAATTTAGTCCTGACACTCTACAAGAGTTAGTTTGTCCTTCTTTCTGACTATAAAGCTTCGCTTTTATGGATGTTTTCATCCTTGTTTTCACATATATCTCAAAATCGCTTTTTAACAAGGATGACAACATCAATGAGCAAACGGACAGAGCTGAAAAAAAGAGAGAATATGCAAAAACTCAAAGAAAATCACGAAATCTTATAATATCCGGCCATTTTCAATATCAGGCCGAATACCGGAAATTTAAACTATCCGGATACCGGATAACTGGCTAAATTTTAATGCCGGATATCCGATATTTTGCCGGATATCGAACGTTGGCCAGATATTCAGCCGGAACCGGATATCCGGCATTAGAAATCAGCCGGATATCCGGTAACCGATGAAAAAAGTATCCGGCCCAACCCTAATTTAAATGAAAAAAGTATTACCTCAAGCGTTGTATTTTCCAAAATAGACCTCTTTACACTTCAGTAATAATGGAATAATTCACTTTTTAACTCACAAAAAAATACATACAACAAGATAATTAGGTAAACATTACGCAAATGAAAATTTAAAAAGTAAAAATGCAATCTATGTACATATAGAATAGTAATATTCACTGAAAATTACAGCTTTCTATCTTCATTATCAGCAAAGAAAAACAAATTTCCTCCAAAGCGGTCTGGCAGACATACTGAATTATTGAGAAGCTTTGCTAATAAATAAACTAAGAAGGTGATAATAATAAAGTGAAATTATTTTCCTGTCATAAGTAGAGAGATCACCTATTTATAATAGTGACCACTTATCATTTTGAAGTTTTTTTTTTTAAAGCTGCATAAAATTCGCCTAGCTACCTATACATAATACCACTTTAAAACAAAAATATTTTTTTTTATAAATTCTAAATTGATTTTTAAGCGCCAGTTCAATACTGAAAGAAGTTCCATATAATATAACTAAATATTTCAAACTATAAGTGAATCAATACACAACACTATTTTAAAAGTAAGTTAAAATCCTAAAATATTTATAAGTTAGAGACATTTAGGGGTACCGTAAACAATTGGAGGGGGGGGGGGGGGGTGAAGACTCACAACTTTAAAGGGGTAGTTTCACGAAATGCATTTGAACTTAATTTAGTGAACCGCATATTTTTTCCTGGTTAAACAGTTAAACTACATTTATGTAGCATATATTTGAAAGAATTTCAATTTTCTACCACGTAGTTTTATAAATATTAAGACTTGAAAATCGTCTTTTAAATTGCATATATCACAAAAAGACAATTTTCAAGTCTTGATATTTTAAAACTACGTGGTAGAAAATTGAATTTATTTCAAATATATGCTATATAAATGTAGTTTAACCCATTAACTAGGAAAAAATATGCGGTTCACTAAATTAAGTTCAAATGCATTTCGTGAAACTACCCCTTTAATTTAATTAAAAATGAATTTTTTATTTTGGAAGGAGGGTCATTTTTTGCAGGAGCGATTTCTCTTGGGAAGGTGGTAGTACCTCCCACAAAAGTACTAATAAACCTTCCCATGTGAAGCTTAACTGTAAATAATATCGGATAATCATTTAGCGAGATCCTTCGTTACACAGAGACAGATAAACATCCTGTTACTTTTATATAAAGATAACTGATCACTATCCTAAATTAACAAGTGCTGCCCGCTGAACATTAGGCCAACATCCTCGCCATAAACCTCGTACTCCAGACTCAGCCAATATGTTTCTAAACAAGGATGACAACATCCATAAAAGCGAAGCTCTGAAACGGTATGACAGACGAACATTAACTCTTGTAGAGTGTCATAACTGAATATGCAAATTATAAATATATAAGTTTGACAAAATTGTACGTAAAGAGGACTATCCACGAACCAGAGCAAGTGATTCTAAGCATCTTCCAGCATTGACCCATAGTATTTTTAAAAGCGAAGCTTTTCTATAATTAGGGTCGGTCCGTCCGTCCGTAACGGATAGCTTTTTTCGCTAATTTAGACATGTTAGAATTGTCCTATTGATTTCAAACTTTGCATGGTAATTCCTGTAGTAGTTAGGTACGATTTAGAAAGCGTAGCAACTCTATAATCATTACCAGAATGTCCGTACGTCCATTTTAAACATGTTGATTTTTTTACTTTTTTAACAACGAATTTTTATGTGATCTAATAATCCGATTTATCTGATTTTTGATATACTGATTCCTGGGACAACAAAGTACAATATTATAAGCGAAGCAACTCTATAATCAAGTCCTAAAAATGTAAGTATGTCCATAAACATTATTCTGTATCAAGCAGTTTTTCAACAATTTTACCCACAATTTTGCTTCGACATATATACATTTATATTCTGATTATTTAGTTCTGACACTATACAAGTGTCAGTGTCTGTTTGTCCTACCGTTTCAGTGCTTCGCTTTTATGGATGTTGTCATCCTTGTTTTTGTGAATATACTAGGTTTATGTTTAATATTTGCTTTATCGACTAAAAAGATAGGTTTCATCATGGTTTTATATGAAAAAAACTTTGAAATGTAAAGCAATTTTTAGAGCAATATCATCAAATTGAAATGCTTTGTTAAGATCAAAGGACAAAATAAAATAACACTGCAGAAAAGCATCAACTGTTGTAAATTGCAAAAGTACATTAATTAAACTGTTTACATGTTACTAACCCTTATTCTAAATATGCATTTTTAATCACAAAGATATACTTTTGTGTCAAAGCTTTTAAACAACAGTTTGAACTCATCAAAACATTCGATGATATTGCACCAAGCAATGCTTAACATTTCAAAGTTTTTTTCATATAAAACCATGGTGAAACCTAATTTTTTTAGTCGATAAAGCAAGTATTAAACATAAACCTAGTATATTAACTAAAAAAAATACTATGGGTCAATGCTGGAAGATGCTTAGAATCACTTGCTCTTGTTCGTGGATAGTCCTCTTTGTTGCAAAACTTCTTAAATACAGAATACTGTTTAAGGACATAGTGACATTTTTAGGACGTGATTATAGAGATGCTTCGTTTATAATATTGTACCTTATTGTAAATAATCAGTACTCCAAAAAATCAGATCAATCAGATGATTATTTCACATCAAAATTTGTTGTTTAAAAAGTTAAAAATCAACATGTTTAAAATAGACGTACGGAACGGACATTCTGGTAACGATTATAGAGTTGCTACGCTTTCTAAATCGTATTTAACTACTACAGGCATCATCATATAAAGTTTGAAATCGATAGGACAATTCTAACAAGTCTAAGTTAACGAAAAGTGCTAACTGTCTGTGACGTACGGTTGGACAGACCGACCCTAGTTATAGAAAAGCTTAGCTTTTAACAAGTATTACAACATACAAGGATACAAGAAGAACATTTACTTCCATTTTTAGTATTTGATTATAATATTGTACCTTGTTGTCTTAAGAATCGTCATTTCAAAATCAGATGAATAGGACAGTTGCAAAGTTTAAAAATGGATAATTGCAAAGTTTAAAATGGATAATTCTAACATGTCTAGATTAATGAAAATATCTAACCCGATGAAACGACCCTAATTATAGAAAGGCTTTGCTTAAAAAAATAAATAGGATTGCATATTATCAAACGTTGCAACAAAGTCAAACTGTTTATTTATGTTGAAGCAAACCTTTTAAAAACGAAGCTACTCTATAACCCACTTTGTCTATCTGCTGGTCCGTCAGTCAGTCCGTAAACCTATATGGGAAATGTGATTTTCTAGGCTGGTATTTAAGACAGACAGAATTAACAGTGAAGATTCCTATGACCTGCGGGCATTTATTTTTTTTATGCTTCTAAAGACATAATCCTTATTTTTTAAGAATTTTATGATTTTCTTCGAGTTTTTGCATTGCTAACTTTCTTTTCTTTGTTATGAAATACTTAGTCCATATTTCCATTTCATAATTTTTTTGTGCTTCACAACTCATGGATGTTGTCATTCTTGTTTTACAATCAGGGACAAGGGAAGGATATTCTGACAAACAATTCTAAAGGAAAATTTCCCCACAACCCCCTTCCCCTTTTCATCCCCTTCTTTCCCACCACTCTTTATTTACATGAAACACTTCGTAAGGTTTCGTGATTTTTCATGAAAAACTTTATAAGGTTTCGTGATTTTTTTGTAGAATTGATTGCTATAATAGCTACCCCTGTTTTACAATAAACTTGGTTTGTAACTTACTTCAATGCATCCATCATTCCATGTACTCGAGGTTCATATCCCAACAATCTTCTCTTACCTTCCATCTAAAAGGAAAACAGTCTATAACCACGTTATCTTATTCGTTGGTGAATTGTGATTGGCTATTTCTACACTATTATAGTCCAAAATTCTTCAACTAATATATTGGTAGAAAACATGAAAATAAACAAGGATGACAACATCAGCATCCATTGGTAGCGAGGAATAAATGTTCTGTTGTCAAAGACAAAAAAGGGATAATTTGCAAAAACTCGAAGAAAATTTTGAAACCTGTAAAAACATTGGATAGCTTAGATACGCAATTACGAAAATTTCAGCTGTCTATTTTTAGCAGCCAAAAAAATTCACATTTTCCCCCTGAACGTCACAGACTAACTGATTGACAAATTAATTGAATTATAAAGCAGTTTAACAACAAATAAAATACCTGAATTTGAGTTTTGACCAGGTCAGTAGGTGAAGCAAAGAATTGTCCAAATCCGCCAGCCATCATTCCAGCTACAACCTTCTTCCACAATGGAAATCCTGTGTGGTGGCCCTACATAAATAATACGTATTTATCCTGTTATAGACAGCTTTCCGCGAATATAATGAATATAATGAAAAATTTTAAAA
Source organism: Acartia tonsa (assembly GCF_053477335.1). NCBI lineage: Eukaryota > Metazoa > Arthropoda > Copepoda > Calanoida > Acartiidae > Acartia > Acartia tonsa. Next base: position 14,181,232 of record NC_137271.1, on the reverse strand, counting down.
TTAAAACCAGTTTCAAACAAACTTTAAAAATTTAAGAATTAAAATGGGTAAAAGTTTTCAAAAAGTTTTTCAAAAAATTTATTACAAAATTGGGGATCTAAAGGGATAAGACGATGGCCGATAATTTATGTACAACCCCTGATGTTGATACATAAAATTAGCTTTTCTGTAGATTACAATTAGTGGTTAAATTGTTAAAAAGTAAAAGCCACTAAATTTTCATTCAACCACAGTTACATGGCTATTTTTTAGAAGCGAAGCTGAACTATGATTCAAAATTTCAGTCTGCCTGTCGGTCTATCCAACGTGATTGTTATTACCTTATCATCTATCTTATCCAATCTGTTTCGTATTTCTTCATAAGCACACATTCGAAACCCTAAACATAATATTTCAAGTGAACACCTGCCCTAGAAATAAAAATTCATACGTCTGCTTGGCGGTCAGATTGTTTGAAGCAATTTTCTACTCCAAGCCTCTAGGGGCTTCTCCCTGAGACGTTATGGGAAGTAGTCCCCCAACCCTCTATGGTTGTTCTGTGTGTTCTGGTCTGTGTTGTGTTAATATCTATATTTGCGACAGACCTTGTAAATTTTTTGTAGGTATTAAAGGGGGCATCGAGCCAAGGTGGGGTGAGTGTTCACTAAACCCCTAATGTGTTATTGTTTACAAAAAAAATATAAATAAAAAATTTGTCGAGGGGAAATTAAGCTTTTTTTTTTTGGGGGGGGGGGGGGTCCCCCGACTCCAACCGCATATGAAAATAACTTAAAACCACCGCAGGACCAATAGCTAAAATCTCTGTAGATTACAGTCCAATCGGTTTAGCGGTTACCGAGATCTTAAGCTTCAGACGTGCAAACAGACGACAGATATTGTTCTATTATAGATAGGAATAGTTTTATTTACCTGTATAGATGGCGTGTCTGTATAAAGCAGGTAGCATTCCTCTCCATAAATTGAACAGTCCCTAAACAAAATTAACAAACCATTAACAAAACCATTAAATAGGTACAAGAAGGACAGAGGAAAAGGGGAAAGCCAAAAAGAAAGACCATAGAAACTGACCTCCAAAAAGCTAACCTAACCATGGATAAAGTGGAGACCGAGGCTTAGAATAGGAAGGGATAGAGAGCCCTTGTTGCAGCCTTATGTTCCCTTGAGGAATGAAGAGCTGTTACAGGTATGTTCTACATTTTAATACTCAATTTTATGAATCTACTCAAAGGACGTCCAAGTTTTTTGTTTTGAAAAGAGAAGGGAAATGAGGATTTTGAAAGGTTTAGGGGGGTAATCTAATGTATTTTCAAAAATTTTAGGGGGTTCCTGGACCAGACAGACAAAGAATGTTAAGAAAAGCGAAACTAAAATAAAAAAAATTGCTGACCTCTTCCTTAATGACCCCTACAGCTGTTCCTAACATTCCTCTGTATGGAGTAGAAACTCCTACTGCTGCTTCTCCTTGCAACTGTAATCTAAACAAAAGTTCAATAGAAATAGCAAGAGTAAACTGTAATGAAGTTTAATGTACTTTTGCATTTTACGTTTGATAATATTTTGTCAAAAATCGCGGAACGTTTGGTACCTACATAGTTTTAAAAAAATAAAAACAATCGTTAAACAAATTTTTATTAGTTCATATAACTATTACCCTGTCCCGTTTTAGAAAAATTTTGTTAAAATTTTTGCCCCCAGCCATAATATGGTTGAATTATGCAAAATAATGACCCATGCAAAATAGTTTTTCTGTAATGCAAAAATTGCGATGGTACAAGCACTGCCAAGTTTTTAAAATTTGCAAAAAAGACCTGTTTTTAAAGCTCTTGTACCATCTCAATTTTAAAGATTTTTACAAAATTTCAATTCTAGTGTGTCGATATAAACCTGAAAGGACCCAGGAAATCTTCTGCATAAAAGAATATATATCCCTACAGGCAAAAATATGCAAAGGAGTGTTCATACAAGTTTGTGAAATTTTATATGGAGACCTCATAAATGCTATTACTTTTTTAAAAAAAATAATTCTTATGTGTTTTTTTTATAAAAAAAATTTAATCGGCGAATTTTGGCAATAACCCGCTTGCAGAAAAAGGTTTTCATCGAGTTTTGGGAAAAAACCTCTTTGAAATATTAATTAATTATTCAAATGTCGTCTTTGTGTTTAGAAATTTGTTGTGTCATTATCTAATATTTTGTTGTCTGCTAAAAAACATAACAATGAAAATTGAATATGTCACGTTTTTCCTAGCAGTTTATTTAAAACAAAATCATTTAAATTCTGGCTAGTTAATATCTAGTTACTTATTATATTTTTAATTGAATAAGTTATGATACGTTTTTTAAAACATATATGATAATTCGTTAAGTTTCACAATTTTATTTCTCTGTACCTAAGGATCGAGATTACATTAATTTTGATGAACCCTTTATTTAATCATTTTACTTTAATTATTAACTAGCGGCTACGGCCCTAAGGGCTTATATGGGTATTTGCAGTAGTGTTGGTTGAATTTGATCCCCTATCTCCCCTCTATTTTTTTAGTTTTAACAGTAAAATAAAAAATCCCACTAAAAATATATGTCTGGGGGGGGGGGGGAGGGGGGGGGGGGAGTTAATTTGTAGAAAGCTGGATATAATACAATGCTAGACATAGTTTTTTTTTTGTATGGATGAGAACCGGTTCCTATCCACCGGATTCGAATGAATGCGAGAAATAGTTTTACCAACTATTGTCACCTTTTAAAAAAGACTTTCATTGACCCTAAGATATTTTCTTTGGCATGAAATTTTAATATCTACTTTTTAATGTGTCTTCGCGCGCTACTTAGCTACATTCAAAACACAATATATTTTACCTCGTACCTTATTAACTAAAAAAATATTTCAGAAATTAAAATGTGCATTATTTAGTGATAAGCCTTCTTGTGAAATGACGTTAATTTAAAGATAGTTAAAGTAAGTATCATTATTTTTGTATACCTTTCTGAAAATAGGCATATAATTTTCACCTACTCTATCAACTAAAATTTTGTTGGGCTTTCTGGTCCTTTGTATGTCCCTTGATAGCTAAATAGTTTGTAAGTCTTTCTACATTATCTAAAACTAGAAGTATGGTTTGTTTAGTTTAAAAATTGTCTAACCGAGCTTAAGCAATCTAGAATACTACGAACATCCATATATATACGTACATCTCTCCGTCCATCTGAAGATATGCGGCATAATACATAGAAAAAAAGATTCACAAATTGACTAACAAACGAACATTGACTAACAATGCCTACTTTTTGCCTGTTTGGCCAAGGAATCGTGGTATAAACAATAATGTCATAGAGGACAACTATATCCCTAACATGTTTAAGCTAACGTTTGAGAGATTGTATTTATAAAATAATTTCCAGTCCAATGTATCCCTCTCTTCTCCTATGATTAAGTTTTACTAATCACCTAATAAATGTAAATAATATACCTACCTATGAACTTGAATTACGTAAAGTAAAAAGACATTCTACTTACCAACTAAAAGAAAATTTATTTACTAAATGTTTTTTTTTACTAGTGTGCTCCGCCAAATTGATTAAGGGGGGGGGGGGAGTTTTGACACATTTGCGTAAACCGTGTGTAAAGGCTTTATCTTTGCACTTAGAGGATAGGTTGTTAAAGATAAAATCATTCCTATATGATGAATTTCCTCCAGATTTAAGATTTTTGGATAGGTCTCCAGGTTCCGGAGCTCTTGGCCTCCAGGTGGTCTCTATACAAAAAATGAAAAAAAAAATTTTTTTGAAGGTCAACTTACAAAACAAAATATGCATCTTTTTTAATGTTATTCACATATTTGAAGAAAAAACATACATGTTTTGTTTCACAAACTGACATCTAACTTAACAAAAAAAAATTACCTGTCCAGAGACGACCTGTAAGCCTAACCAAAAAATCTTAAATCTGGAAGAAATTCATTATATAAGAATGATTTTATCTTTTATAACCTATCCTCTCAGTCCAAAGATAAAGCCAAAACACACACTTTACGCAGATGTGACAAAACTTCCCCACCCCCCTTAATTTCTATTGTACCAGATATTGACTTTAAAGAGTTTTTTTTAAATGTCACATAAAGTTTGGTTTAAATATAATAATACTATTAGCTTGCGGAATGGGAGTTTAGTCCGATATCAACAGTAACACCCATGCAATTAAAATTTGAAAGGCCTTGCCCTTTTTTTCACCTAAAGAAATACTCTCCTGGCGAAACCCTGTGCACGCCACTGTTTGAAACTTTTGGCTTGATAAAGCATCAATTACTAACCCTAGCTTTTGAAATCACCCATAGAGAAGATCATTAATTTTCCTAAAATATCAATTGTAAAAATAACCATGGATTATAGGTAAATGGATAAAACAATGGACTATAAAATAATATGCATCCCCAAAATGATTATGAACAAAATTACCTTATCTGTAGATTACTACTGATTTGAAACCACAATAAATATTTAGTGTAAGTATAGTAAAGTTTTAAAGTAATGAGTAAGTTAAGTTTGGGTACTGGTGTAATTTAGAGTCCTATGTCCCCTCCCTCCTTGAAGAAATAAGCATGTTTTTCTTTATCGACAAAAAACTAAATGCCTACCTATATAAAAAATTTAGGCAATAACCTCTAACAAAAATAAACTTAGCCTTTATATTTCAGAATGAGGTGGAATGGAGGCAGCAACAATCTACGTAATGTCCTGGGTTACCACCAAAAAAAGGTACCTTTTTTATTTACCTTAAAGATGATTACATTAATTTTCGGTTAGGTTTTATTGATTTTAAGTTTATTTGGGGGGGGGGGGGTTATGATACTTGACGTATATTTATTAGAAGGATCAAGCTACTCTTTAGCTAGTGTCATTTATGTATATCTCTTAAAAACAGACGGGATGTGTAAGATATACTTACGTCTTACAAGTACACTAAATTTTGCCACTGACTGTTCTATGTCACTACGTGCGTCTATCAGAGACAGTTGCAACAAATTTTTGGTTAGTTTTTAATTAATTTTGAGGTTATTTTTTAAAGGGCGAGGGTGCTGTATATTATAATTGAATTTATTTGTTTAGTCTGCTTTTACACGAAAGGACAGTAGGCATTTTTTTTCACAAAGGCATGACTTTTCATGAAAACTATTTAGTTTTTATTCATGGAACTACTACTTTCTTAAAAACTGAAATCTAATACCTACTTAACTAAAAAAAATTTGTTTTCTAATTTTCAAGAGAATGGTATTTTTTTGTGCCGATTGCTGTAAACATAATTTGCAGGCACCCATGATCATTAATTACACAGCTGCTGTACATGAAAAGATACTTATATCTTATTTAAGGGTTCAGATTGTTTTTTTCCTTGGTTTGTTTCTGTTGGACTAGAAACTTCTGACTGGTTTGTGGACATCATCATCGCTCCTTAGAGGTAAGCCAGGGTCATATTTTTTTTAGAGGGGTGGGGGGGGGGGGAATAATACCCTTTTCTGAACAGATATTTGGATGAAAAATCAAATAAGTGGGTACATTATTTCCATAACTAAACTCCAAAGAAATCATTGTTTTGGAACGTTTTTTTTTAAACATATCATCAAATACAATTTATTCAATAACTACCTAAACTCAAGAAAATGTGAAAAATACTTGATACATCTCTTCAAAAATCAAAATTGTAAGTAAGCTTTATTCAAGTATAGGGCTGATTTTAAATTCAATTTGTTATTCTCCTAACTGAATAGATTTTTAAGATATCAGTTTGACAACTCCCCTACACCCCTCCCCCCCCCCCCTCCCATAGAAGAGAAAAATTCATTTCTAAAAAGGGGGGGGGGGCGAAAGTGACACTTTTTGAAACCAAAACTAAGAGTTAACAAAGGAACTCGACTAAAAAAAGGGTTACAGGTCTGAGATTTTGCATGGCAGTTGCTTTATAGGGGTACAATATGGAACTGTGATGAAACAGCGGCGCAACCGCCGAAAACCGCCGTTTCCCGCCATAATTTTTGTTGCCTTTCCTCGGCGGTTTTCAGCGGTTGCGCCGCCGTTTCTTCACAGTTCCATATTGTACCCCTATAAAGCAACTGCCATGCAAAATGTCAGACCTGTAACTCTTTTTTTGGTTGAGTTCCTTTGACTTTTAGTTTTGGTTTCAAAAAGTGTCACTTTCGCCCCCCCCCCCCCCTTTACAACAACACGTAAATTTAGCTCGTCATTATTTTAAGTTTTAAAATTGTAGAACGGGTCTTTTGATTAATTAGATAAAATTAAATAAATACCTATGGTTTTAATTTATATGTTCGTTTTCAATATTATTCTTGAAATTAAATTATTTGTAGTTTGTAGGTTTACAACAATATTTTTTTCAGGTTGAATGAAGTTCATTTGTTGAGAGATTGTGCCTGTGGTGGAATTTGGGGACAGAACTACGAATGTTTACATTATTGTGAAGCAATTATCAATACAAATTGCATCATTTTTATTACAGGTATTTTATCAAAATTTTCTGAAATCTAAACCTATCTAACTTTCATTTTTAGATGTCATGTTTTTTTTATTTAAATAAGTAAATATTAAATAAAATAATCGAATTCTTAATTTAACTTTCTAGTGGCTCTGACCTAATTGTAAATTAGGGGAATGAAAATATACTTCAGCTACTTAAAAAATGTATTGAAACTGGCCTAAAACCATCCTTTACTCATGAAGGAGATCGCGATCTTAATAAACCAATTTCTTATTATTAGAGGATTATGTTTTAAAATTTTTGTACCTGTTTGAACGCCGGATCTACTAGTTAATATTTATATTAGGGATGGCAATCCGAATCCGGAATCCGCCCAATTTTTGGCCAATTTTGGAATCTGAATCTGTTTTTAATAGCGGATTCCGGATTCTTAATTGGCAGGCTAAAATTAGTGTCTTGAGTTTTTTCTTTCAACTCCTCTTTGAAGGCAAAAATTTTCATCAATATATATATTTAAAAATCTGGTTCGATTTTTGGAAGTGAATTTTAGAGAACACCAAGAACATTGATTTTTAGGACATATGTAGCACTAAATTTTTTAAATTTTTTTAAAAAATCCTTTTAAAATATTGCTAGGATCCGGAATCTGAATCTGCCAAAATTAAGAATCCGGAATCCGCAAGAATCCGCCACTTTTTTTGACGGATTCTTCAAGAATCCGGCCTAAAAATTCGACGGATTGCCATCACTAATTTATATACCTATTAAAGTTAATCTTTTTGTTAAGGAGTTTTGATATCAGAGGAGGACAGGATTGTTAATTCCATCCCAGTTAACGAGATTCCAAAGGAGTATTCTGTTGACAAGCTACGTTGACATGCTACGTTGACATCCATGGCTTCACTTACATTTTATATTATTTTCATTAATGTTTTAATTGTTGTATTAAATTAATAAAATTAAGTCTGAATTTTTTATTACTTTTATTATTGGTAAATTGTATTAATATTCCAACATCAATCGTGTTTTTAAAAGCTTAGTTTCTTGTTCCAATTGCCTATAGTGTTTGATAGTACATGCCTAATTTAAGATCATAAATATAACTGTGCGGACTGACAAACATAATATTAAAAATTTGAAGAATGCAAGGTACTATTATAGCGTGTTGACGGATTTGAATTTTTTCCTAAACCGCGTTATAAGATGTCAAAGTTTATCCACTGCTGCAATCAATTGGTTAGCTGCCTCTAAATTAAGTAGTATAAAAAAGCTACAGGACCTTTATTTTTTTTAAAATTCGTCTCTTAAGGTTAAACACCTGCCATAATACGGGTTTTTTCTCCAGATTTTAAGTACTACCGGCCGCCAGAAAGGGAGGGGACACTGGGCTGTTTATCACACTAGTCCCCAAAGTCTTACAATAAAGTTTTCTTATTCGTTGGCTCAACAACTTTAATTGATTTTAATTTAATTGGTTGTATTAATAAGTTGTGTGTCCAAACGTTTCAACCACTAATTTTAATCTACAGAAGGGATAATTTTGTGTATTATCAATGGGGATTTACATTAAATTATTGACCATTGTCTTATCCCTTTAGATCTCTGAGCGGCCTCACACAAAGTATTGATAACGTTTTCTTATTCGTTGGTTTAACTACTTTGGGGACTTTAATTGGTTGTATTATGAAGTTGTGTGTCTAAACGTTTCAACCAATAATTTTGATCTACAGAAGGGGTAATTTTTATGTTTTATCAATGGGGATATGCATCAATTTCTTGGCCATTGTCTTATCCCTTTAGATCCCTGAGCGGCCTCGCACAAAGTATTGATAACGTTTTCTTATTAGTTGGTTTAACTACTTTGAGGACTTTAATTCGTCTGTTAAGGTTGGACACGTGCCATATTACGTTTTCTTAAACATTTATAAAGTTTTCCTATTCTTTGGCTTAACAACTTTGGGGACTTGAATTGGTTGTATTATGAAGTTGTGTGTCTAAACGTTTCAACCACTAATTTTAATATACAGAATGGATAATTTTGTGTATTATCAATGGAGATTTACATCAAATTATTGACCATTGTCTTATCCCTTTAGATCTCTGAGCGGCCTCACACAAAGTATTGATAACGTTTTTTTATTCGTTGGTTTAACAACTTTGAGGAATCAATTCGTCTGTTAAGGTTGAACACCTGCCACATTACGTTTTCTTATTTGTTGGCTTAACAACTTTGGGGACTTTAATTTTCTGTTAAGGTTGGACACCTCCATATTACGTTTTCTTATTTGTTGGCTTAACAACATTGGGGACTTTAATTCGTCTGTTAAGGTTAGACACCTGCCACATTACGTTTTCTTATTCGTTTCTTATACGTTTCAACCACTAATTTTAATCTACAGAAGGGATAATTTTGTGTTATCAGTGGGGATATACATCAATTTAATGGCCATTTATAAAGTTTTCCTATTCCTTGAATTAACAACTTTGGGGACTTTAATTGGTTGTATTATGAAGTTGTGTGTCTAAACGATTCAACCAATAATTTTGATCTACAGAAGGGATAATTTTTATGTTTTATCAATGGGGATTTACATCAAATTATTGGCCATTGTCTTATCCCTTTAGATCTCTGGGGACTTTAATTGGTTTGTTAAGGTTGGACACCTGCCATATTGCGTTTTTTTCTCTCCAGATATAAAGTACTAGCGGCCGCCAGTAAGGGAGGGGACATTGGGCTGTTTATTACACTAGTCCCTAAAGTCCTACAATAACGTTTTCTTATTCGTTGGCTTAATTTATTAACCATTGTCTTATCCCTTTAGATCCCAGGGCAGCCGCACACAAAGCATTTATATGGTATGGCCTAAAACCATGCAAATAAAGTAGTAAGATTTGCCTGTTAATTTTCCCTTCAATTGTAATAACATTGCACGCAGAGCAAGATGGGGACAACGGTCTGTTTATTACACTAGTCCCCAAAGTTTTATAGTGTTTTCTTATTCGTTGGCTATTTTATCTACAGAAAGGGTAATTTTATGAAAAGTCATTGGTGATGTACATCAATTTATTAGCCATTGTCTTATCCCTTAAGATCCCTGAATTGCACCTCTTGCTATGCTGTCTGTAGTTATGGTGCAGTTTGGTACAAAAAAAAGTTAAATATAAATAAAAAAACAAATGGAGATTCTTTAATTGGCAGTGGATTTTTTTTATATTTTGTATTAATAATACATACAGAAATATTATAATTTATAACATTCTTAAAAGGAATCAAATAAGACTAGAATAGGTTATTAATATTTTCTAAAAACAATTTTTCTTTGATAAAACTTGTATGGTTGGTAATTAAAATTTTTAATTTACAATGTTCATTTTTTGGTGGGTTTCACTAGCCATGAAAAAGCATGATTCGCCATCATTTTAAATTTTAACTGTGATTTGTAAAGCATTTAGCACTGTTTTTTATGTGATTAAATCCCGAAATTAGCTTCTTTTTCACTAAATTATTAGAATTTTGTTCACTAAGTTTTTGGTAAACAATGTTAAAAAATTTCAATTTATAATTTGAAATGTTGTCTTTCTCATTATATTAAACTTCTTGCTGAAAAGTATCTGAAATTATTTTAAAAATTAAAATTTGGATAAACATTCAAATATACATAAAAATGATATAATAGTTATTTCTCATATCGTATTATAAACGGCTTTCCGCGGATATAGAATGTACAATTATAAGACTAAAACTATGATTGTACATTTCTATATTCGTAGAAAACTGGATATAATACGATGCTAGACATAGTTTTTTTGTATGGATGAGAACCGGTTCCTATCCACCGCATTCGAATGAATACGAGAAAAAATGTTAGTCCTTTCTGCATATTCGCTTCGTCTCTTATTTTTATTTACATTTCGTATTGTCTGTTTATTTTTATGTTTCGGTCTGCTATTGATGAGGGGAAAGAATTACAAGTGCTCAAACATGTTTTTTTTTTAATTTTTAAGAGATAGCTTTGCTTATCAAAAATTTTGTTTTAGTATATTTAAAAGCATTAAAGTAAAAAAACGTTCTTTTATATATATATATATTAATTTACCTATAGTTATATACATATATACTATATGAAGCTAGCTTTTGAATCAGAAAAAAAGGAGTTAAAGAGTTTAAAAATGAGGTTATAATATAGTCTTTAGGGAATAATGTTTTGTAGATTTTGTTTTAAAACTTATTCACAAGGAAAACAACGATAAAAGACAAAAGTTTAAATGTTTTAAAAATTAAATGGAATTTTTGATCTTCAAAATCAACTACCCCAACATAAAATATGAAGAACCGTTTCTGTCGGCGGTTTTTCGTAAAAAATGCATATAATTCTTTATAAGGCGGATAATTATGGAATTGTGTTGATTAAATTTTTTGTTTAAAATAAACATATAAATAATTAAAATTTTAAAAAATCAACATCATTTTTGAAATCTACATAAAAAATTTCACAAATATAGTATACAACAATGGGTAAAGGGGTAAATATTCTTGTTCTGCAGGAGATTTCCTAGGTCCTTTACCAAAAAAAATGCAAAAATAAAATCCAGCATTATAAATCAGCCGGATATCTGTATCTCTCCAATCCGGCCCAACCCTATTATTCGTGTATGCAATTTGGCAATTTTTACTTTGGAAAATTACTTGCTGCACCTTTTTCCTTCTAATGTAATAATTGAGACTGTCCCCATTTTTTTGGGTAAATTTCAGGTTTGTATCGACACACTAGAATTGAAATTTTGTAAAAATCTTTAAAATTGAGATGGTACAAGAACTTTAAAAACAGGTAGTTTTGCAAATTTTAAAAACTTTGCAGTGCTTGTACCATCGCAGTTTTTGCATTACAGAAAAACTATTTTGCATGGGTCATTATTTTGCATAAATCAACCATATTATGGCTGGGGGCAAAAATTTTAACAAAATTTTTCTAAAACGGGACGGGGTAATAACTATATTAAACAGAAACCTTGAAAATTCGCAAACAAAAAAAAACAACATCACTGCTGGAAGATTCTTAACAACGCTTGCTCTCATTCCTGCATGCATAGTCCCCTTTCAGTGATTTGGAACAAAAGTTTTATATAATGTAGATAATTTGTTTCTTTGACTTTTCAATTAGGTATAACATCTTAAAAGACGACTTTTTCTTGCTTGAAAATACTATTTACACTACAATTTTTTATCATTTGCTTTGTAAATTCCCACACTTTTTTATTATTCATAAGTGCTCAATACCAAGAAAAGGTAACGAAGCTAGCTATTCTATATGTACCAGATTTTTGTTAGACTGTCAATATCCTGTAAATAGGTATCTCTTAATCCCATTCTAATTTTCAATAAAGTTAATATTGGCATTTTTTACAAAGATACTTTACATAAAGTATCATTCTAGTAGGTTTAAAGTATAAAAGTAAAAAAAATATTTTCATACATCTTAATACCCAATGGTATAAGCATGCAAAACAAAAAAAGAGGGGGGGAAGATTTGACACATTTGCGTAAATAGTGAGTATATGCTTTATCTTTGGACTGAGAGAATAGGTTACAAAAGAAAAAATCATTCTTATATGATGAATTTTCCCAAGTATTTTTTTGGATAGGCCTCCAGGTTCAGGAGCTGCAGGCCTCCAGCTGGTCTCTGGACAGGTAAAAATAAAAATATTTTTATTTGAAGAAATAGAAGTCAACTTATTTAACAAAATATACATTTGTTAACTTCAAATTCGTAAATAACATTAAAAATATGCATATTTTGCTATATAAAATGTCTTCAAACTCTTCAAACTAAATTTTTCAAAATTTTTGGTTTTGATTTTTACCTGTCCAGAGCCACTGGAGGCCAGCAGCTCCTGAACCTGAAGGCCTGCTGCTTCTAAACCTGGAGGCCTATCCAAAAAGTCTTAAAACTTGGGAAAATTTATCATGTAAGAATGATTTTATCCCTAATAACCTATTCTCTCAGTCCAAAGATAAAGCCTATACTCACTGTTTACGCAAATGTGTCAAAACTTCCCCCCCTCTTAATGATCCTTACCTTGTCTTTGTAAGATCAAGAGGGTAAGTAGTAGCCTCAGCAACACTAGCTGCAGCCACACACATCAGGTACTAAAAACACAAAATATAGTTACAGAGAACAAGAGGGTAAGTAGCAGCCTCAGCAACACTAGCTGCAGCCACACACATCAGGTACTAAAAACACAATATATAGTTACAGAGAACAAGAGGGTAAGTAGCAGCCTCAGCAACACTAGCTGCAGCCACACACATCAGGTACTAAAAACACAAAATATAGTTACAGAGAACAAGAGGGTAAGTAGCAGCCTCAGCAACACTAGCTGCAGCCACACACATCAGGTACTAAAAACACAATATATAGTTACAGAGAACAAGAGGGTAAGTAGCAGCCTCAGCAACACTAGCTGCAGCCACACACATCAGGTACTAAAAACACAATATATAGTTACAGAGAACAAGAGGGTAAGTAGCAGCCTCAGCAACACTAGCTGCAGCCACACACATCAGGTACTAAAAACACAATCCTTATGATAAAGTAACAGGATGTGTGTTTGTCTGTGTGTCTGTACCGAAGGATCTCGCTAACCGCTGAACCTATTGGGTTCTCCTTTACAGGGTGGCTTCTCATAGGTCCCGGGAAGGTTTATAATATTTTGGGGGAGGGAACCTCCACCCTCCCAAGAGAAATCACAAAAATCCAAATTATTTTACCTATAAAGACTTGAACGCAACATAGCAAGGTATCATAGAGACTTGAAAGCAACATAGATTGGCATTGTGTTATTTAAAACAAAAACAAAAACATTTAAAGTGCCGCTTGAGGCCTTTAGGGGCGTGGCCGCTAGTATATAGTTACAGAGAACAATAGGGTGTTTACACTAGTCCCTAATGTTGTCTAATAACGTTTTCTTATTATTTGGCTTAACAACGTTGAGGACTTTTATTTAAGGGGACTATGCACGAACGAGTGCAAGTAATTCTAAGCACCTCCCAGCAGTGATACTAAATATTTTTTGGTGAATATACGAAGATTATGTTTTATATAGTTATACCAAAAAAAAATAAGTTTCATCATGGTTTTATATAAATAAAACTTTAAAATGTTAAGCATTTTTTCATGTTAACAACAAATGTTATGTTAAGTTCAACGGTATAAATAAAATAACACGCTAAAACATAATTAAATGCTGTAAATTACGAAAGTACACTGATAAAACAGTTTACAATATTACAAGTTACCAACCCTTTTTCTAAATTAACATTTTTCATGTCACAGCAGTTTGAACTCAACAAAACATTTGATAAGGGGGGGGGGGGGTTAATGCAACCATCTCGAAATCAGTGAGCAAATGACACTTAGAATTCGAATTTCGATCTAAACTTTTGCATGAGTAATCCTTCATAGGTCTATTTTCCCTAAATCGAACAAAAAGTTGGAAAAGTAATGGCTAGCGGCTCAGCCGTTCAGCCGTTTTTTGCCTATTTTCAGGGTAAATCCATCATCAATTACGTAGGAATCAACTTTTTGAAACATATTTTTGGTTTAATTCATGTTAAATGATAGCAATAACCAATTTTAAAACTTCTAGTACCAACAGCTACCGTCTAGAACCGTTTGATAGCGTTTTGGAGTAGAAAAGAGTATTATGTTGAGAGAGGTTTCGTGACTAATTTGCAATATAGATATCAAACAAATGGCAAAACAGATGAGCCGCCAGCCGTTAGCCGTTACTTTTCCAACTTTTTGTTCGATTTAGGGAAAATAGATCTACCAAGGATTACTCATGCAAAATTATAGATGGAAATTCGAATTCTAAGTGCCATTTGCTCACTGATTACAAGATGGTTGCATTAAAAACCCCCCCCCTTTATAGTCAAACAAATGCCTAACATTTCAAAGTTTCTTCATACAAAACCATAGTGAAAATTATTTTTAAAAATTGATATAACGATATTAAACAAAATCGTAGTATATTCACCACAAAAACATTTAAAATCACTGCTGGAAGTTGCATAGAATCTATTGCTCTCATTCGTGCATACTCCTCTTTTGATTGGTTTATTAAATGTCCAAACGTTTCAACAACTAAGGGGGGGGGGGGGGCGGGGTTTATGCAACCATCTCGTAATCAATGAATAAATGGCACTTAGAATTCGAATTTCGATCTGAAATTTTGCATGAGTAATCCTTGGTAGGTCTATTTTCCCTAAATCGAACAAAAGCTGTCGGCTTTGCCGTTTAGCCTTTTTTTCCTATTTTCAGGGCAAAAGAGCTGGTTGCATTAAATCCCCCCCCCCCCCCTTAATTTAAATCTTTACTAATTATTCTATTTATGCGTACCTTTCTACCAACAGTATCATTTGATTGAATAACATGAAGTTTGCTGATATCCTGTTCAGCAAATAATTTTTTCTTCTCTCCACTGCCAACATAACTAAAAATACAAAACGGATTTATTAAAACGAAGCTTTTCTATAATAAGTATATCCAGTAACAGTTATTTAGGTTCGATTTAGTAAGAGAAGCAACTCTAAAATCTAAAAGGCAATATGTCCATTATTAAAATAACAATTCAGGCAACCAACCATTTGATTGCACTACTTTGTCTGGAAGTCATAACTGTGCCTGGAAATAATTTACGCCTGTTTTGATGCAATGCATTCCTTCTAATCTTCTAGTATTAATTTGCGAAAATGACATCGCAGCAGTAGGAACCAGTTGTACCGTCTTTATTTATGAGGCGGTGTTTGGCCAAAAATTCTTACCCGTATAACGTTCCCGACAACGAGCGGATGCGCTACGTGTTACGCGTCACAGTCGTGCGGGTAGTGGGCTCTTACGAAGGGAGGGAGGGGACATTGAGCTGTTTATTACTAGACCCCAAAGTTTTATTAAAACATTTTCTTATTCGTTGGCTTAACATCTTTGGGGACTTTAATTTTTTTTATCGGATGGTTCATGAAGTTCAGTGTCTAAACGTTTCAACCCCTAATTGTAATTTACAAAAGAGATAACTGTATCGTCATTGGGGATGTATATCAATTTTTCGGCCATTGTCTTATCCCTTTAGATCCCTGACTATTACCTGTGGGCAGGGGATGTTGTTACAAAGCTCTCAGTCTTCATTTTTTTTATAACAAACAAAAATGTAGGAAATCTTTATTTACAAAATAATTGAAAACAAGCGCAAATATAAAAGTATAAAAATCATCTGAAAGTATTATAATCAAAAAATTAATAAATGTTAAAAACTGTATTTCTATCTTAAAATAAACTAGCGGCTTTGCGTCTATTCTCTAGGGGCTTTTTTTCCTAAAGGTTCAGGGGAAAAATTTAAATTTTCTTTTACATTTTTTAGATGTTTTCTGTATTTTATAACATTTTATAACTTTTTATAACTCTTAATAACTTTTTATATTTATTTATATTTTTTAAAACCTTCGAATTTTTTCTCTTTTCTAATGTTTCTAAAAATTTCTTTGCCATTAGCCTTTTTGGGGCTTCGTCCCTACAGGAGAAGAAAGGTTTCGCCATCTTTTTAATTTGATAAAACAAAGTTTAAAAGAAGAAAAGAAATTTTAAAAAGAAAAAAAAAATCAAAAATATAGAAAAAAGAAAAAAGTATAAAAAAAATATAAAAATATATAAAAACATACCTACCTACCTTAAAAAGATTTAAAATTAGAAAAGAAAAAATATGTTTTTTTGGGGGGGGAAATTTTCATTTATGGGGGGGGTTGGGGGTGTCCCACCCTCCAAGAAAATAGCTTAAAACCACCACAGGACCAATATGTATATACCCTGAAGAGTAGAATCCAATCGGTTCAGTGGTTACCGAGATCTTAAGCTTCAGACAGACGGACGGACGGACAGACATCATTCTACTTTGTATTATAGATAAGTAGGTGGACAGACATGTTAAGAAATATGTTAAGATATTATATAAAGTAACACTATCTCTGTCTCTGTGTGTGTCTGTTTGTCTGTACCATATAATCTCGACGCAAACTAATCAACAGATAATTTTCTCCTTTACGATGTAGCTTCTCTTAGGTCTTGGGTAGGTTTATAACTATTTTGAGGGAGGGTAACACCACCCTCCTGAAGCTATTGGTCATAGTTACATCTTTTTTCTTTTTAAAACTAAAATGGAAAATGGGCTGGGTTTGAATAGTTGATATTTCTTTACTAGGGCGATTTCTCTTGGGAGGGTGGCGAGTCGGCGACACCCTCCCCCAAAATAGGTATAAACATTCCTAGGACATATGAAAAGCTACTCTGTAAAGGAGAACCATATCGGTTCAGCGGTTAGCGAGATCCTTCGGCACAGACAAACAAACAGTCATCCTGTTACTTTAGTATAAGGATAATTTTATTGCATTTATTTCAGACAGACAAATGCACACACACACACACAGAAAAAAACCAATTAGACTTATAGATAGATAGATAGATCTATTTACCATACAATGCCTAGATATCATGGATCTAAAGGGATAGGACAATGGAGGATCAATTGATGAAAATCCCCAATCTTAATTCAGTTTTAAAGTTTAAACGCTACTATTTTCAAACTAACAAATCAAAATTTGATAAAAGTACCCAAAGGTTTGAGTCATTAATAAGAGAACGAAATCATAAAACTTCGGGTACCAGTGTAATTTACAGTCCAATGTCCCCTCCCTCCCTGAATAGATAAACTGGAAGCCGGGTAAATCTTGACATACAATAACGGGGAAACTCTGGAAACTGGTATATACTAGTTACCAAACTTATTTTCATCATTCAATATAATAAGTGTATTAGATGTAGATACATGCCTGTATTGTTTAATCAAATGGTTATAAAAGCAAGGTTTTTCTATAATTAAGGTCGGTAAGTCCGACATAGATAGCTTTTTTCGGTAATTTAGGCATTGTCCTAAAAATTTTAAACCTTGCATGGTGTTTCCTGTAGTACGATTTAGAGAGCGCAGCAACTCTATAATTGTTAGCAGAATGTCCTAATGTCCATTTTAAACCTGCTGATTTTTAACTTTTTTAAGAACAAATTTAAGTGATATAATTATCCGATTGATCCGATTTTGAAATAATGATTCATAGGACAACAAAGTACAATGTTATAAGCAAAGCAACTCTATAATCAAGAAGTAAAAATGTTCTTCTATAAATCTATACATTTATATTCTAATTCAGCAGTTCTGACACTCTAAGTGTTAATGTTCGTTTGTCCTACCGTTTCAGAGTTTCGCTTTTATGGATGTTGTCATCATTGTTAAATTTGCACATGTATTGCAAGGATAGGCTAATGCAACGCTAACATAAAAAAGTGCGTAAAATCAGTCTTTTTGACTGTGTATTTTTAAATTTTTTTGAAATATATTAGGATATGGGATAGGACAATGTACTGAAACCAACGCAACTTTACTTATTACAACTATATTTCAAGACTTTTGAAATGCCGCTTAAAAAAGTTCTAGCAGACCAAGCTAACTATAATAAATCAAAACAAATACTAGACAATAAAGTCCCAAATGAAAAAAAATACAAATGAGATAATTTTGGTTGGTTTAAAATAAAAAGGTTTCATTCCAAGCTGTGACCACTAGGGGCTGTCTGAGTATTCCTGTCTGTAGCTTATGATCTTGCTAACTCTTGATCTGATATGGTTCACCTTTACAATGAAGCTTCTCATAGGTCTAGGGAAGATTATAATCATATGAGGGAAGTAACACTCCTCCCCAAGTACAAAATAGACCACCCTCCTTTACCTCACATGCCAATATAAGAATTCATTTGACTTTATTAACCCCCCCCCCCCCTCTGAAAACAAATGTTTTTGACTTAATTGAAAATCTGTATAGTATATCAGAATGCTCCCCCCCCCCCCCTCCAAAAAATTACTTAGCACGAATATGGTTTATTTGCTAAACTTGTGGCACTGTGGAAAGGATACTGTATTTTTTAGTAAGGTCTGGTTTCGATTAGGGAGGGAGTTGACATTTGGGCTGTTTATTACATTTTTTAGAAACTGTATCTGGTTGGTTGGTTCATTAAGTAAGTTGTCCAAATATTTCAACTACTGATTGTAATCTACAGAAGAGGTAATTTTGTGTCTTTTTATTGGGGATATATTCATATAAATTTATTGGCCATTGTCTTATCCCTTTTGTTCTCTGGTTTACGATAGTGTCAAGGATTTTAACATTTGTTATAAAAGTTGCTATGTCAGAAATATACATTAGTAGGTATAATATGAATTGCATAGATAGCTAATTAAAATTACAGGACTTTTAAATAAATTGATTTTTTTCTCATGAAGTTTAAATCCAAATCTCAAAAAAAAGAAAACAAACATCAGAACTAGGTCCGAGAAATGGATATAGAATATACGTGGATATACTGACAGGGTAAAATTTGTCATCAATTAATTTTGGTTGCTGATATGGACCTCTTTTATTGGTCAGTTCGTTCATCCAGTAGGAGTGAGAGGGAATTAGGGGTATCTCTATTTTAGCCAGCTTTGAGCACCAGAGTACATGAATATCTTGTGCAACATTCAAGTAAGTAATAATATATCGATTGCCGAATTGAAATGAATTGTGACTTAAATGACTGAAACTTGTTTTAAAAGGAAACAAGGCCTAAAAACGCGTCAAAACATGCATAGATGCAATAAAAGTTAAGACTGAAAACAATTTACAATTATGGTATGCATTGTAAGGTTTCTTTGTATGAAACATAAGATCTCAATAACTGCTCGACGGGTGGAGTTTTTTATTTTAAGTAAGCTTCAAATAGGTTTCTTATGGTTTCAGTCAATTTATTTTAAGATATAAGTTTAAGGATGGTTTTAAGACATTTTTATACATATGAAATAAGAGCCCCTAAATGAAAGGGGCATTGCCACTAGTACTATATATATATAAACAATAAATACTCTTCGAAGATACACATTGCAAAAATGAAAGCATTAAGTATAAAACACAATTTGCAATATAAAAATGATGCAATATTTAATATTTCTATCAAATCAAATATAATATAACCAGAAATTATCTTTAACAAATTATTGTATAATACAGTTTGTCTAGCTTAATATTTCGATAACCACTGAACCGATTGTATTCTCTATTTCTACATATTGGTTTTAGGCTATTTTTCTGCTTTCCAAACTCGAAAAAGGGCGCCTAGATGCTAGGGTAGCGTGTGTGTGCTACAGATTTTTAGGGGGTTGTATTTCCAACGCCCCTACCTCCTTGGGTAACATAATTTAGGAGCTAGATATATATGTTTTGCTAAAATGTTTTTGGTTTTAATTTAAAGGGGGGGGGGGGGGGGGTATAAAATCACGATTAAAGGGGGTAAAAAATAATTTTTACACCTTTGACAATTACAGTGTAGCTGCGCTGATGAAACTGATTGGTTCAAAGTCCATCAATAATCGAATATGTATAAATAGTGGGGGGAGGGGGGGGGGGGGATAGCACTTGACAACATGAATACTTTTTAAAAGCGAAGCTTTTCTATAATTTTATGGTCTGTGCGTCCATCCGCTCGTACGTAAGTAACGGTTTACTCTTTTCATTGAATAAGACATGTTAGAATTGTCCTAATGATTTCAAACTTTGCATGAAAATTCATGTACTAGTTAGGTACGGTTTGCAAAAACAGTGCTACTCTATAATATTAATAGTTACAATAAAGTCCGTATGTCAAATTAAAACATCCTAATTACCGAACTTTTATGATAACAATTTTTTAGTATGTTATAAAAAAAAAGTTTTTAATTAAAAAGCCGGTAAAAAAAATCACTTTGCTCAAGTTTAATCTGATAGGAAGATATATTTTTAATTCTTTTAAACTATGATTAATCTACAGTTAAAAATAATATATTATTCTATTTACAAATGCATCATATTGCTAAAATCAAGATTTTCTTGTTTCAAAATTTTCATTTTTCAATAATTAAAACATTTTTAAAGATTATTTCTTGATAAAATTTATTGAATAACGCCAAAAATAATAATAATAAAAAAATTAAATACAAATATAAATAATATAACTTTAAATATACAAATAAACCTGAAAAATAACTTTTTAACTTCCGTATAACAACTAGTAAGTTGAAACTGGCAAGAAAATGTTTGACTGAGAACAGCTGATTTTTCACAGCGCTTTTTAGCAGACAAGTTACACAGACTAAATATTTTTACAGATCGGAAAGTTTTTTTTGCAGAAAAAACTAATTTTGGGGGGATAAATTCTTAAGTATATTTATATATAAAAGTATATATAAAAGATAACTGCTAACTGCTGAACCGATATGGTTCTCCTTTTCAATGTAGCTTCTCATAGGTCCTTGGAAGATTTGTGACTATTTTAGGGGAGGATACCACACCCCTTGAAAAAAAAATCGCCCCTCTCCCCCCATAAAATTTTCTTTTTCCTTATAACAAAAAAAAATTAAAATGATAGAAAAGGGGTCGATTTCTCCCCCTCCCCACCTCGTGTGCTCCTAGAGGCCTATGGGGGCCTAGTCGCTTGTAAAAAATATAATAGAAACTTTTACACTAAGGCCTAGAATATTTTGTGCGTTGTGAAATAAATTTGCGTACTAATCTAACAATTATTAGTCTATGATTTTCAGTATGACGCACGAAGTTGCGAAGAGGAGGCTTTCATTCTGCATTCACCCTCTAGATATAATTATGTAATCTGATGCGTCAATTTGTAAACTTTACTATACACCCAGGGATCTAAAGGGATAAGATAATTGCCGATAAATTGATGTACATCCCCAATGATGATACACAAAATAAATGATTAAAATTAGTGGTTGAACGTGATGAAACAACTACTCAAGATTTTCTGAAGTCCCCAAAGTTATTAAGCCAACGAATAAAAACATTATTATGAAACTTTGGGGACTAGTGTAATAAAAGGCCCATTGTCCCCTCTCCTTCGACATGATTATACACATAAAAATCAATGCCCTGTTTTTTAAAAGCAAAGCTTTTCTATAATTAGGGTCGGTCCGTCCGTCCGTTACAGTTAGCAATTTTCGTTAATTTAAACAGGTTATAATTGTCCTATCGATTTAAAACTTTGCATTCTGATTTCTATAACAGTTAGGTACGACTAGAAAGCGCAGGAACTGTATAATCGTTACCAGAAAGTCCGTACGTCCATTTAAAACAAGCAGATTTTTTTTTAAATTGACAACAAATTTTTGAAAGTTAATTAAAGTTATACTATTCATCTGATTTTTTGTTACTGATTCCTATAACAACAAGGTATAGTGTAATAGGCAAAGCATCTCTATAATCAAGTCCTGAAAACGTCAGTATGTCCATAAACAGTAATGTGTATTTAATCAGTTTTGCAACAAATTTACTTATAATTTTTTATAGACAATATGCATTAATATTCAGAATATTCAGTTATGACACTCTACAAGTGTTGATGTTCGTTTGTTCCATTCCATTTCAGAGCTTCACTTTTTTGGATGTTGTCATTCTTGTTTTAAAGCGAAGCTTTTCTATAATTAAGTCGGGTCCGTCCTTCCATCTGGAGCTGTTAGCTATTTTTCTTAATTTAGACATATTAAAATTGTCCTATTGATTTCAAACTTGATGATTTCTATAACAGTTAGGTACGACTTTGGCAGCGTAGCAACTCTATATTCGTTACCAGGAAGTCCGTAAGTCCATTTAAATTTTAGTACATGTTTATTGATTTTTTTTTTAAAGCGAAGCTTTTCTATAATTAGGGTAGGTCCGTCTGTTCGTCTGTCCGTACGTCCGTCACAAACGGATAGCTTTTTTAGTTGATTTAGGCATGTTAGAATTGTCCTATCGATTTCAAACTTTGCATGGTGATTCCTTTAGTAGTTAGGTAGGATTTAGAAAGCGTAGAAACTCTATAATATTTACAAGAATATCCGTACGTCTATTTTAAACATGTTGATTTTTTTACTTTTTTAACAACAATTTTTTTGTGATTTAATCATCCGATTGTTCTGATTTTTTAGATGGTTATTCCTAGGACAACAAAGTATATTGTTTCAAGCGAAGCAACTCTATAATCAAGTCCTAAAAATGTAAGTATGTCCATAAACATTATCCTGTATCAAGCAGTTTTTCAACAAATTTACTTACAATTTTGCATCAACTCTTATACATTTATATTCTGATTATTCAGTTCTGACACTATATAACACAAGGACTCTGGCAGGAAATTGACAACTTATTCATACGTACTGTACTAAATCAATCTTTACGTGGACTAATTTAACCAAATTAGGGTTTTTTTAGGTTTTTTATAATTCATACAACCCCCTTAAGTTATTCATTACAATAGAATACAATTTTAAAATTTATTTACTGTGTAAATATGCATAAATATGACGTTTTTACTGACAATTAGGTTAATTTTTACTCAAAGCATTTTTCTTGTAGACAATAAAATGATTATAACTTTCGTTCTATTTAAGATAAATTGATGAAATAAAAAGTATTTTCAATTTTATTATGCTGTGAAGTCACTTATTGGTTTTAAGAAATAATAAACCCCTTTGAGTTGGGGGGGGGGGGGGGCGTTGAGTATCAAAATAATGAAACTAATGTAAATTTCTTTTTATGGTGGGTTTTAATGATTCATATAGCAGCCAAACTGTTTTTAGGCAATACCCCTTTGTCTGTCTGTCCCTCTGTCTGTCTGTTTTTTGTCTGTCTGTCACTCCACTTGTCAGTCTATCTGTCTAACTGCCTCTTTTTCGGATTTCAATGAATCATCTAGCATAGCCTAATTCTAATTTGTTAATGCCTCAAAAACTGTCTGTCTGTCCGTCTGTCTGTCTATCCCTCCATCTGTCTGATCATTCACAGGTTCTCTATTGGATTTTATTTAATGAATTGTCTATTATGGTCAAACTGTAATTTGATCATTCTTCTTGCCTGTCTGTCTGTCTCGTCTATCTGCTGAGTTTCTACCATTGGTCTAACAGACTGATTTACTTAATTAACCCCTTACGGTCGGGCCCCTTACCGCACCTTAATCAGTCGGGGGGGGGGGGGCGTCCCCCCCCCCTATTATCTCAGTTCTTATTAGAGCTAGTAAGCTAAAAAATTTTGTGCAAGTCCCCTTGAGATATTTAAGGTTAAGGATATTTTGCAGTTGTTAGATAAATAATAAGTGTTATGTCCGTTTGTCCCACAGTTTTAGTGCTTCGCTTTTATGGATGTTGTCATCCTTGTTTTATTTTATTTTATTTATTTTTTTTGGTATTTATTTTTTTTCTGTTTTCATTTGTTTTTTTTTTTATTTTTTTTTTCATTTTTATTTTATCTTTTTTTATTTATTTATTTATATACTATATAATTCAAAAGGCCCGTCCGTCCGTCTGAGACAGAAAGGTAGAAACATGATTTTCTCGGCTCTTATAACAGATAGAGAGCTGAAATTTTCAGGGATTAATTACGTTAACAGTCTTCATATTTTCACAAAGTTTCATAAGGATTCGTCCGTTGGTTGGGGTTCTAGATCGATTCCTACATTTTTAAGTTTTCATTATTTTCTCAACTCCTATTCAACATAGACGGCTGAAATTTTCAAGGATTGAATACTTTCATATAAGGCATACTTTTATTAAGTTTTATTAAGATTTGGTGATTGGTTGGGGTGCTAGTTCGATTCCTAGATTTTTAGGTTTTCATAATTTTCTTTACTCCCATTTGAGATAGACAAATATGTATTTTTAGGGATTTAATAAATTCACAATTTACATATCCCCACAAAGTTTCATTAAGATTTGCTAATTTCCTGAGGTGCTAGTTCAATTCCTAGATTTTCAAGTTATAAATCTTATAAGGTTTCGTGATTTTTTAGTTTAATGATTATTTATGAAACTGCAATAAAGTTAATTTTTTCCATCCATAATATTTGTGCTTCGCTGCTTATGGATGTTGTCAACCTTGTTTACTTCTTGACAACAACATTTTTTATGATATAATATCTTATTCGTCTAATTTTTGGAATAATGTTCCTAGAACAACAAGGGTGCAATATTTTAAGCAAGGCATCTCTATACCTAATCAAATCCTAAAAATGAAAGTATGTCCTTTTATCCAGTTTTTATAAATTTGCAACAAATTTATAAAAAAATTGTTTAGAAAAACAAACAAATATTCTCCTTATTAAGTTCTGACACTCTACAAGAGTTATATTGTTCGTTTTCCCTTTCTTCTGATTTTAGAGCTTCTATGGATGTTGTCATCCTTGTTGCTATATCTGTTAGTAGTAAATCTACTCTATAATTTGAAATGTCAGTCTGGACCAGCTAGCTAGTTAGAGGAAAACGAGATTTACTCAGATGCTTTTTTAAGATAGATGCGGTTGAAATATTGCCTTTAAAATGAGCATCGATTGAAATTAAGTTGAAATGGTAATTTTGTAAGGTGCAGCCATTTTCCACTAATAACAGTGCCACCTATGGTATTTAATTTACGTCCTTGTATAAAGTGTATACATAAAAGTAGTAATAACCAACTAGTCATAATTGAATTGAAGCTATGCACCTGAAATATAGAAAGTTGATGATCCTTTAATTGCCATTTGAGATATTCCACAGCAACCATTAGCTCATAAAAAAATTATGTAACCCCTTTTGGGCCCTGCTGCACCCCCTAGAGGTATTGTAGTATCCAGTCCTGCTGGATACTGATAAAGGTTTTTTTCTGGTGTACACTGAAAAGATGGCACCTCAAAACAGGATAGTATTGTACCTTTGCAAAAAAAATCATATTTACATAGCTAATTACAGGGATAAGGGATAGGAAACCTGTCCATTAATTAGGTCCCGGCCTAGATTTGAAAGGGATATTGCAACTTTTACCAATTCCTAATTAACTGATGTCACTGGCAGATGCTCTGAAGTAGCTATGGCTCCAAACCAATACGGATCGGCCTGTTTTGTATCAACCAATAGGCAATTGGCGGATGCTGATATAAAAAATTGGCATATGAAATTGAAGAAAAGATTTTGCATTGTCTGCTTCTAAATAGAAATAAGAAAAGAAAAAAAAGGAGTTCGATCAAATCTCCTTGATTATCAAATCTGCCCAGAGTTTTACATTAAAAAAATACCATAGATAAAAAAAATAAGGGAATTATTTTTTGAACAGTAGGTAGCTACGAATTAATCATTTGGTAGTTTATAAATGAAATGTTGTATTTTAAATTTTAAAACTTTATACGGAATTGATTGAAACACCTCAATTTACTATCTATAATACAAAGTAGAACGATGTCTGTCCGTCTGTCTGTCCGTCTGTCCGTCTGTCCGTCTGAAGCTTAAGATCTCGGTAACCACTGAACCGAATGGATTCTACTCTTCAGGGTATATACCTATTGGTCCTGCGGTGGTTTTAAGCTATTTTCTTGGGGGGTGGGACACCCCCAACCCCCCCAAAAACAAAAAAATCCCCCCCATTTTTTTTTTTTTTTTTTTTTTTTTTTTTTTTTTTGGTGAAGAATTCTTTTGTAGAAATATTCTTTTGAAGAAGAATTCTTTTGTAGAAGATTTCTTTTGTAGAAAATTTCTTTTGTAGAAGATTTCTTTAATTCTTCTTATTTTTTTTTTGAATTTTTTGTTGTTGTCATCTCTTGTGGCAAAGCCCCTAGAGGCTAGGGGCGAAGCCGCTAGTTATCTATAATTCAAAGTAGAACAATGTCTGTCCGTCTGTCCGTCTGAAGCTTAAGATCTCAGTAACCACTGAACCGATTGGGCTCTACTATTCAGGGAATATACCTACTGTTCCTGTGATGGTTTTAAGCTATTTTCTTTGGGGGTGAGACACCCCCAACCCCCCCAAAAAATGAAAATACCCCCCCAAAAAAAAAAAAATTTTAAATCTAAAATACGAAAAATTAAGTTGATGAAACCTCTTGGGGCAAAGCCCCTAGAGGCTAGGGGCGAAGCCGCTAGTATGCTAAAAAGTACAAACACATTATTCTATTAACATGAAACAAAAAGAATTGATAGAATTTACCCAAGTGCTTATTTACTTGTACTAAATTTATTTATTCATTTAGAATTTTAGTAGGCAATGATAAAATAATATTTTAAAATAAAATTTTTACTCTTTAATAAAAATGCAAACAACACATATCTGTCTTAGGCAAACCCAACGATAGCTTTCTGAAAAATTCAAATAACTAGAGTAAAAGATAAAAAAAAATTTGGGAGACAAAAAAACATCATAATATGATTTTAACAAAAGCCATTAATATATTGGTTTATAAAAAGTTCTATTTTTACGTTAGACTAGCTACCTGAATTTTATTCTATACTTTATCTACACATACACACACAGCTATTTCATTAGCGTTGATAACGAACTAATGCACCATCCCATACTTGTTTTTTTTAGGCCCATGCTTGAAATAGGCCTGAAATAATATTTTCTTACGTTTCCAATCCCTTATCCCTGACTAATTATAGCGGCACTACTTATTGTATCTATATATTTGCAAGCTCTATTTTTTTTATTATAAAAATCGCAGCTGTTCTTTTGTACTTAAAAGCGTTTTCTATAAAACTTATTCTCCCTTTCTAAATCTGTAACTAGGTTTGTTTTATCCATATAATAAAGTAACAGGATGTTTGTCTGTCTGTGGGTCTGTTTGAATACAGATACCCTTAATGCTAGGGGTGCAGCGGATAGTATTCAATATAGTACATGCTTACAGAATAAAGTATACAACTTTGTGGTGTGGACAACGTTTATTTAAATACTTAGTACATGAGTAAATAGAGATTAAATAGAGATTCACGGTTAGGAATTTAATAGTATTGAGAGAGTATTAATTGAAGTAGTAACCTTTCAAGCCTGTACCATTATAAGCTATAAATTTGGTCAGGGCTAATAGCTAAGACAACAGAGCACTTAATTCTGACCAACACCTTCCCAAGTTAACTCTCTCAATGATATTAGAAAGTGAATACAATTGAGTGCATATATATAAGCGCACTATTACTTTTTATCTATACTAGCGGATACGCCCCTAGAGGCCTTTAGTGGCACTTTAAATGTTTTTTTTTATATCTAAATATAGCTATTTTGCGTTTGACGTTTATTTTTCGTTGAAATCTCTTTCTAAAATCGAGAAATAAAAAAAAATAATTTCTCTAGGGAGGGTGGTGGTACCCTCCCCCAAAATAGATATAAACCTTCCCGGGACATATGAGAATCTACCCTGTTAAGGAGAACCCGATCGGTTCAGCGGTTAGCGAGATCCTTCGGTACAACAAAAGCACACAGACATCCTGCTACTTTAGTATAAGGATAACAATAATATATTTATTACAATCAAGCATAAAGTTGTCCATTTCATCAGTTCATCTGAAAAAAAGACAAAAAATAAATCATTGAAATATTTTTTCAGTTTTTATTATAATAATTTTTATCTTAGGAAAACTTTTTAAAATTTAAATCAAATAGAATTAAAAATTGTCAACATTTTAAAATTATTAGATAAAAAAAAACATAGACAACTAACCTTTCATAGTTCTAATGAGTCTAATAACAAATGGGATCGCCACCTGCTCCCCATCTGCATGGTCTTTCGGGATTTTCAACTGAGTCTGAAATATTAATGTTTTTCAACAGATATACATAACACATGCATTGCTTTCGGACATAAAAGTTCTAATCTATACAATGAGCATAGAAAAAAATCTTGCTTTCAAACAATTAGACTTTTATTTAAAAAAGTCATGCTGAACCAAATACTAAAGAATTTATAATTTATTATCAAATCATAGTAATCATCAATTACCGTATGAACGGGCGGAGGTGCTGTCCATGACAATCAAACGCTATTGTCCGACAACCCAGGATAACAAAGGGGGAGCAAAAAAACGCCCATCTCAGGGGAGCTAAATGCCTCCTTTTCTGTCCAAACACCCGGGGTATTAGATTAAGTAACACCCAACAGACAACCAACTCTTTGATTGTACGACCTTTGTCTGAGAAGTCCTAACTGGGCATGGTAATGATCGAGTTGCGCCTGTTTTGGGCCTAGGCATTCCCCCTAATCTAACTATTAATGTCGCGCACCTGACATAGTAGCAGTAGAAATATTGTTAAGCCTAGATTCGAACATATTACCTCCCTGACGACGAGCGGATGCGCTACGTGTTGAGCCACGGTCGCGAATATTAAAATAGGGATGGGAAAAATGTAAAGAAAAAAGTTAGATAATATAAAGAAAAAAAGACAGTAAATAATCAAATATATATATCCTATTATATAAAGAAGTAAGCTTTTTTTCTGTAGCGAAGGATCTCGCTAACCGCTGAACCGATATGATTCGCCTTTACAAAGAAGCTTCTTATAGGTCCTTGGATGGTTTTAGTTCATTTCATTTTTATAAATAAGTCTAGGTATGATGTTAGGCTACTTCTCTGCCCTTCGAATATATATCCCGTAATATAGGCTATATTCTTTGGGGGTGGGAAACCCCTAACCCCCCCAAAAAAATGAAAAAAAAAACTCAATTTTTTTAATAATGTTAATGTTTTTAAATGTTAATAATTGCCCGGAGGGTTAGGAAATTGGCCCTGCGGGGTTAGGGTCCCTCGCAGGTGCTAGAAATAGGAGAAAAGCTACTGTGAAAATACGATGAAAACTCGCTACTTTGTTTTTTTCCTCATGATCCTTATAAACATACCTTCTTCAATTTTTTTATCTAACCATTCTGCCGCTTCTACCAAATTCATAGCAGCACAATGTGTTGCCTCAATTGTATTTTATACTTTAGCTGCTGCCAAAACTATCGGGATTACTGGAAATGCCCTAATCAAAAAGAAAAATTATGTTGTTATTATGTCAGCATAAGTATGTAATTTTAATCTCATGTCAATATGATGTCAGCCAATACAATTTTTAACAGCAAATCTTTTCTATAATTAGGGTTGGTCCGTCCGTCCATACGTAACGGTTAGCTATTCTCGGTGATCTCGACATGTTAGAATTATGCTATTAATTTCTAACTTTGTATGAAAGTTCCTTTAAACAACTTAAAAAGCGTAGCAACTCTATAATCGTTACCAGTAAAACCGAACATCCAATCAAAACAAGCTAATTTTTAACTTTGTTGATAACAACTTATGATCTGATTTTTTAAGTATTGATTCCTATTACAACAAGGTATAATATTACAGGCGAAGCATCTCTATATCAAGTCCCAATAATGTAAGCATGTCCTTAAACAGTATCCTGTATTTAAAAAGTTTTTTAATTAAATTTATGTTCAATTTTGTCTAAGCTTTATATTTTGGTTCAGTTCTGACACTCTACAAGAGTTAATGTTCGTTTGTCCATTTGTTTCAGAGCTTGTCTTTAGTTAGCATGAGTGAGAGACTAATGGTCTAAGTAGATATATACTGGATGCTCAAAACAATTTTTTTACTCTGATCCTAAAAACTTATAAAATCGGACCAAACATACCAAAGATATGGGGGGAAATGTAAAATGTATAAAATTGTATAGCAATACAATGCCAACAACATAATTTGCACTAACTTCCCCTTTTTATTGATGTAAAAAATAGATTTTAAATTAAATTACCTTTTACGCCTTTTAGCATATATATCTAAACCTACACTTGGTACACCTACTAAAATAAAAAAAATTGGGAAGTTGAATCCATTTATATAAAAGCAGAAATATACTCTATGAGTATTAAGAGATATAAGTTTTCCGGAATTTTAATGTAGGGAGTAGATTTGAAATCTGCATCAAATTTTAAGGATTTTTTATAAAATTCGTTTTTTGTAAAATTCTTTATCTAAAAGCGGAAATACGTTTTAAGTTAATTAATTTTGACCAATAGGATAAGTGGATTTTAAACTACCTGCGCTCTAATTGGTTGAATGATATACGACATCCAATCAGAGCGCAGATTTTTTAAATCCACCAATCACGGATGCCAAAATTAATTAACTTAATTTGTATTTCCGCTTTTAAATAAAGAATTATACAAAAAACGAATTTTATAAAAAATCCTTAAAATTTGATGCAGATTTCAAATCTACTCCCTACATTACAATTCCGGAAAACTTATATCTCTTAATGAGTATGGTTTTGTCCCTCTAAAAAAAGGTAATGCATGATTTCATTGTCCCCTCTCTTCATAATAGTATCATCTTGGTTGATATGAATTTTTTTAACACCATTCCATTTTAGCCTCTCTTGGTAAAAATATTATTATATTATCATGGCTGGTACAATTTTTGTAATGCACCATTCAACTTTGAAGAGACACAAAACTTGAATGGTGGTTTACATTTTTAACATTAAAGTAATCGAAATCCTCTTTACTATTTTTAGAATATGTTAATTTTAAAAATGCCAAACATTTTTTTTAAATTCATGTAAAATAATTACTATATACCATGAATATTATATTAATTTAAATAAGGAAATCAATGTTTACAAATATGCTGGTATATAAACATGAATGTACCATTCTAGTTTCGTCTGATTTGTAAGAATAATGGCGCATTACAAAATTCATATCAACCAAGATATCGACCAAGATGATATCACTATGAAGAGAGGGGAATCATACATTACCATTTAGATCTACAAAACCGTATTTATAGATCATATTTATGCTTTCATAAAAATTGTTTCAACCTCTTAACTGTTAAAGGCTCGCAAACTATACTATGAGCATTTAAAAAATTACTTTTAAACAATAAGACTGTAATAAAATTGTTCATGTTGACCCCAAACTAAAGAATTTGGAATTTAATATTAAAAAGAAAACAATAAGAGTTGTTTAAAGGAAACAGACAGTTATATTAAATATATGTAATATTTTGACTTAACGCTTATTATATCAGAGTTCCAAGATTTAGGCAAAACATAGGTTTCAAAAACATATTAAAAATCATCAAAATTGTAGTATGCATACTAACTGTCGTGTCTGCTTTCTATATTTTCTTGTAGCCAGTTTGCCAGATCTACCACTTTACCCGCATTACAAATGGCACTAGGTATATAAGGTGCTTTTGTCTTTTTATACACTTTTAGCGCTTTCTCCAAAAAAGTTTCCCTAATAAAAAAGAAAAATTATGTTGTTATTATTTCAGCATAATTATGTAGTTTTAATGTCATTATATTGTCAATATGATGTCAGCCACGCAACATATGTTTTAAAACAGTGTAGCAGACCGACCTATCTATAATACAAAGTAGAACGATATCTGTTTGTTTGTAGCGAAGGATCTCGCTAACCGCTGAACCGATCGGGTTCTCCTTTACAGGGTAGCTTTTCATAGGTCCCAGGAAGGTTTATAACCATTTTCTTGGGGAGTGGGACACCCTTAACCCCCCCCCCCCCCCCATCTGTCGTGGCCGCATCTTGCGCCGATTACGCTACAACAGTATGATGCTATTAAGACATCAATTACTACTTTATATCAAAGCTATATTGTCAACCTAAACCAACGGTTTATGTGGCATAACTTCTCTTTTTGATATTGTAAGGTATTAATTATAAATCAAGATTTACCCGTTTACACCAGAGAAGCTTATCATCTCAATTAACAACAATGCTCCCTGTAATAATTATAAGAAGTTAGAATGCAAGATTTTAATTTGTAAGTTTCTCAAAGATACTACTAACTAGTGATAGCTTTTGTTGTTTCATGTCAACTTTAATATTTAACAGTTTAGTTAATTTTTTTATCAAAGATTTTTACTCCATGTTAATATCATATCTCTTTTATTAAGAGAGTGATAATATATTACAGCACTTTATTGGAGCCTTGTAATCAGAAAATATTTTTAAAATCGATCAAGTCAAAATACTGTGTTAATCCTTATAATAAAATTAAAGTAACACGATGTTTGTCTGTGTGTCTGTACCGAAGAGAAATAATTATAAATCGAAATTTTTATTTTAAGTATAGAGACTCCTACGTAACATTTCGAGGTATCGTATATGGAGACTCCTACGCAACATATCGTAGAAACGCAACAAAAACCAAACATTTAAAGTGCCACTAGAGGCTTCTGGGGGCGTAGCCGCTAGTAGATAGATATCGTATTATTAAAAAAAACATTTAAAGTGCCACTAGAGGCTTTTATGGGCGTAGCCGCAAGTCCTTATAATAAAGTAACAAGATGTGTGTTTGTCTGTTTGTTTGTCTGTACCGAAGGATCTCGCTAACCGCTGAACCGATCGGGTTCTTCTTAACAGGGAAGCTTCTCATAGGTCCCGGAAGGTTTATAACTATTTTGGGGGAGAGTACCACAACCATCCCAAGAGAAATCACAAAAAATTTATGAAGAGCAACGCAACATGAACGTTAACGCAACATAGACATATTTCAAATATAAAAAAAAATTTAAAGTGCCACTAGAGGCCTTTAGGAGCATAGCCGCTAGATATATTAATAATGTTTACATTCTTTTGAGGTTACATGAAATGGGATTTCAAAAGAGGATTTCTTACTTTCTATATTTTTAACCAATAGATTTTTTGCTTCGCTTTTATGGATGTCATCCTTGTATATTATACCTAATTAGTGGAATTAATAAATATCTATCTATCTATCTATCTACATATATGCTTAATTTTAATAAATGAAGAAAAACATACCAAAAGTAGCAGTGTAACCTTCATGTTGAGAGATAGTAATTTTCAATACTAGAAAGTTTTCTAACCCACTTCACTTTTTATAGGCCCCTTAAAAATTTGTGATTCACAAATTAAAAGGGGAAACTTGTTTATCCATGTTAAATAGGTTAATTGTGGTAGTGTGGTATCCGCCGAGGATCAATGGCAGACACCGGAGTTCAATTAGATTACGGCAGTGTGACAGACGTGGACACCTTACTATAGAGAAGCTACGCTTCTCTAGCTTTCACTAGATAATGATCAACATCTACTTTTAGTTGTCACTTTATTGAAGGCTTAAGATATACTGGAGTTATATACAACAAACAATAATTACATGGATAGGAATAAATAATCATAACATAAAAGCATAAATAATATATGTACAATGGTCAGTTTGGGCAATAATGATTCCCCCATCCCTGGAAAGGGTGGGGGAGAATTAAGAATACAGTTAGCCATAATAAACATGACAGATTCAAATCATTAATTCTAAGCGTAGGGAGGGGGTCACTAGACCCCTTCCCCAGGACTCGGGGGAGGGCCATTGACCCTCCACCGAACCCCAGATCAGGGGTGCCATAGACATGGCTCACGGTTGCCGAATACCACAACTCTCCCCTCGGAAGGCTGGGAGATGGTTTCCCTACCAGACTTCCGACAGTGGTTGAGGCCTTCGGCCCGCTCCTTAGGGCTAAAAATATATACAAACGATAATGATTCAATGGAATCCTAGTGGTGAGTATCTTCTTAGGGTTGATGGGCTCCCAATGTGGGGTAGAAGGCAGAGGCTGCCTTGGGTTGGATACGTTGGTCGGCGCCGGCAGGTATCAGGTTTGGTGGTGGCACATTGGTTGCTGGAACGGTCAGCAGTGGGACCTGCGGGTTGTTGTTGGCAGCGGCTGGGGCACTGGCTGCCAGGTTGAGTGTCTGAGCAGCGGCCTGTCCTCCTGAGGGGCCGCGGGGTCTGCCAGAGGGCGGTCCGGGTCTACCTGGGCGGTCATGCCCGCTGTCAGTGGATTTCATAGACACCATTTCCTCGGCTGCTTCCCTGCCGATGGGGATGGCATCCCAGTCCACTGAAAAGTCCCGGGACTTGGCATGGTTGAGCCTGGCTCTAGCCATCGCCTTCTTATACAAAGCTGGGTGGTACAGGAACACTTGTGATATCGCATTCAGGGCTGCCCGGACTCCTCCTTGTGCTGCTGCCAGAGAAATGATGGTGAGGTCCCCCAGCAGTTTGAGGATCAGCAGCAGCAAGCACAAGATGGCGGCGCCATCTCCCCACTCGTGGATGGCTTGTCTAAATCCTGCCCAGACATCCAGGGCTGCCTCTCCTTCCTCCGCCAGTCGGTCAATGTTGTAGGACACTATCCCATGGTCTCCTGTGGCCGAACAGCTGCCTTGCTGAACGCAGGAGCCATAGGATAGGCCGGTCAGCATGGCGCTCTTGTATGCTGGGAACGCCAGCAGCTGTTGCCAGTCGTTCAACTCAGCCTGTGAATACAGACCACCTGAACTGAAGTCATCTAAGGGGTCTGTCAACAGCTGCTTGGGCGTATCCAGCGGGGGTGGCCTCTTCTTGGGAGCAGGGGTCAACTCTATCCAGCCTTCCTCTGCGTGCACAGTCAGGGGGTAGGTGGAGGAACAGGGAATCTTGGTGGCGTGCTCACTGTATACCCGCGTCACGGCGTCTACAAAACCTGTGGGCTCCACTGGCACTTTGTCCCAACACTCCTTGTGTTCGCGGACAACATACTTGTGCCTTTGGCAGGTCAGCTGCAGCAGGATGTCTCCCCTCA
Source organism: Acartia tonsa (assembly GCF_053477335.1). Classification (NCBI taxonomy): domain Eukaryota; kingdom Metazoa; phylum Arthropoda; class Copepoda; order Calanoida; family Acartiidae; genus Acartia; species Acartia tonsa. The sequence continues at coordinate 14,146,191 of NC_137271.1, read as the reverse complement.
GTACCGAGAACGTGCTCCCCTGGACACGCACCGGGTGGGCCGGATCTAGTTGCTGGAGCTTCCAGCAGTTGGCCGCTACTTCTTCTGCTGCAGTGCTCCTCATGCGTGTTTCCAGGGTGAATCCAATATAACCTGCATGGATCTGTGCTTGGAGGGGAACGTCAACATCCCTGGCCGACACTCGGGGCAGCGCAGCCGCGGCTGGGTCAGCTGCCACAAACAGCGCTGGATGGTTGGTGGCATGGGCCTCGAAGTCGCAGTTCACAATTGAGGTGGGGCTGGTCATGTTGATGAAAAACTGGGCCTGATGGTCAATCAAATATGCATCCCTCACCAGGCTGGGCTGGAGGCTGCGGATCAGCCTCAAGGGGCAATCTCTTCCCAGGTGGTCCCACACGTAGGTTGCTTCCCCAGTGATACAGGACAGCTCAGAATGGGGACAGTCGAGGGTCAGGTGGTCAGACTGGGACTCCACCCGTCCATCCTCCACCACATAGGTCTCCTCCTTGACCAGCAGCCGCCGCTCCTGGAGCACTAATTCATTGCGGTAGAGCTGGCCCTCAAAGTGGACGTCCTCCCCCTCGCAACCCACCCCCTCGGGGCTGTTGACGAGGGCGCCCACTACATCAACGGTGAAGAACAGGGGGTGGTTCAGCTGGAACGTCAGTGGCTGGGTCTTGCCTGGCAACGTGTATACTCGGTTCCTGGCCAGGTCTCGGCACGCTTCTGGGTCTATCTTGGTTGGCCTCATGAGGGTGGGGACCGAGGTCACCTTGAGGTGACCCCATACCCCACACCTGAATGTCCACTGGGACACGGTGAGCTGACAGCTGAACCCAGTGGTTTCCCTCACCTTGACTTGCTGCAGGACGTGGATGTCGTGGCCCAGGGGCACCTCCTGGTGTAGGGGCTCCGTGTCACACATCTTTTCTTTGTTGTAAGACGTGACATGGGTGGGGTTGGCACAGTCCCACCCCACCAGGACGTAGCTGGTTGTAGGCCACACGGCTGCCAGAAGGAGGCCCCACAGGACCATCCACCAATGGGAGAGGCTTCCAGGTAACCATCTTCCTCGGGCACGCGGCTGGGGATCTCCGGTTCTGGTCACGGCTGCTTCTTGGGGCTGGACACGGCTGGGCTGCTCCTGGCTAGACACAAATTTCCATTGAGCGTTATCTGTATGCGGCCGAGGCACCCCGATACCCTCCCCAATGACAGACTGGCAAGCGACTGGCACTTGCCTGGGTGTCGGCTCCCCTAGCCCTAAATGCTCCCTTCCCTGGTCCAAGGCATGCCCAGTGGCATGGGGCTGAAGTGCATGTGGCACAGGCTCGCCCTTACTCAATGCCCTCCCCTGCCCTAGGAACTCAGGTGCATGTGGCACAGGCAAGCCCTTATTTTCCCAATTTTCAATCTCCCCAGCCTCAAGTGCAGGGGGCACAGGCAAGGCTGGGTGTTTACAAGGTTTTGGATTCAATACATTTAACAAATTCAACTTATCCTGATGGTGAGCCGCTGGGTTCCCTTGGCTGGTAGAGGGCTCTGGATGGCATGTAGCTGGACTCTCCCTGCAGGCTGGTGGCGCTGGCTGGCATGTAGCTGGGCTCTCACTGCAGGCTGGTGGCGCTGGCTGGCTGGGGGTGACGGGTGTCACCCCTTCCTCTGGGACCGCTGGCTCGTTCCAGGACTCAGGTCTCTCGGTGGCGGCGACGGGGGTCGCCCCAGACATCAGGTTGGAGGCTGGCTCGTTCCAGGATCCAGGTATCTCGGTGGCGGCGACGGTTGTCGCCCCAAGCACACGGTGGGAGGCGCTGGATAGCACCCCCCCATCATCCCAGGTGGCGACGCCGGGTGGCGTCCCATACATCGATGCAGAGGTGCTGGCTAGCACCTCCTGCCTCTCTCGTTCAGCGGCTGCCAGGGCCTCCCCATACACCGTCTCAGGGACGCTGGGCAGCGCCCCTCCACTCTTGCTGGGTAGGCTCGGTCGGGCAGGTTCCATCATATTGAGACTGAAAGGCTGGGGCCTCAGCACCTCTGGCTCGGCTATGTTGTTGGGCTGTATCAGCTCTGGCCCCAGATGGTTCAGACTGAAGCCTAGGCCAACCCGGTTGGGCTCAGCCGCGCCGCCCAGTACGTTGATCCTAGCTGGGACAGTCCCGAACTGCGGCATCCCATCGGCTCGGTCCGCAGCTCTGGAGGCGGCTGCTTGCGGTGGTGGTGCTGGGGGCGCGCTCCCTTCCATATGGGCCACTCTGCTGGGCTTCCCTGGAGGGGCACCTTTGTCGGCGGTGCGCCTGCGGCTGGCTACCTGGGCCCAGTCAGCTCTACACTCGGCCGCCGTGTGGCCGTCATAGTGGCAACGCTCACACTTGGCAGAACGGTCACGGCGTGGCTGGGTGCGCCTCTCCTCTAGGCTAACTTCCATAGGCGTTGGACAGTCTCGAGCTCGGTGGCCTCTCCCCTGGCAGCGGTAGCAGCGGCCTGGAACCTTGTCATCTGGAGCGACCTTCCCCATCTGGTGGAGACCCGGAGCCAAGGAGCCAATCTCCATTGGCTCCGACTCGTCATATTGGGGCAACTGGATGCAGGCAGATCCAGTCAGCCCGTCGGTCGAGTCCACTAAGCACACACCCTCCTTCAGTTGCTTAGTAACCATGGTCACGGTGAACATGGCCTTGCGAGTGTACTCAGGTACACTCGCAATTTCATGGTTCATCATGAGGCGTTTTACATTGGCGTTACGAATTCCACGGTTTAATTCGTCCACCAACAATTCAAGATCCTCATGATTGTAGGCGTCCCTATACAAGGCGCACTTTGTTGATATGTACGCCTGTATAGGTTCTGTCGAGTGTTGCTTGTAGTCCCTAAACGCTTGTTTAAGCGTTTGGGACTCAAAAGCAGGACGAAATAACAATTCACACTCGGTCTTGACCTGCTCGTAGGTCAAGGCTTGGCCTGCCTCGCCAAACAGATGGGACGCCATTTCCGCCGCTTGCCCTACCAATGACAGTAGTAGGGCGTTGCGGCGGTTGAGGGAATCATGAGGTGGCACGCGGTAAGCCGCCCATGACATTTCCAGTCGGCGGATATGTGCCGACCAGGACTGCTTGGGCGGCCCTCTATACTCCGGCAGATTGCTCAACATCAGCTTGCGGTACTCGGCTGGTGCCGGCTGAGGGTCATCCTGGAGCCATCCTGGGGCTTGGTCACCTCCTGGGACTTGATGCTGGTCCATTGGGTCAACGGTGAAACGGCGGGCACAAAGTTATACAGGAATACAATGAATGGGTTGTCACTTGAGGCTTCCTAGCCTAACAGCCAACACTGTTTGTATCACTAGGTTGGGAGTTTTAGTTGCAAAGGTATAACTTAGCTGTACTTATCAATGGTTAGATGTTGAGGTAGATAGATGTTGAGGGTCTGAACTGCTGTCAGGAACTGATTGGGTTTTCCCTTATCACACTAGAGCTAGGAGGAAAGAAACTTGCAATTCTTTATTTGCTAAAAATACCCCTGTTAGATGCTATGGAGTAGCTCTGCTCTGGTGTGAAGGTGTGTGTGTGTGTGTGTGTGTGTGTGTACGTGGAATCTTCTGTCCTTGTAACGCGCGTTCGCGCCGTCAAATCCGCGCACACGGGGAAAACGCGCTCTCACCCCTCAGCTCGCTCCCTCATTGGTCCGTTTCGTCCGTTGGATTTATGATGTTTTCCGCACTTTGTTGCGCTACCCGTGAATGGCGCTCTGTATATCCGATCGCTAGCTCCACACTACAGACGGACTTGGCCTAGTGTGGGTAGGAAGGGGGAAGCGCGTGAGGGGGACGGGGGTAACTCCGTCCGTTCCCACTGTGAGGGAGGGGGTAACTGTGTGTTGGTGTAATGGGGCCTCTGCTTCTTAATCTCAGGCTTATCTGTTATATAACCCTGATTGTATTTGTCTTCAAATGGAAAGGGGCCCCCTCCCCTTCCCTTGGAATAAAGGGTGTATTTGTTATTGTGCTGTGGGCTTGAAATTGTTTTGATTATATTACATCTAACTTTTATTGCTGTCCTTATCACAATTACATAACAGATTTGTTGACCAACTCTGTTCTATTTTTAGCTGTTATCACAATAAACAGTAATCCAAGCCTGTTCTATTCTTAGATTTATCACAACACAACAATTTGTTTGCCAAGCTTTGCTCATAAATCTATTGTTTGGTCATCACATTGGGGTGGTAATCCCTGCAAATGTGATATAATATCTGTCTTCTAGATGGGTGGCTGCGTTGTAGCTTCTCAGGATACTCGGGGTTGACGTAGTTTTTCTCTGTTCTGGTGCACTACACCCGTATGTTAGCTCGCAGCTTGCAGCTATGTGGCATGTTTCAGCCTATCGGCGGCAGGGAATGTCCCGTCCTGCTAGCGCCACTGGTTCGGATCCTGCTATTTCTTGCAGTAAAGTTGGCCTATTTTCAGCCGTCTACACGTATTTGGCTTGTTTCAGCCGGTCCGCAGGCCTGTTTCAGCCCTTTTGGCGCTCAATTCTCCGTTAGATATCAGCGCTGCTCGCGGTTATTCGTCAGATTTCGCTGTTTTGCTTCCACAACTGCCGGATGCAGAGTTAAACTTTGCTGTCCAGGGTGGGTAATTCAGGTTGCTTGCGTCAGTTTTGCCAGATTCACTGCTGGGAGTACCTTAGCCTCAGATGCGCGTCTGCTCTACACTTGTGGTTCGCCGTAATATCTCACAGCTGACACCAAAGTTGTGGTATCCGCCGAGGATCAATGGCAGACACCGGAGTTCAATTAGATTACGGCAGTGTGACAGACGTGGACACCTTACTATAGAGAAGCTACGCTTCTCTAGCTTTCACTAGATAATGATCAACATCTACTTTTAGTTGTCACTTTATTGAAGGCTTAAGATATACTGGAGTTATATACAACAAACAATAATTACATGGATAGGAATAAATAATCATAACATAAAAGCATAAATAATATATGTACAATGGTCAGTTTGGGCAATAATGATTCCCCCATCCCTGGAAAGGGTGGGGGAGAATTAAGAATACAGTTAGCCATAATAAACATGACAGATTCAAATCATTAATTCTAAGCGTAGGGAGGGGGTCACTAGACCCCTTCCCCAGGACTCGGGGGAGGGCCATTGACCCTCCACCGAACCCCAGATCAGGGGTGCCATAGACATGGCTCACGGTTGCCGAATACCACAGTAGTACGTAGTTAAGGTTTACCATAAAAATATTTAAGTCTTTTTCAACAAAAAATAAATTTGTGTGAGGAATGGGTTGGGGAGGGGGGGGACCTATAAGCAGCTCTAACTAGAGACTCTGCCCCCCAAAAATTTTACCCCACATAAAAAAACCTTAAACATTATTTCTTATGTATTTTTTTTTTACAAATCCCATCATAACATTTAAGGTAAAACCCTTAAGTTTTAGCCTAAATTTTCCAGAGAAGGTTTGTAACTATTGTTGGGAGGGTATCTCAACTTTTCCAAGTGAAATCGCAACTGGAACAAAAAATTGCATTAAACAAAACAGTGTTGAAAATTACTGTAAAATTTTCTATTTTTTAAAAGTCTATTTATCTTGCAGAAAAATGTTCCACAGATAAATATATTTTATGTTAGAGCACACCAAGTAGTCAAAAATAAAATAAAAACATTACAGGCTCTGACTTTTAAGATTTGTAATTCCCTCTTTCCAATTTTTTTCAATTTTCAATTTAGATTTTCTGTGTAAATTTACCATTTAACACGTCCATTAGATAATCAAACTATCGTTTTTTTGTGTCATGTTAAACTAAGTACCTTTTTATCTGAAACGACTTTGTAGACAAAATCAAGTTGTATTTCATCCTGTTACTAGGAGAAACTTCTTACATAAAAATTAAGGTTTTAAGAAAGCCTTTTTTAGTCATATTTTTTGAGGCTTTTAGAAAACTTAATTTTGAGGAAACATTACCAAATATAAAAGTGTTTGAGTTTTCATTTCAAGAAAAAATAAAATAAAATTTAAAGTCTTATATACACAAAGAAAATGCAGGGTTTAAAAGGAATAAGACAATTGCCAATAAATTGATGGTGTCCGGAAGCATATCAAGAATGGTTTTAGGATGTAGCGTGGGTTCCGCAGATTTTTAATTTTTAGCAGTTGTATACTTATTATATCTGTATCAATAAGGTTTTATACAGAGGTTTAATGGGATTAAAAAAAATGGCCGATAAATTGTTGTACTTCCCCAATAATTATCCTTTCTGTATAACAATTAGTGGTTGAAACGTTTGGACACTCAACTTAATAAATCAACCAATCAAAATTATAAAGTTCCCAAAGTTGTTGAGTTAACAAATAGGAAAACGTTATTATTATACTTTGGGGCCTGGTGAAATAAACAGCCTAATATCCCCTCATTTTCTGCAGAAACTTAGTAGGTAATTAATTGGCTTATATGTATGTAAACTTTATATTCAAAATCCTAAAATATAAATTTGGCTGTACTTGGCAGCTGCCATCTGCCGCAGTAGGTGGTCGGCGGGAAAACAGAGGCAGATTTTCATGATCTAAGTAAAAAAACGCGGTCACAGGAGCTATTTAAAGATTTCTGAAGACCTGGAGGATGAGATAGAACCCCCCCCCCCCCACCGTTTAAGGGTTAATCTATAATACAAAGTAGCTTGATGTCTGTCCGTCTGAAGCTTAAGATCTTAGTAACCACTGAAACGATTGGGCTCTACTCTTCAGGGAATATACCTACTGGTCCTGTGATGGTTTAAGGCTGTTTTCTATGGGGATGGGACACCCCCCCCACAAAAAATTTTTTTTAGGTAGTTACTTCACATAAAATGGCAGCACCAGAAATACATAATTTTTTTAAAATTACCTCTTGGGGCAAAGCCCCTAGAGGCTAGGGACGAACCCGCTATTATCTTATATTCTGATGTCCTTCTTTTTCATTCTTTTTTTTATGACCACTGAGCATTTGGATAATTTACTTCGACTTTTTGTCAATCCTTGTTTTTCTGTGCTTCACTACTCATGGATGTTAATCTTCCTTGTTTTTTTCTTTTCCTTAGTTAAATTGGCACATAAAAACAACGCAATAAAGCAAGCACTTTCTAAACTTTCTAAAAACAGGTCCTAAATATCAGATAATTCTATTGCTAAGCTTGATTAAAATAAGGATGACAACATCCATAAGTAGCAATACACAAAATATCATGGATAAGAGAAGAGTTAAAAAGCAGTTGTTAAAATAAAGAAATGTTATATTGTTGTAAATATCCCGAAATGTTTCTCACGATTTTTTTTATATTTTATAATAACTGACATACTGACTGCCAAAGTAAATTACATACTGGATGCTCCGAAGAACGGGAAATTTAATTTTGATATTATTATCCACAAAAATTTTGAAAATCGGACCAAAAACACCATAGATATGGGGGAAATATGTCAAAATATCAAAATAGCCAAAAACTTTGAAAAAAGCAGTCCGACCAGTCCACCATGGATGTTTCCTAAGAACGAAGGGATATTTAATTTTTATATATTTCTATCTTAAATGGCTGAGATCATATTCACCCCATTTTGTGTCTGACGGACAGACGAACTGATATTTGAAATTATAGAATAGATTCACTACTAAAAATACATGTGCCTCGGTTTGGAAATTACAAATTCTTTACAGCCACACTTTTCTAGGTTAAAGGAACTGCGTTCTATTAGTTTTGGGATGATTTCCAGATTTAACTGGATGTTGAGATAAGGCAGCCTATGTAGAATTAAGTAGGTACGCCATAAAGTTGTTAGAAATCTTAATACTTTATTCACTACTAGCCTCTACGCCCCTAACATCTAGGGGGCACTGTATTCAAAGGAGCAAATAAGTTCTAGGAAATAGCCTTAAACCGTCCGAAAACTTAAATAGAAAATTAAATAGCCTAAAACCATCCAAACACCTGTGTAAATCTTCCATATGATGAAGAATTGGACAAAGCCCAAATTGTGTCAAAATTGTGTCAAAAACCATCAATGTGACGTCATAAAAATGAGGGATAATCCATCTCTATTTTAGGGGTTTTCTTCCCCACTTCTCCTCTCGTCTCCCTCACATGGACCATTTTTGACACAACTTTGACACAATTTATGCTTTGTCGTTGAATTGGGATTGTAGAAGGAATGAACCATCACCATTTTTTACTTATTTATTTTGTTAAATTAAGATTGGAGGCGATAATTTTTTCTAGGGGCAATTCATTCTTTGAGGGTTGTGGTACCCTCACCTAAAATAGTTATAAACCTACCCTGAACCTAAAAAAATTTACATTGTAAAGAGGAGTTCAGCGGTTAAACAGATCTTTTGGTATTAGCATACAGACATCCTGTTACTTTATGATAAGTATTGTACATTGTTTTCTGAACATAATTATATGATTTAAGACAACAAATGACCAAATAACACATATCTATTCTTGGTTCATTTTTAGGAACAAGAAATTTAGGAAATATAGAAAGTTAAACTTCCCAGAGGGAGGTAGGGGACAATGGACTATAGATTATAATATTTAATGTCAAAAGTTTTATACACATGATCTTTTATTCAATGGCTCAAAAACTTTTATCAAAGCTTGATTATTTTGTGCTCACCTTTAATGTCCAAACTTTCCCACCAATGATTTAAATTTATATTTAGGATATTTATTTATCACAATAAAGGATGTACATAGTACATCTTTATATTCTTTAATTGAGTTATTCCTCAAGATCCCTAAAACTTGCAGACATACAAAAAATATTTTTAAACAATTTTCATTTTCTTTTACTTGTTGGCTTATTTAGTTTGTATGTTTATACTTTTTTTACAAGCCAACTGTCTGGTTTGGTATACAGGATGTTAGATTGGTTGTATATAATTTCACAGCTTTTCTAAATTAAGAATAGCCATCAGTATAATTTTGACATGTTTGAATTGATTTCAAGAATGTGGCAACTCTATAATCAATGAAGGTATTCCAAGACATGTTACTGCTTTTTGTAAGTAATATTTTAAATTTAAATTGTGCAAATCAACCTTGTTAAAAAAATTTTAACACTGGAGAAAACCAAAATAATTGAACCTGACTTTGCCTGTCATAAATATCTATCCTTATACTAAAGTAACAGTATGTCTGTTTGTCTGTGTGTTTGTGTGTTTGTATGTCTGTACCGAAGGATCTCGCTAACCGCTGAACCGATCGGGTTCTCCTTAACAGGGTAGCTTCTCATAGGTCTCGTGAAGGTTTATAACTATTTTCTGGGGGGGTGGGACACCCCCAACCCCCCCCCCCCAAAAAATGAAAAATCCCCCCCCCGAAAAAAAATTTTTTTTTTATTTTTTTTAAATTTTTTTTACCAAAGTTAAAAATGAAGGGGGGGGGCACCTCCAAAAAAAATTTTTTTTTTTTAATTTTTCTAAAATCTAAAATAAGAAATTGGGTTATTAAATTCGACTCTCTCCTCCTCAAGTGACCCTAGAGGCCTCTAGGGGCGTAGCCGCTAGTCCTTATACTAAAGTAACAGGATGTCTGTGTGTCTGTGTGTCTGTACCGAAGGATCTCGCTAACCGCTGAACCGATCGGGTTCTCCTTAACAGGGTAGCTTTTCATAGGTCCAGGGAAGGTTTATAACTATTTTTTTGGGGGTGGGACACCCCCAACCGCCCCAAAAAATGAAAAATCCCCCCCCCAAAAAAAAATTAACTAAAATTAAAAATGAGGGGGGGGCACCCTCCCCACCCAAAAAAATTTTTTTGCTCCCCCCAAAATTTTTTTTATATTTTTTCTTTAAAAATTTAAAATAAGAAATCGGGTTATTAAATTTGACTCTCTCCTCCTCACGTGCCCCTAGAGGCCTCTAGGGGCGTAGCCGCTAGTCCTTATAATAAAGTAACAGGATGTGTGTTTGTGTGTTTGTTTGTACCAAAGGATCTCGCTAACCACTGAACCGATCGGATTCTCCTTAACAGGGTAGCTTCTCATAGGTCCCGGGAAGGTTTATAACTATTTTCTTGGGGGGTGTGACACCCCCAACCCCCCAAAAAAATTAATAATCCCCCCCCAAAATTTTTTTTTTAATTTTTTTAACTGAAATTAAGAATTTTTTAATTTTTCTATTAAAATCTAAAATAATAAATTGGGTTATCAAATTCCACTCTCCTCTCCTCAAGTGCCCCTAGAGGCCTCTAGGGGGCGTAGCCGCTAGTATTAAATAATTTCCTAAAATTGTCTCCATCTTTACAACCTAATAGATCCAGACAAGAAGACTTAATTAGCTGGAGCTAAGTCAAATCTTTTAACAGACATACCCATAAGCAGACAGACTCACATTGATAATGTTAATTTTATGTATAGAAAGCCATTATTTGTTTATGAGGATTAAAATAAAAAGCTCAAAAAAGTAAATAATAGCAATTCTATATTAGTTATTTCTCGCATCGTATTATAAACAGCTTTCCGCGGATATAAAATGTATAATTATAAGATTAAATCCAGTTTTTTTAGCCCAAAAATGCCAAAGTGTTAAATTATTAATTTAATTTGATTTTTCTAATTAGATTAAGTTAGGTTAAGATATGAATGTACAAATAAGCCCCCCGCAGGGGTTAGGCATTTAAAAAACTATAATAATCTAAAATAGGTTAGGTTAGAGTCCACTCCGTTGTTTGGGACTCCTGCATTTGTCCGGCCTTGGACCATTAAACCCAGGAATACATTAAACCTACAATCTAAGCAGGGATCCTGGAGGATAAGACTACAACAATGACCGAAAAAATTAAGCTACACTTCCCCCAAATTTGATAAATGCTTTAAAAACTTACAAGTATGTATATAAAAATTAGACAAAAAAATGACAAATTAAATTCTAGGCATTTTATACTAATTATTCATTGTTTTCATGTAAAGTTTTAAATAAATTATGCAAATTTGTCATTGTTTGTTTGTTAATTTATAAAAATAATATGTTAATTTCAAATAAATATCTATTTATTGATATTTTAAAACAATATTAAAGTAAAACTAATATTTTCACGTACTGCATCCAATCTATAAACATTAGACCTATTACTCAAAATACACTTTTTCAAATTTAATTCTTCTGATCACCTATAATTTATTTTAGAGGCCTTTAAATACATGTACAAAATTTCATCTCTCTAACTCTACTGGCTACCTAGCGCCAGGCCTCTAAAAAATCATCAGCTAAGGGTAGCAATTTCTCAGCAAAGTGCAGGTTTTTAGCTCTTCTGCAAATTTCAATTTAAACAGATAAGGCCAAAGATATGATATTCAAAAATTCTTTTGTCAAAAGTCTGCTCTACAACTAGCGCCGGTCAGTTTTCTAAAAATATTGCTGAAATTTGTTTAAAACAGACATCGCCATGCAGCGCTAGTCACGATTCAAAGATAGTACAGCATACTTTTGACACAACAATCTTAATCGCATTTCATAATTTAACAAGGATGACAACATCCATAAGTAGCGAAGCACAAAAAATCGTGGATGGAAATATGTAAAAGTAGATTTAAAATGTATTTATTAAAAACAAGAATAGATTTATTGGAGAAAATAAACACGAAACCTTGTTTTATTTTTAATGATGACGACGGTCAAAGTAGATTACATAAAAGATTTTCATAACAATGGGAAAAATTATTTTGATACTGATATCCCAAAAAAGTTTGAAAATTGGACCAAAAACACCAAATATATGGGAAAATGTGTAAAACATATAAAAATAGCCAAAACCTTATAAAAGGCAGTGTGACCGCCATGGTTGTTTTCTTTAAACGACGGGAAATTTAATTCTTATATCTATAACTGAAAAAATTTTGAAAATCGGACCATAAACACTGAAAATATGGAGAATAATGTGAAAAAATACAAAAATAGCCTAAAACCTGCAAACAGGCAGTCTGGCCATCATGGTTGTTTTCTTTAAACGACGGGAAATTTAATTCTTATATCTATAACTGTAAAAATTTTGAAAATCGGACCATAAACACTGAAGATATGGAGAATAATGTGAAAAAATACAAAAATAGCCTAAAACCTGCAAACAGGCAGTCTGGCCGTCATGGTTGTTTTCTTTAAACGATGGGAAATTTAATTCTTATATCTATAACTGAAAAAATTTTAAAATCGGACCATAAACACTGAAGATATGGTGGAAATGTGAAAAATACAAAAATAGCCTAAAACCTGCAAAATGGCAGTTTGGCCGTCATGATTGTTTACTGTAAACGACAGGAAATTTAATTTTGATATCAATAACTGAAAAAATTTTTAAAATCAAACCATAAACACTGAAGATATGGAGGAAAATGTGAAAAATACAAAAATAGCCTAAAACCTGCAAAAAAGCGGTCCGACCGCCCTTGATGTTTTATAGTTAATTGTGCTCCTTAATATTGGGAATGTTGTCAAAAAATTTCAGCTGTCTATCTTTAATAGGAGCCGAGAAAATCACGTTTTCCCTATTCTGTCTCAGACGGACAGACGGATGGACGGACGGACATTGTGAATTATAGAGTAGCTTCGCTACTAAAAAATATTCAGTACACCTAAATTAATCTCCAAGCCATTCTCGTATGCATTTGAAATTTTTGTATGAAATAACTGGATCTCAAAAATGTCCTTTTTTTTAGACGCCTGGCTCTAGGTAGCCAGTAGAGATAGAGAGATAAAATTTTGTGCATGTATTTCTAGGCTCCTAGTGTTGGCTATTTTTATAACCCTTCCCCCCACCCCCTCCCTAATAACAAAAGCGCATCAGCAAATTTTTTTTTTAAATTAAGAAAAAAAGATTCTACAATTCACTTCATTATACTGCTTGGAGGCCACAGGAAAAGTGTCTGACTATGACGTAAGGAAAAATTAACAATTAACCGATGAGAAGCCAGTATTCACAATGGTAAAATATATAGCGGCCTCTCATTGGTTAGTTGTTAATTTTTTCTGACGTCATAGTCAGACACTTTTACTGTTTTCCTGCTTGGATGTTGTATATAGAGGGGGGGGGGGGGGTTTATTTTTTTTCAGAATCTCACTCCTCAACTGTGAAATTGCCAAACTGGTATTAATTTTATGATTTTTTAATTTTTAATATTCTTGAAAAATTGTCTGTAATACATGATTTTTAAGTTTATCTGAGAATCTAGGGATATTAATTGTTGTGTAGTCATACTGCAAATATGCAGGGAGGGAGGGGACATTGGACTGTAAATAACACCCTTACCCTAAGTTTTATAACCATATATATAGCCGCCGCCTCTCTTGTTGAAAAACTTTTTAAATAAAATTTAAAAATCTGAAAATATAATAAGATTAAAATTGATAAAACGATGAATTTTAGATAAAAACAAGGTAAAAATATAAAATTATAAGTTACAAATAACACGTTCATTGCAAAACATTAGAGAAAATTTCCATTCATTTCAATATACTTGAAATACCAATACATCTTATTCGTTTGCTGAGAAACTTTGGGTTCTTTTGTCATAGATTATACCCATATCCAATCTAAGTTACATTATTTAGTCTATGGAGCAACTTCTACGCGTGAATACCGCGTTCAATATTTTCTCATTTGGCGGGGTTCAGACACTTTTCACAACAAGTGGTCAAATTTTTCAAAATAAGTAAAAAAAGTTTCTTTTTCGCACATGACAGCTAGTTTTCCTGGCTTTTTGTCAAAAAATGAATATAGTTTTATAATTATCACCAATAATAATTTTTTGTAGTCATTTGTTATAAATAATATCCGAATTTTAATTTAAATTGAATACAACTTTTGTGATGTTTTGTAGTGTACTAGCAGCTCTAGGCACTTGAGGAGGGACTCGATCCCCCCGCCCCTTTAGTTTTACAATAAAAGTCCTAACCTTTTTTTTATTTGGTGGGGTTGTCATTCATATCTCTTGTGAGGGTGGTGGTTTCCTCCCCCAAAACAATCAAAAACATTACCCCCTGTGTACCTAATATGACAAGTTACACCGATTCGGAGTTTGAAGCGCTTTAGCATCCTATGTACGTTTTTCATAATTTCAGGTTCCCTCTAAGTGACTTTTCGAGCAAAAATATTTAGGGGGGGGGGGGGGGGGGCGAGGGTTGTAGTTAATGTCAGGTTTTTTTCTTTAAGCGAGTTAAGACTAAATAATTTTCAGGAGTTTTAGGGCACCATAGGTTAATTATGCCCTTTAGGGTTAAGTTCCCCCCCCCCAGGCCCCCCGCATGGGTACGTTTGGGAAAAAGAATTAAAATTTAACCTCCCCCTTTTTTTATATTTATTTATTTTTCAAATGGCGAGGTCAGTGCTCGTTATATAGGCACTTGGAGGATTGAAAGCATCTAATTCATATAATTTTGCCCTTTTATTCTCGAATAAACTAATAATCGAAGCTGTCTAAAAGAACGATACCCACAATAATTTCCCCCCTCATATTGGATGAACGAACTGAACAATTAATGAGGTCTATGTTAACGGTCTTAAAGGGAGTGTGAACGTAAAAATTTCTCATCTGATTATCAAATCTTAACATTTACTAAGCACATTTCACTACACTGATCAACCAAAAATGTCCTATTCACAAAAATATCCAGAAATAATGCCTTGATTTTATGGTATTTTGAGAGGGAAAAAGGAAAAAACAGGGAAAATCTGAACGTTTTTGTTTCTTATAATGTTTGTAGGGATATTTAACTTGTCATATATAGTTGAAACAATTTACTTACTGTTAAGGATTTATTTTATGCTATAAAATTGCCAATTCGTTTTTTTATAACGTAGTAATTAGGTAATAAAGACATATTTTAAATTCGTATTATTGACAAAAAAAATACCACACTGTCTACAAAGGGTTGAATCTCATAGGTTATATAAAATGATAATATCCTTTTTTATTGTGTTGAACAATAAATAACCCACTTTGGAGAATTAGTTTACACTTTTATCAGACTGTTTATAAAGAAATATTGCGTCTTTATTATTTACAAATTTGTAATTAAAGGTGGGCGAGAGATGGGCCATTTAAAGTTAATTGGATACTAATAAAAAACCTGTTTCTGGCTTTGTTATTGTATTTGGTTTTCAATAAAAAAATATTGCTTATTTTATCAATTTCTAAGTAACTATACATTGGATTAAAGCAAGGATTATGTTAAAAGTCAGCTTAACTGTTAGGAAAAATCTATAACTATGTGAAAAAGTTTAATTTTAGCTATAATGGGAGAAAAAAGCAATTTAATGCACATTTTATATAATACGGAAAATTTCTTCATTTCCCCGTACCTTATAAAAATCGTCGGAAAAAGCCGTTTTTTAAGCAAACAAAAGCGCGTTTTGCTCTATCTGTGAGATATTATGAATGAGGTAATGTTAAGATTTGATATTAAGATGAGAAAAATTTACGTTCACAGTCCCTTTAATTTTTGACCAATTTTGCCCTTCTCAATATATTCACGTAAATTCTATTATTCTACATCCATTATTTTTCAGAATTTTTATAACTTACTCTTGTAGGAAATATGGCATTTATTAGTTCAAGTTTTGATAATGAAAGATCTTTCCACTAAGAGAAGAGATTTATCTGAGAGTTTGGAGAGTCAGAGGAGAGGCCCAAGGAGAAGTAAGTATAATCTTGTTCACAATAACAATTGATGTCTAGCTACCTACTATCTATCTTTAGCTGCTTTGATATTGCTGACATTAACAGTACCCAAAGTAAATGATCTCTCCTTAACCATCAGGCTGAGGGACACACGTCTAACTATCTTTCTGGCTATCTGTGACTACCTTAACAAGGCTGGCAATATCAGTACCTATAGTATATAACCCAATAAGACTGAAGAAACACAATAACATTTGATGTCTACTATCGAGTTAAAATTGGTACTCAGAAGCTCGGGTACTGTATAAAAAAGAATATGTGTCCTTAGTTAGCACATTGGAAAATAATTACCTATGTTTTTTTTAGGGTTGGCAATCCGGATCCGGAATCCGCCCAATTTTTGGGCCAATTTTGGGATCCGGATCCGGAATCCGTTTTTTTATTAGCGAATTCCGGATACTTAATTGGTATGCTAAAATTAGCGTCTTGAGTTTTTTCTTTCAACTATCGCTTTTTGAAGGCAAAGATTATCATCAATACATATAAAATTTTTCAAAATCTGGTTCGATTCTCGGAAGTGAATTATAGAGAACACCAAGAACATTAATTTTAGGACATATGTAGCACTTAAGGGGGGGGTCCGTAATGACATCTATTCGTAAACCGTGAGCAAAATGGTCTAAATATTTAGCTAGACCCTTCAAACTTGGTATATAAGCCTAGTCCTATAGGTATTACATCTAAATGGCAAAAAAATCCAAAATTTTTTATTTTAAGGTTAGGTTAGGTAAGAAAAACCCTGCGGAAATGGGGTTTTTAGGCTTTTTATAGTCTATTTTGATGTGGAAACTTACCTTAAATTATTTTTTCTTAGGGTTTTAACTTAAATACACTGTGTCTATTCATATGGACATTACTTAAGATGATTCAGCAAGTCTTGGACCGACCCCAGGGGGCTAGGTGGGTGGCCCGCAGGGGTTAAGTGCATTTTTCCCAATATATATGTTGTGATACATCAAATTATAGGTTTTTTAGGTCAAGGAACTCAAATTCAGAGCTAAAATAAGCATTAGACTAATCTGAAGCTAGCCCCAGCAGGCTAGGTTGGTGGCCCGCAGGGGCTAAGTGCATTTTTTCCAATATATATCTTGTTATATATCAAAATATAGGTTTTTTAGGTCAAGAAACTCAAATTCTCAGCGAAATTAGCATTAGACTAACCTGAAGCTAACCCCCCCGGGCTAGGTTGGTTTTCTGCAGGCCTTAAGAGCATTTATCTAACCTAACCTAGAAACTTACTTATATTTTTACAGGTTTTTTTTCTTGAATAAACTGTGTCTATTAATGAGGACTTTATTTAAGATGATCCAGCAAGTCGGGGACTGACCCCAGCGGGCTAGGTGGGTGGCCAGCAGGGGTTAAGTGCATTTTTCCCGATATATATGTTGTGATACATCAAATTATAAGTTTTTTAGGTCAGTAACTCAAATTCAGAGCTAGAATTAGCATAAGATTAATCTGAAGCTAGCCCCAGCGGGCTAGGTCGGTGGCCCGCAGGGGTTAAATGCATTATTTTCCAATATATACCTTGTTATATATCAAAATATAGGTTTTTAAGGTCAAGAAACTCAAATTCAGAGCTAAAATTGGCATAAGACTTACCTGAAGCTACCCCCCGCGGGCTAGGTAGATTTTCCGCAGGGCTTATGTGCATTTTACCTAACCTAACCTAGAAGCTTACTTATTCTTTTGGTTTTTTCCTTGAATAAACAGTGTCTATTAATGAAGACATTATTTTAGATAATCCAGCAAGTTGGGGACCGACCCCAGTGGGCTAAGTGGGTGACCCGCTTTGAATTTGAGTTTCTTGACCTTAAAAACCTATATTTTGATATATAACAAGGTATATATTGGAAAATAATGCATTTAACCCCTGCGGGCCACCGACCTAGCCCTTCTGGGGCTAGCTTCAGATTAATCTTATGCTAATTCTAGCTCTGAATTTGAGTTACTGACCTAAAAAACTTATAATTTGATGTATCACAACATATATATCGGGAAAAATGCACTTAACCCCTGCGGGCCACCCACCTAGCCCGCTGGGGTCAGTCCCCGACTTGCTGGATCATCTTAAATAAAGTCCTCATTAATAGACACAGTTTATTCAAGAAAAAAAACCTGTAAAAATATAAGTAAGTTTCTAGGTTAGGTTAGATAAATGCTCTTAAGGCCTGCAGAAAACCAACCTAGCCCGGGGGGGTTAGCTTCAGGTTAGTCTAATGCTAATTTCGCTGAGAATTTGAGTTTCTTGACCTTAAAAACCTATATTTTGATATATAACAAGATATATATTGAAAAAAAATGCACTTAGCCCCTGCGGGCCACCAACCTAGCCTGCTGGGGCTAGCTTCAGATTAGTCTAATGCTTATTTTAGCTCTGAATTTGAGTTCCTTGACCTAAAAAACCTATAATTTGATGTATCACAACATATATATTGGGAAAAATGCACTTAACCCCTGCGGGCCACCCACCTAGCCCCCTGGGGTCGGTCCAAGACTTGCTGAATCATCTTAAGTAATGTCCATATGAATAGACACAGTGTATTTAAGTTAAAACCCTAAGAAAAAATAATTTAAGGTAAGTTTCCACATCAAAATAGACTATAAAAAGCCTAAAAACCCCATTTCCGCAGGGTTTTTCTTACCTAACCTAACCTTAAAATAAAAATTTTTGGATTTTTTTGCCATTTAGATGTAATACCTATAGGACTAGGCTTATATACCAAGTTTGAAGGGTCTAGCTAAATATTTAGACCATTTTGCTCACGGTTTACGAATAGATGTCATTACGGACCCCCCCCCCTTTTTTTAATTTTTAAAAAAAGCCTTTAAAAATACTGCTAGAATCCGGAATCCGTCAAAAATAAGAATCCGGAATCCGCCACTTTTTTTGACGGATTCTTTTAAGAATATGGAATCCGAATCCGGCCCAAAAATTCGACGGATTGCCATCACTAGTATTTTTAAATCTTGTTGTTTGACCTCTCTTACTTCATATTGTTCGATCGTACTTAGTTGGCCGTCTTTCTGTCAAAATCTGAATATCTCTAAAAATCTGTTGTATATTTCAGGGACTAGAAGCGGTTCTCCTACTTCCCACGACAACAAATCCTTTATTTCAACCTTTTCCGAAGATCACTTTCCCATCAAGAAAGTCGACGTTCGCATCAAACCTGTTCAAATCCCAAAAAGGATCTGGGATCTTCAGTTTAAAAGACTTTTTGCCTCTCCCACAAAGGAGGAAGGGTCTAGAGTCACAAGATTTTCAACCTGGACGCCAGCAGTTGAAGCTGGTATTTTGCCCAGTGTTGGTGAACAAATAACCTCTAGTTCTAGTGACCAAGAAGCTAGTGATTTAAGGGGCGTTTCATTTATATCTTCAAGATGATTTTTTTTGTAGAATAGAATTTATTCAGTGATGTATATTTTCCATAGTCTTCCCCCTCTCTTGTTGGTGGGAGGGAATATAAATAAGAAAATATTTCTTATTTTTACTTAGAGAACGAAATTGAGTGGGGGTGGGGGGGGGGGGAGACTCAAATTTAACTCGATTAGGAAATATACATATATACCTAATTGAAAGACTCAACTTAACATTATTCACTTGTCAAGTATACGTTTTATGATATAAATGAAACCATCTAAATATTATTATAGTCTTTCTGAATCAGAGACTAGGACCTTGGCATTGGGACTACGTCCTGTGAAAAGTAAACCGAACTACAGAGACACATCGGATCATCGTAGCAGTGATAGTGCTAGTAAGAGTGACAGACAATCTCCAAAGCACAGTTTAAAACGGTTGACTAGGTCCCTGGAAAAATCTTCAAACCGTGGACCAGATCGTTGCCGTCGAAAGAGTAATATTTTATCCCCCAGACCAAATGTATTTTTTGACAATGAAGCAAACAAAAATGTTGTAATCAAAGATTCATTTATAAAAGGTATGTGTATTTATATATTTTATTGGTGTTTAACGTCTTATGAAAAAAATACTAGGTACTACAAAAAAATGGGGTGAAATATTTGAAGAAAAATAAGCAAAAAGATACTTGTCCTCTGTCAAAAACAAGCCTTTAAAATTATGGGAAATTTAATTTTAACTCGAGGGGGAAATGAAATATTTTTTGGAGCTTGGAAATAAGGAATTTTGTGCAGAATATACAGTATGACCCTCGAAAAAGTATCTTTAAGGGTATACAGCCCTTATTTCTTAATCTATCATAAAAAATAGCATATGTCCTTGTTCTCTGTACATTTTCACACAAGCATTTATAAAAAAAATAATTTTACCTCCATTAACACTGGAGATTTTTAGAGCTAAAGTTTTGAAAAAGTGACTGAGCAAAAAGTAACTTTTAACATAAATTGACTTTTTTGGCAAAATTAAGATAGAAATCCTATTATTTTTGTTACTAGCAGAAACTTTATACAAAAATGAAACAAAAAATTTAGGTTTTAAGTTAAAAGTCTTTTTTTTTACACATATTTTTGAGTCTTTCTTGTGTAATCATATTTTGAAAAACTTAATTATGAGGCAAAATTGTTTTAGATTAAAAAACGAAATAAATCTTTATGAATATAGCAGGAATATTGTTTTTGTTTCATAATCATAACTTTAATAACAAAAAAGTTATAAGGAAAATAAAATTACATTATAATGATTTTTTAGTCTAAAAAGCTTAATTAATCCCCTATTAAGTGATTGAGATGTCAAAAAAGGGGGCGGAGCAACTGTCATAATTAATCCTTTTCTTAAATAAGGGTAAGTAAATAGCCTGAAATTTGCAAATAATCAATTAATTCAGTAGTATTTTATGCTTTTAAAAATTTATATTTTTTGGTGGAATAAAAAGAAATAATTAGTTACCATGTTTTTCTTTGTTTATCATTCTTCAGTTACCAGAAAGACATAATTTAACCATCCAAAAATAGTGGGAAACAAAAAAAAATTATTTTTCTCAGTCACTTTTTCAAAACTTTAGCTCTAAAAATCTCCGGTGTTAATGGAGGTAAAATAAAAAAATTTATATATGTTTGTGTGGAAATGTACAGAGAACAAGGACATATGCTATTTTTTGTGATACATTAAGAAATAAGGACTGTATACCCTTAAAGATACTTTTTCGAGGGTCATACTGTATACCCTGTTGATAAATGAATTAAACTTAAAACAAATATTGATTAATTGCGAAAATTGTATGGGAAAATTAAGGTATGATATTATTTCAATAAAGCTTTATAAAATATTTTTAAGGAAAGTAGGTATTCATGTATTTTAGCTTCTCCAACTTTTTGTTTAATTTAGGGAAAATAGACCTACCAAGGAATACTCTTGCAAAATTTCAGATTGAAATTCGAATTCTAAGCGTCATTTAATCATTGATTACGAGATGGTTGCATTACCCCCCCCCCCTATTTTCAAAATTGAAATAATTTTGTTAGTTTTAATCATTTTATTTTTTTTAGTGAGAAGGATGAGCTCAGAAGAGATTTCTGCTGCTGGTGAAAACAGGTACCTAGTAACCCTTCCTACCTTAAACAGTTTTCCAGTATGGCTTAGAACCGGTTCTGTAATGTCCACGTAAATATATCTATAATATGATGCGATAAATGTATAATTAAACATAAAATAGGGAAGAAAATGAAGGAACTTTTCAAAATTGTATTTTTATTATATAGAAAAGAACAATAATTTATAACGCATCGTATTGTAGACAGCGTTGCACAAAAAGTTAATAAAAATTGTGAGATTATTTCCAGTTGGGTTGGCTCTGGGCCAATAGAGCAGGGATTGATTTAGGATATTTTTATTATTCGTAAAAAATTCTCTATTATTACAAAGCATTATATTTCATTATGGCTCAAAATTGGCTCTAATCTAGAGGAAATTAAACAGATTCGAAGCCATACTGCATATAAAGTTATTCAATCTTAATATTAAATAAACTTTGTGTTCCTAAGACTCCCAACTGGGCTACGCAGCAAGCTGGTTGAAGATTTGAAACTGGCGGGAATAGAATCGGAAAATAGCAGTGAACCTTTGGATCAGAATCAACAGGGATGTTGCCAATTTTATAACTGACAATAGCAATAGTTAATGAACTAATGGGGGGGGGGGGGGGTGCATATTTTCCAATCAGATAAATTTTTTTCTCTCTCCGCCCCTATTTTTTCTCAAGTTTATTAAGTAAATATACAGGGAGGGACATTTAGCTGTTTATTACACTAGTCCCTAAAGTTTTATAATAGCGTGTTCTTATTCGTTGGCTTAATGACTTTGGTGATTTTTATTAAATTTTGATTGGTTGGTTCATGAAGCAGAGTGGTCAAACATTTCAACCATTAATTGTAATGTAATTCCCATGGTTAGGAAGTATTAGATACTATTATCAAAAAATATACAATACTATCTGATAATCAACTAGCTAATCAAATTCAAATATCCAAACAGATTAAATCTTGTTGGAACGTACTCCCATAAATCTATTCTAATATGAAGTCAGTTTAAAATTCATCCAATACAACAGGCTAAAGAGTCAGAAAAATCTGAATCCGCCGGCGAAGAAAAACAACCAGAAAAAGCTGTAAGGAACAAAGCTGATGAGATAGAAGAGATAACTATTAGTGACACCACTAGCGCTGAAAATACACCAAATACAGGAATGCATCTATTACAGCAGTCTACACGTTTCCTAAAACAAATAGGTGCTTTCTTACAAAGTGCCTGTCGAGCACTGTAAATAAGGCGAGGTGGTTTATTTCCATATTCCTAACTCCTGTAATGGTGCCCTAACCCTGCGTGGCTGTTAATCCATTATAACCTATACTAGTCTCATCTATGTAATAAACGAACATACGAAAAACTACTTCCCCTTCTTATTTTTAAAATTATTTTCAAAACAAGAGGGGGGTTATTTGTGCTCAACAAGGCATTTTGAGGGATAACGACAACTATTGATGTATGGTTTATGACACAAAACCTCATTGGTTAAATTCTATTAGTACCCAGTCAGATTATAAATAGGTATACAGTTTACGAAAATGAAAATTATATACCTAATAGATACAATTGATAAGGATCTGAAACGGCTAAAACCGAATTTTCAGCCCAGCTATCTTCCATCAAACTGCCACCTGGAATAACTGTCCTGAAAGCTGGAACCTCCAGCTCCAATGTCCAGAAGCCATCCCTGCCTGTCCTACCTGCTTCTACTATAACTATAACAAGTGTAAGCACTTGCGAAGGCACGAACGATACTGCTAAAAAATCGTTACAAGGTACTTATCATTAAAATTTAGGATAGTTAATATTTATAGCATCGTATTATAGCCAGCTTTCCACAGATATTAAGATTGAATTTATATTAAATTTCAAACCAGAACTTCAGGCCCTGGTTAACAAAACTGGTATATATTTATTTCATGTCTATATTTTAATATTCTTGGAAAAATGTCTGTAATACGATACTATGCATGATGTTTCAGTATGTTTGAGAACCGGTTCTAATCCAACGGATATGAATCGGTTTTGAAGCATAACTGGAAAAAAAATATGAAATAGTATATTAATAGAGTTAAGTTTTAAAGTTTCTTAAGAACACCTACCTATCTATACCAGTTGTAACTACTTAATTCTCAATTATGATTGTATTTAGGTAACAATATCAGTGTTTTGATGCCTGCCATGTCATCTACTACAATAAGTACAGGTCTTAGTTCTTTTATATATATATACAATGACGTCAGACTCAGCGCAATATTTTTTTTACCTTTTGCTTACCCATAACTAGGTATGACAGAATCTTACGATAAGGAGAATTTTTATGTGAAGATTCTCCTGAGCATAGCCAACTTTAACTTCTCGTTAGATTATATTCCATTCTGATAAATGAGACTTACTCGGTAGCTAAATGATGTAACTCTCTTTGTTTTTCTTGTATGTCTGTATTAAAAATTTTGTCCTGGAAGTGCCTATATAATATGATCTATAATTCCACCCCCCTCCCCCCTATCTTTAAATAAAATATAAACAAATTGGCCTTTTTTCTTCATACCGAACCCCTGCGAGGGGCCATAACCAAATCATGGAGGGCTAAAATGTACCTAATATGATCTAACTTCCCTAACCTAGCCTGGGGTCATAATTTACACTAGAATAAAAACTGACCCCCCCCCTGATCCCCCCTTTTATTTAAAATAATGCACTGTCATTTATTTTGTTCAGTTGACGGTCGTCCGGTACCTGCCTTAGTGACCAAGGCAATGATGAAGCAAGGGATAACCACAGTCTCTACACAGTCTTCACCTATGAGATCAAATACAGGGCTGTTTCATGTTTTTGTTCAATGTATTTTTAAAATTTTATCTAAACCTAGTTTTGTTAGGAGAAAAATCACCCAAAGAATACCTATATTTTTCATCTTTTTTACTGTTAAAATATTCAAAATTATGACAAATGTATTGTATTTCTCTACGTTAAAGTTAGTGTCATATTTGTCAAACAAGTAGAAAATGAGTATTTTAAGTCAATAAGTTAAAGCTTTACGTATGAAATATCCTTTCTAAACGTGGTACCTACTTACCTATGGTTCTAAATTATCTTCAAATTTAATGTTTTTCAATATTTTTAAACCACTCTGGGGAAAAAAATTTACTTCCATCCCCCCTTCCCCCCCAAATTTTGTTTACTTAAAAAGCTAAAATTGAAAGTGAAATTTATACTTACCCCTCCTCCCTCAAATTTCCCCCTTAAGGCCTCTAGGGGCACAACCGCTTATTTTAGATAAAAATTAAAATTACTACCTACTTAAAAAATCTTCGAAACATTATGGACTAACAGATTCGAACTGCATGGCGAGCCCTAATCACGTGATGTCTGATCATGCCTACGGAATTCCATCACCAAAACAACATGAGGGACAGAGATATAGTTTCTACTAGTTGCTTTCATTTGTAATTTCTAGGAAGTTAATACCCTGAATAGATATTAAAATTAAGTTTTGTAATGGGGTAGTTCCATGGATTTTTTTCAGCTGATTTGGTACAAGACTTGAAGATTGCATAAGGCGTATAAGAATCTGATTTTAAGACCTAAAGATTCAACTACAAGGTAGAAAATCAAGTTCAAAACGTTCATTGTTCATGTAACTACCTCTTGAAACTTTTTCCTGAACCTAAATTTGACCTTCGCGAATCGCCATTATTGATGTATAGACTCCATATCTTTGTGACTAACACAGGATGAAAAATCTGGAGGAACTCACCATGATCCAGGTTCTGCTCTGGCAGCCACATCTACCAGCAGCGGCAAGGTTATGGTCACCCGTACCCCACAGGTATCACCTTAAACTTAAAGTATAAAATTGGCATTTTCCCTTAAAGTGCCTATCAAGCACACAAAACCACGCCGAACCTTTGGGGGAGAAGGGGGGGGGGGTGCTAATCCTCCGGGGCTTATCTGTACCTAACGGAATTATTTTAAAAGTACGGGCGGGATCTGTGGTCGACAAAAAGGGTGGAAATCGCTTATTTATGAAACGAAATCATACCAAACACACTCCTTCACATCCCCGGGATTGCATTTCATTTTTTTTTTGCCTTGATTAGCATCTCTATCCAGGGTTTCGGATCCGGATCTGGATCCGGATCCGCAAGGATCCGTATATTTTCGAGTCCAAGGATCCGGATCCTTGGACTCAAAAAAATGCGGAAAAAATGGAAAAATCTACCTAAATTTATATAAAATCTCAGACATTCTCTTGATGAGAGCCAGTCTTTAAGGTTTAGGGTAAGACTTGAAAATTAAAAGTATTTTTGACTTCGAATTAAGAATAAATATTTTTTGAAAGGTTTGGTGATTTTTTTTTTTTATTGTCAAGGATCCGGAATCGGATCCGGATCCGGATCTGGATCCGCACTGACCAAATTTTGAGGATCCGGATCCGCAAAAAATCAATGCGGATCCGAAACCCTGTCTCTATCTTATAAATGTAAATACTACTTTATTATTGTCTTAATATCTTTCCATCTGTTGTATTTATTTAGGTGTACCCTAATATTAGAAATAGTGTTTACACGCCTGGTGCCATATCAGCTGATGATGAAAGTTCAGGTACAGACAGATTAGATAAACAGCTGGATAGACAGATAGATTAGATAAACAGCTGGATAGACAGACAGATTAGATAGACAGCTGGATAGACAGATAGATTAGATAAACAGCTGATTAGACAGATAGATTAGATAAACAGCTGGATAGACAGACAGATTAGATAGACAGCTGGATAGACAGATAGATTAGATAAACAGCTGATTAGACAGATAGATTAGATAGACAGCTGGATAGACAGACAGATTAGATAGACAGCTGGATAGACAGAAAGATTAGATAGACAGCTGGATAGACAGATAGATTATATAGACAGCTGGATAGACAGATAGATTAGATAAACAGCTGGATAGACAGATAGATTAAGTGTCATGTGAATATTCATCCCCCCTTTCAGCGAGGCTATCCAGTACCAAATAACTAACTTAACAAGTTAACATGACCTAGAATAATAATCAAACCATAAACTACCCCCTCTTCCCTTCTCTAAACATTGTTGTGCCATTTTAAAGAAAAAAAGATACCTAGTTTTCACTTCTTTTAACATTGTTTTCATTTTATTTTTTAAAGATAATGCGGTAAATAATATTCCATACAATAAGTAATTCTCTAGGTATAATTACACGTTGTAACAAAAAGGTTGCATTAATATTTTTTTCCACAGAAAATGAGGGAGAGGTGACCCAAGCTGGTAGCAGCTCGAAGCCCAGCGGGGGCAGCAGCCAAGTTGGCTCCGTGTGGAATAGCCTAAACTTCATACTGAGTGATAACTCCCCTGTCAGCAGCCAAAATTCACAGGTAGGGTTTTATTTAAGGTCGTGTCTCTACATTAAGAAGTTCGAAAAAACTGGTGGTAATTGGCTTTATACAAAATAATAAGTTTTGTTCCAAGATAATTTTAATTTAATAAGTGAACACTTTTTCAATTCGTTATTCTCCAATTAGTTTGAAATATTTTCAATTTAGAGCCAAGATGGTGGACCAAAGAGAAAATTGGAGAAAAAGAAGGTTCTCAGAAAAACTATGCATACAAAGGTACCTAAGGATTTTAACACAATCTCACATGTAATATCGGTTAAAACGGCGTTGCCAGGTAAAAAAGACCTAAATTCTAAAGATTTAATCTGACAAAACACTTAATCCTATAAAATACCTAACCCATCAAAACAAAGACCTAAAAGACATAACTTACAGCTTTCAAATCCATATAAAACTGTAAAAAAGTAGTCTTTCCCCATTCCTGACTCCCTAACCACAAAGGCCTTGTTTCTGAGGATGCTGGACTACCCAGTAACCAATAATGCGTGGAAAATGTCCCACTACTTTGACTTTTTTATGTAACTGAACAATTCTCATTATCATTCCATTTTGTTTCCAGGCGAAACATTTGGAGGCTGAAACTGGAACGGATACCGACGATCCAGAATTCTCTCCCCGCATATCTAACCGCATCGTTGAAACCTCCCGCCTCTCCCGCAAATCATCAGAGTCCAGATCACAACCAACGCGCAACTCACAGCCGGCCGCCAAAATGGCTAATAATGAAACCGGCCAGCTATCTGACAACACGGCTGTTGAAGCGTCGGATAACGCTGTTCAACACACAGAGACTGCTAAAGAAACACCGCCAAAGGCGGTGGCAGTTGGTCGTCGGTCAAGATTGTCCCGTAGAAAGACACCGTCTAAGACTAAACCATCACCGGCCACTACCCCAAGCAACCAACCAAAGATTTCACAATTCTTCGAGAAATCTCCCAGATCTCCAATGGAAAACAAGGACAATACAACATTGAAGCAAGCAGAAGCTGGTAAAGATAGTATGAAGGCACCTGTAACAGTTGACATAGCTGGGACTAGAAGTAAGCTAGAAGTTAGCACTTGTGGAACTAGTGAGGCCATGGAGATTGAAACAGGTATTTGTTGTTTTTATTAAAAGGCATTGAACTTCTTCCACAAATTCAAAATGTATGGCCCTGGCCTTGGGACCTTTATAACAATGGTCCTCAAATAGTGTGTCTGTGTTTTTTAGACACGGTTGTTTAAGTTTTGTATATCTTGGCCTATTTTCATTGGATTTTCAATTTTTATGGGCTCAAAACAATGGAAATAATTTCCAGTTATCCTATGCAGTAATTCAATGTTACTATCCCAAAAAAGAAGGACGAAATTTTGTATAGATTGGTCATTTTTTCATCAATTTTTATTGACACAAATTTTTCCAGGGAACAGTGAAGTAGAAGAAAAGTCAACTAGGCCAGTGAGAAAATCTACCAGGATTCAAGAAGTTCTAAGGTAAGCATTGTTCTTGAATTTTTTAATATAAATCAAGGCCTAAAACAATAATAAACTAAGGCAGGTACCGTCACTCAAACCTATTACTTGACCAGCCAAAAAATCCCCTTCTGCATGTATTTTAAATTTAATAAAAAATTATTTCTAACAACTGTGGGGCGTTCTAACCCATCCCTATCCCCACGGGTACTATCTCTTCCTGCGGGACTCTTCTAACTTAATTTTTAAACCTAACCAATATAAGAATAAAAACAGGATTTTTTACACGGTTCGTTTGTGGTCCAGATGCAAAATAAGTGAAATCGCCCTTTGTCATTTAAGATAATATAATCTTGTTATAAATGGTAAAATAAATTTCAATGCAAGTGATACTGAGACTTCAGTTTTGAATTTGACTGGTGGAATGTCCGACACTGATACCAGCAAGTTGGATACCTCACAGGTTTGTTAGTTGTAGCATAACTACTCTACAATCACAGTCATGTTGGCCTGTCCTAAATAAAACTTTTACATTTTTATGCTCTTTTGCTTTTCTTACTTTCTTTTTTTGTTTGTGCATGTGATTTATTTTTAATATAAAAAAAACGCTATAGAAGCACATTAGTTTATCAATCTGTATGTATATCCAATCTTATCGTATGTTCTTACAATAAATAGTATTTTTTTTTGGTCTGTAGCTTAAGATCTCGGGGAAATGCTTATCCAAAAAGAGTTGTACTTTTTATATTTTATGTTTATATTTATTATTAGCGGCTTGTTTCGCCAACAGCGGCCTCTAAGGGCACTTTCATTGAGGAAGGGTACGGGGGGGGGGGGGGTGGAGGAGTTAAAAATTTTTAACGAAAACAAATCTTTGGGGTATAGACATAAAGGAGAATATTCTGTTACTTTTATATCATAAGGATTAAAATGTTTTAGGAAAGTATAGAATCACCTGCAAGACCTCTGGGTCCTCCAGAGTATGAGCAAGGAGACCTGGTCTGGGTTAGGCTGGGTAACTATCCTTGGTGGCCTGCCATGGTAAGTTATATGTGAGTGTGTGTTTGTGTCTGTGTGTGTGTAGCTGTGTCCTCCAGAGTATGAGCAAGGAGACCTGGTCTGGGTTAGGCTAGGTAACTATCCTTGATGGCCTGCCATGGTAAGTTATATGTGAGTGTGTGTTTGTGTCTGTGTGTGTGTAGCTGTGTCCTCCAGTGTATGAGCAAGGAGACCTGGTCTGGGTTAGGCTGGGTAACTATCCTTGGTGGCCTGCCATGGTAAGTTATATGTGAGTTGAGTGTGTGTGTGTTTGTGTCTGTGTGTGTGTAGCTGTGTCCTCCAGAGTATAAGCAAGGAGACCTGGTCTAGGTTAGGCTAGGTAACTGTCCTTGGTGGCCTGCCATGGTAAGTTATCAGAGCCCAGATGTGAATATTCTGCACAAGATTATTTTTTTTCCCCTGCTGCAAAAAAAATATTTTATACTCCCCCCTAGTTTTTTTTTCCAAGTAGGGAGAAAAATGGAAAACTCACTGAAGGAGCTATGACAAAAGGCAAATGAAAAAATGAGACAATTAAGGCCAAATGATTTTAAGTGCTATTTTTCAAATGCTGTCACTGCTGGAAGGTGCTTAACAGCACTTGCTCTCGAGCATTCATAGAAACCTTTAAAGAGATTACCTATGTGTTAAAATAGTAGACTTTTTTTATTTATGTTCATGCTTTTCAGATTAAAGTTACTTATTAATATATATTAATATTTGTACTCTGAGCTTGATCTTTAAATCGTTTTTATGGTGCGCTGAATCGGGGCGATTCAGAGGTGAACCGTAGGTGCGCTGGTGGTAAGCCACAGCGCACCTAATTTTAAAAAGATTTTCAGCGCGGTGTTGTTAAATTGCTTGCGCACTCACTAAAATATCGATCCGCGCCAGTACAACTTTATTACTTAAGCAGTGTCAGTAAGGTATTTTATATAAAATGCCATGTCAGTATGGTATTTTATATAAAACATTAATATATAATTTATTTTAAAAATAACTATAAAAATGTTTTCATGATAATTTTGCAATCCTTATACTAACGTAACAGAATGTCTGTGTGTGTATCTGTGTGTCTGTACCGAAGGATCTCGCTAACCGCTGAACCGATCAGGTTCTCCGTAACAGGGTAGCTTCTCATAGGTTCCGGGAAGGTTTATAACTATTTTGGGGGAGGGTACCACCACCCTCCCAAGAGAAATCACAATAAAATCAAAAATATTAAATATTTCCGCTGCATAGTGTAGCTAGCATAGTCGCGCTACGTAGTCGCGCTGCGTAGACGCCTGAATTTAACAATTGAAACATAGACAAGTTATTTCTCAAATTAGATATTTAAAATTAAAAAAAAACATTTAAAGGCCACTAGAGGCCTCTAGGGGCGTAGCCGCTAGTAAAATATTAAAGTAATTAAAAAAAAATATTTATTTATTAAATAAATCACCCCGATTTGGTTCGGCAATGCCACTCAGTGAGTGGCATTGCCGCGTCGGTACCGCGCCACTGGGCGCGCCAAATCGCCCATGCAAATTCGATTTAAAGATTGGTATTTAATAATTTGATGGTGCGCTGAATGAATCGCCCCGGTTTAAATCACCTATAAACAATTTAAAGATCAAGCTCGGATTAATAATTGACACTAACTCAACTAGGTGTCTGGTGACCCTCTGGAACAATCCTACTGCAGGAAGAGCGCCCACTCAGACAAATGGGAATACCATGTGTCATTTTTGGGCGAGGCAAACAGGGCCTGGATTATACAACGTAAAGCTATTCCGTACCAGGTTAATATTTAGCTTTAATTCTGTTTGAGGCTGATTTGAAAATAGTAGGATGTATGTTTGTCTGTTTTTAGCTGTAGAACTCACCGCTGGACTGATATGGTTCTCCTTTATAGTGAAGCTTTATATAGGTCCAGAAAAGGTTTATAATTATTATTGGATGTGAGTTAGGTTCTTAAAAATGAACAAGTATCGCTCAAGCGTTCAGATCACAAAAATTATTTTTCTAAAAAATCCTCCAATTGACTTAAAATTGTCTAATTTGACGTTAGAAAACAAAAAAAATAGGCTGATATTACTAGCTTTCTTGGATGTTTATAAATGATCATAACAACGAGTTTTATGAGAATTAAAAAAAAGAAAAAGAATCTCCCTCCCTTTGTTAGGATCGTTAATTTTTCTTGAATTTTCACATTTCTTTGTATTTAAGGGCAAAGATAAGTTAATGGAAAAGAAACATGGTGATATATCAGCTGGAGCAAAGTCGAAATACATCAACGTAGCCTATGTTCCGAAACCTCAACATGTTGACAGGGAAAATCCTTTTCATAAATCCTTATACTAAAGTAACAGGATGTTTGTTTGTCTGTCTGTGTGTCTGTACCGAAGGATCTCGCTAACCTCTGAACCGATCGGGTTCTCCTTAACAGGGTAGATTCTCATGGTTTCTGGGAAGGTTTATATCTATTTTGGGGGAGGGTACGACCACCCTCCCAAGAGAAATTTAAAAAAAATCGAAAATTTTTAAAATATATGGGAGACTTCAACGTAACATAAAGAGAATTATCGTAAAATAAAGAAGTAATGTAGAGACTTTAACAAATAAAAACATCTAAAGTGCCACTAGAGGCCTCTAGGGGCGTTGCCGCTAGTTTGATTTTAAAGTAAAGAAATTACGCATTGTCATTAGTTTAACACAGGGATCTAAAGGGATAAGACAATAAACAACAATGGGTAGTACATCCACAATTTTGATAAACAAAATACTACTTCTGTATTTTGATTGTAAACTGTGAACACTGTCGCTTTAAAGCAACCAATCAAGATGCATGGAAAGTACCTAGATCTTTTGATCAAACGAATGAGAAAACATCTTTCTATAACTACATAAAGTTCAATGTCCCTTCCTTCCTGATAAGAACAAATTCTTTACTTTGGGTCGTTCTTGTTTTTAGATGAGTTTCAATTGTTAAATGTGACTTACTTAAAAAATAAAGGATTTTACCAATGTACAGGTGGCAGACAGGCATTTTAGCAGCTGACCAGCTGGCTAAACTGTCCAAAAAGGTCCGACTTCAAAGCATCATGGAGTTTAGCACTGCGTTACCTGCATCCAACATTTCATTCGGTAGTGAGGATTTAAAACACGCCAAAAGTCCAAGAACTGTCAGTCAATCCACCCCAAGTGACAAGGACCAAAGGAGGTGTAAGAAACGAGTGGCCCAAATTGAGGCAGTTATCAGCAAAGTTCCACAAAAGATTCTCTCTGCTGCAGGCACATATTATACATTTGTTAGTTCAACAGCTTCTCTATAATTTGACTATGTTCGAGTTTGTTATCTGTATAACCTATAGAGTCCAGACTTCCAGAGGACATGATACACCACGAGATCTTATTTTGGTTCAACTCTGAACTGAACCAAATCTTGTTAAATAAGCCCTTCCTTCATACAACTAACCCTTTCACTGCATGATCTTTGTCTGAAAGTCCTTGCTGTGCATAAGGTACACTTCTTTATGTTATAAAGCGTTTTTAAACTTTTACCAGTGGTTTCATTTTTTTGTATGGCCAGTAATCTTATATATATTTAAATTACATAGTTCCATAAAAAAAATGCGTTAAATTAGAAATAAGATTTTTAGAAAAATGCGTTAAATAAAATGTGCGAATAACAGGAACCAAACTAACAGCGTACAAACTGTACAAGATGTGTCTCAAAGTTTCCAAGGATCCCAAATACGAAGATGATGTCTACTGCAAGTAAGAAAATAATTTTGCTATTAATATTGTACTAATATTTATTATGCTGTAATGCTGGAACAACATGAAAACACTTAAGTCAACCAGGGGGGGGGGGGGTTAGAGATTAGACTGTAAATTCGTTGTATTATTCAATCTTGATTGGTTGGTTGAAACTAAAAATGTTCAAACTTTTTAAGCAACAATTTTAATCTAAAGGAGGGGTAATTTAAATTTACTGTGATTTGGGATGTACATCTATTTATCGTCCATCGTCGTATCCCTTTGGATCCTTGATAGACAAAACAACAATGATTTGTTAAGGAAAAGTTGGGAAGAGTTGCCTGGATATGAGAAGCACGTGTACAGCCAACATAAGAAGAAACTTTTAGAGGATCTTAGCTGTGCTGAATCAGATGATGGAGGAAACAGGTAAAAAAAGTTATGTATTAAATCGTATTATAGACAACTTTCCGCGGATATTAATTTGAAAAATTATGAAATTAAAGAGTAAAGATTAAAAGTAATAATATATTTAATGTTACTAAGGAGAAGTCAGGCTTCCAAACGACAACAAGAGCTTCAACAACAGAAGGAGGAAAAGGAAAGAAAGTAAGTTCATTTTGTTTCTGCAACATAATCTTTAATTTCATGTTACTTCTTTAGGAAAGAATAGTCTAGCCATATTTTTTAATCGGTCCCTAACCGTCTTACAAAGCCACAGATCCAGTTCAAGCTTACTTAAGCCGCTATATAATGAGAGCTTCTACTACTATTACCTTAACCTCATCAAATATGGCAGGTGTCTCAAATTAAGTCAAAATAATTGTCAAAGACGCTTGCTGCCTTTTTGTTGTCAAAAGTATAGAGTTTTCAAGGAAACTTGGCGGCCACTAGATATCAGCAAACTTCGAGTTAAAGAATATAATGAAGCTTTTAAAAAAGATGATTCCTAGTTTTGCATTATTTCTTGTACAACAATAAGTTATTTTTGTATAAACTAAGACTTTAGCTTCATACCAACCTAGCAACTAAGAAAATAAAGATTTTTTTTATTAAAATATTAAAACAAATGGTTTAGCTAAGATATTAAGATAATACTTTTCAGGGAAGCAGAAAAAGGACCTGGATGGTACTATGAGCTGGTTCCTGTAAAGAACAGTCCTAGGCCAGTGGAGGTTGCGGAAGAGCCAGTAGATTTACTGGGCTACAAGAAGTATGAGAGATGCTGCTCCAAGTGCGAGGGCGTCACTACAACAGAACAGGTGAAAAAAGGTTCAGCATGTGCGTTAGATCACGTCAAACTTAATTGGCGCATTTTTAAAATTAAAATCGTACCTAATACGAATTTGATTACATAATGAAATGATACATTTGCGTTTCTAGTATTTTCTAATTTTAATAGTTATTGGTACTACGTCAGACAGACAAACATTAGATGCGTCAAACGCTAGACAGACAAACAATAGATGCGTTAAACACTAGACTACGACAAACAGTAGAATTTTCAATTTCGCGACAAACAGTAAAATTTTTAAAGTGCGACAAACACTAGAAGCGACATACGCTAGAATTTAAACTTGAAAAAATATTCATAGATATTTTTTGTTAATTAATACCTACTAAATTTATATTACAATCAACGGAGGGATCTAAAGGGATAAGATAATGGATGAAAAATTGTATGTACATCCCCTATAGCGTATTTAGCGTATGTCGTGTCTAGGCTTTGTCTGTCTACTGGCTTTTAGAATAAAACCGAATTTGATTTTCAACTAAGTA
This sequence comes from Acartia tonsa, assembly GCF_053477335.1. Lineage (NCBI taxonomy): Eukaryota > Metazoa > Arthropoda > Copepoda > Calanoida > Acartiidae > Acartia > Acartia tonsa. The sequence goes on along the minus strand of NC_137271.1, from coordinate 14,111,527 downwards.
CAAAAAAAACATTCTTTTGTGTTAAACTGATTTTTAATTATAATTTAGGGTGAAGTTTTGAAGTGTCGTGGAGCATGTAGTTTATCCTATCATCCTTCCTGTCTACAGATTAATATAAAGGTATTTCTAGTATGGCTTCGAAACCGATTAATATCCGGAAGATCAGAACCGGTTATTAGCAATGCTGAAAAATCATGTATAGCCTCGTATTAGACACAACTTTCCATGAATCTTAAAATATAAATCATAAAAAATCAATACTAGTTTTGTTATCCTGAGCCTTCGGCCCATCGGGGCTAACAAAACAGATTTTAATTTTATAATTTTTCATTTTAACATACGCGGAAAGTTGTCTATAATACGAAAGTAAATAACTATTATATTAGCGTAGCTATCCTACATTATGTTTAGGTTAGGTAATATGTAGGTCTGCAATGCAAAAACATTTAAAATGATAGAAAATAGTACCTAGATACTAGCACATTTTGTCATTAAATTGGTTTCTCCATTAGCCGTTTACATTCTATTACATTTTATATTACACACAGACAAATCTGCTACTAATTCTAAATAACATAACATTAATTTAGAGTGGGCAGGAGGACAGTTTCAAATGCTTGGACTGTCAGGAAAACAGGATCCTGTGCTCTCTGTGTGGTCTACAGGAACCTCCAGTTAGTTCAGTTCCAGGTATTATTTTCAGTGAGATTATTAGCATTGAACATATGAAGGTTTAAAAAACAAATTTAACCCAATTTATTATTGAAATATGCCTACTCCTTGTGGAGTATCTTACCCTTCGTGGGTACCCATTATCTGATATTTATACCCTAACCTAACTAAAGTATTAAACAAACAAACAATTATAACCACCCCCTGCCCCATTATTTTTAATTTATTTCATGTTAAGGGAATTTTTAATGCCCTTATTTTAACATTTAAAAATATGAAATTTTTAAGAGTGATATAACTTTAGATTAACAGCATATTAGGATTATTTATAGATTGATTATTTTTAGCTTTAACGAACGAAGATGATTCACAAGCTGTTGTTGCCGCTACAAATTCTGATACGGTGTTGCGGCGGTGTAATAGCAGCGGCTGTGGACGATGGTTCCACCCCTCTTGTCTGACAGCTACACCCTTGTGGCCACAGGTAACTTGGATATTGGATTGTGTGTATAATGTATATTACACTGGTACCCAAAGTTTTATAGATAAACACGACATCTTATTCGTTTGCTCTAAAACTTGGATTTAGATTGGTTAGTTCCCTAACTAATGGTTTCCAAACTTTTTGACCAATAATTTAATAAATTAGAAAGGGGCAATATTGGGGACATATTTTTAAAATATCATAGTCATGTGATTTATGCAACTTTTTATGTTACTGTAAATGTATTACTTGTCTCCAAAATTTCAGTAATTGATTATATCAATATCTAGTCCCCTGGTTAAACTAGCCTATTGTTTTGTGATTTGCATAAACAAAATACCATATTCGAGCAACTTTTTAGTTTACTGTAAATGGGACTTGTATATGATTTTCTAAATGTTTAGGCTCGGGTAGGAAGCAGCCATTTGATATGTCCAGCGCACATGTGCCATACTTGTGCTTCTGATGATCCAAAGAATCCTATTATGAAGCACAAAGAGAAGCTTGTCAGGTGAAAATTTAACATATATGACGTTTATGGTCGTACAGATTTCCTGAAGCCCATTTTTTCTCGAATAAAAAAAGGTATACTCAAAATAATTTGGATGTTGTGATTTTAAATGCTACAGTGTTCTCACGTAGAGGTTTGGGATTCAACCACAGAATTTAAAGGAATATTTTTAGTTTAAAACTTCTGGTGACGGTTGATAACAACGTGGGCTAGGCATTTAAGGTATTTTAACGCCGTTTGGGAAGAAATCCGAACCCATTACTTTCAGAATAGAATGCTGGAGGATGATTTAAAAATCATTATACCAGTCTTTTAGATATCATAAAAAACATAAAGCCAGACTAACACCTAATCCTTGTTAGATGTATCCGATGTCCGACAGCGTACCACCACAATGACTACTGCATGACTGCGGGCACACTCATCATCACCAAGCATGACATCCTGTGCCCCAAGCACTACAGCCCCGCCAAGGGAAAGAAGAACCATCATGTGAATGCCAGCTGGTGCTTCATGTGTAGGTATGTATAATTATATGTTCCTTACTTCAATACTTGTGACTCTTGATGGTATATATTGCAAGTCATTTATGGGTATGAGAGGCAGTAAACTACACGTCTTTGGCGAAACCGTTTGGGAACTTATTAATTCTTGATTGGGCTGCACAAACTTTTAATGTCTAAACTTTTCCACAATAACCCACAGAAGCCGTAATTTTGTTTATCGTAATTAAGGGTTACTTCAAAGTATCGTCTATTGTCTTTTCCCCGAAACAACCTGTCCTAACTCTGCTCTGAATACTACAGATGTACTTATTTAATCAACTATTTAATAAGGCTAAATATAAATGAAATCCATTTTTAAAGTTTCTTGGAGGAATGAACAAATAAATCTCATTCTTTTTCTCCTTTCCCATTTGTGTGATCTTGATACCTAGTAAATAAACTATTTGAAAATATACATCTTTATTAATATGTAGTGAGGGTGGAAGTCTGATTTGTTGCGAGATTTGTCCTGCTGCCTTCCATTTGGAGTGCCTTAAACTAGGTAAATATTCTTAATTTTTTTTGGAGTTTTAGCCGATTTAGCATTGACCCCTCCCCCCAAAATTAATTTTATTTATAAAATGTGCTTCTTATTTGCATATAGGCTTTGTGGATCTTTGCAAAGGTTTCGTGACTCTTATATTTTCCATTTATTGTTTGTTTGACTTTCACGAGGCCTTTGATAATCAGTTGATGGTTCTTCTTGGTTATCTAAAACAAGAGAGCATTACTGATGAGCGCAAAATAAAGGGATGTCTATTAAATCTCATTTGAATATTTATTTTTGTTCAGAAACCCCGCCAGAAAAGTATTACTGTGATAACTGTGAGACTGGCCGTTTGCCACTCTATAATGAGATTGTTTGGGTCAAAATTGGAGCTTACCGCTGGTGGCCAACTAAGGTAAGATTATTATTTTATAATTTTGGCAAGATTAAATTCTGTTATAATAATATTGTCATATTACTGCTTTTTAAAATCTTCTCTGGATATGACATAACATCTGGCAAGTAGGAGAAATTGACTGTCAATTACACTGGTACCTAAAGTTTTATAATTTATATCCACCTGACGTTATCTTATTAATGGCATGGCTTTAGAACTTTAACGCTGAATTTTGATTGGTAGATTCCAAATTGATTTAGTCTAAAGTTCTTCCACCATAATTTGATCTACAGAGGGGTAAATTTGTATTTTATCACTGGGAATGTACCAGGGGCGTCCAATTTTTTATTTTTGGGGGGGGGGGGGGGGTAAAATTTTTTTAAGGAGGGGTAAAATGGCGCGAGTACTTTTATAGGGTGGTCGTTACTCAGTTCTACTTCGGTTCCAGAAACATAACCCATTCGTGTACGAATTATCTTCTTTTTATCCAGGTTGTACCTCCAGAGAAGCTGCCCAACAAGATCGAAGCAATTCCACATCAGGAGGGAGAATTTCCTGTTCAGTTTCTGGGCAGTGGAGAGTATTCTTGGATGAATCATGGTCGGGCATTCTTGTATGAAGAAGGGGATAGCGAAAAGGTATTTTCTTGGTCTTTCACTTAAAGTGCATAGCGAGCCCCACCCCCCCCCCCTCTTGATTTTGGAAATAAATTGAAAACAAGTAGGTTGTGGTTTTTTTTATTAGCCCTAGGGACCTCAAAAGTTTCACACGTTCTATAGGGTATCTTTGTCTGTATAAAAATCTTTTGCTCATTTAAACTAGGCATCAGTTTTCATAAAAAGCTAATCTTATGTTTAGGTACCTGCTCACAGTTCCAAGTCTATGGATGCGGTGTTCCGCAAGGGTCTCAAGGAGGCAGAAGAATTGTATCAAGCTTACACCAAGGCAGGGATAAGGGATATGTCAATGGGATGAAAACAAAACAACGTTTTTTATGTAAAAATCTTGTCATTAAAGAAAAACATTTTTGTGATTTTTTTCATGTATGTTAGTTCAGGTTGACTAAGATTGCAAGTTTTTTTATTATTTGCTTATCCCTTATCCCTGTTAACAAGGAAAAAGAGGCACGTGACGCGAAAAACGCGGGCAAACGCAGTTTTGTCGGCAATAAGCCGGCGCCATATGTGAAGCTAAAGACCAACAAGGTGTATGGCAACTGTCCCATTTATACAGTAGATCCTGAGGTATTGTTATTTAGTTTTAGAAGCTAAGCTTATTTTAATTAGGCGGTTTTTTGTCTGTATTTATGTATTTAGATACCAGTGTAAATCAAAATATGTATAAAGATAAAAGATTCTCATTACGATAAGAAGAGATTTTTTAAGTATCCTACGTAATACCACTTTGAACATAATAATTTTGTTAAGGATTTACACCCCTGTGATTGTGACCCTGCTAAGGCTGGTCCCTGTGGGGAGGATAGTAATTGTATCAACAGGATGCTAATGTTTGAATGCCATCCCCAGGTAAGATCACATTTTATATTTTAATCCAAACTTGCACTTACCTTAGCTTAAAAAAGGAATTTCTTTGGAATTATTTTAATCAGCATCTAGAAAAGCTTATGAGTTTAAGTTTTGACGCATAATATCTCATAATAACTCGAATTTTATATTTAGTTTTAAAATAGTTGTAATAAACTTTTGGAGAGTCATTTTTTCTAGGGGCAAAATCTCTTGGACGGGTGTAGGTATACTCTCCTCTAAATAGTGTTAACATTTATTTATTTCAAATAGGTTTGTAACTCTGGAGACAAATGTGAAAATATGAGATTTCAGAAACGACAATACCCTGATTTTAAGGTGAATTTTGAAACCTATAGATTTACAACTTATAGACAATAATTTCTCCAACTTAAAAAGAATTTCTAGTTAACGAACATATTTGTTTTGTAACTTGTCATTACGATACGATTCCCATACGAACGACGAACTTTTTCACAGTAAATTGGATATGTTTGTTTGTCCTACCAAGCAGTGGACTATCCCTAAACTGGCTATAGCAGCCTTGTTTATTGACGGATTTTAATGATTCAATGACACAAATTGCCCTTTCACAGAATTTGATATTCAGGAGAGCATTTGTTATAAAATATTTCATGTTATGATTGACTAGGTACAAAGGGGGGGGGGGGAGTTTGTACAGTTATAGGAAATGAAAATTCAGTACCAAATTTTGCTCTGGCCGTTTGGGCTTGTTTTTATAGTTATCAACCTAATTCTTTTTGTAAGCTCTCTTATATGATTGGATCTGCCTGTAAAATTGAGTTTTGGGACTTTCCCTGATTTTTTAAATGGAACCTTCTATTACATAGATGAGTTGATTAGCCACCCCATATTACATTTTTGCACTTTACTTCTAGGGACTTTTGGAGTAAAACAACCCCGCCAAATACAAAATTTATAAGTTTTGAGCTTACATGCCCCTAGAAGTAAGGTGCAAAAATGAAATATGGGATGGCTAATCATAAGGAAAAAGGATAATACTCATCCTTTTTCATGGTAAAATACTTCTTCCCCATCCCTAAATTTAGAAGCAGACGAAAATCAAAAGCCGCCCAGGGCTTTTTGTAAGTCAATCATAAATAATAATGTGAATAAAAAGAAAAGCGATATTTAGCAAACAGCCGTGGGCGGTCAGAATCAGCTGAATGTTCATTATGAAAAAATTTCCCCCTTTTTAGAAATAGAAGGATTCATCTTTCATGAACAAATTTTTTAAAATAAAAATAAAATTCTATGTAATTTTTAATTAAAACATTAAAACGAAAATATCTAATCTAATATTATTGCCCTAAATATGGAAATAGTAAAAAGTAAAAAAATATTTTTTTAAATAATTTTTAATGCGCTCAGTAGGCCTCTTGGCCCACTGCCTATTTTCGTCTTCTAGTTGCTTCGATTCCTCTCTTTTATTTTTTTCTCTATATGGCTAATCAACTCATTTATGTAATAAAAGCTTCCATTTAAAAACCTGCTCGATATCTTTAAAAATAAGCTCATAACTTAAAATTTTAGTTTTTGGGGGGGTCTTTTGCACCACTAGATGCAAAATTTGGTACTGAATTTTCATTTCATATAACTGTACAAACTCCCCCCCCCCCCCCTCCCTTATTAATGTATTTTGTTAATTTTGGACTAAAATGTTCTTTTTTAAACATGTACAGTTTACATTATGGATTTTTTATCAGTATTTTCATTAGGTTACTCGAGTAGAAGGTAGAGGATGGGGATTGTTCGCCAACCAGCTGATCAAGAAAGGCAGCTTTTGTATCGGTGAGTTTTTAGCATCACATCTAATCTTTGCACAAAATCGGATTGTCAAAATATTGGAGGATTTCAGATTTAACACAACTAAATATCCAAATTTTCACTATTTCGGTTTAGAAGCATCCAGTAGTTGGGTAATTTTTGCGTAAATTCATACATACGGAAGTTTTGTTAAGGTTTTTAAAATGTTAAAAGATAAAATGCGTTGATACTCTATACTTTATGTTCGTTTGTCTGACCGCATGTGTGATGGGTCTCTAAAGATTTAAATTATCATTATAGTCTTTTGTCAATTAAAGGAAAAAAAATTGTCAAATTCTATTGAAGTAGTTCATTGGATGAATAAAGTACTAACTGTTTATTCAGAATACTATATTCATCAAATGATTTACAACATAGATCACATCATGATAATACAAGTTTATGTATTTTAAAATAATGGAAACAGGATATACGTGGATATTATGACAGGGGAAAACTTTTTAATTTAGTTTGCTTACAGTTCGTTTATCCAGTAGGAGGGAAGGGGATGAATTGGAAGGGGGGATCTTTATTTTAGCCAGCTACGTATTTACTTTATTAGAGAAAAAAATCTGGTAGGTCTAACATCCAAGTAATAATAAATCTATTTTTAGAATATGTTGGAGAGCTGATAACTATGGAAGAGTATAGATATAGAATGAAACAAAATCAAGACACTAAAGAGGAAAACTATTACTATCTCACCATTGATAATAATAGGTGATTAAAGTATTATGATTACTGCCGTTTTATTGAACATGCCTATTATCTTATCATATAATGTAAATATGTATTTTCTCCTTTAATTTCTTTTTCAGCATAAATGTTAATTTATCTGTCATTAACTAATCCATATCAGATTTTGCAACCTTATTCATCAAAAAAGGGTTCAAAATGTCAGCATCACTTTATCAGAGTACATGAAATTCTGGTGTAAAACACTAGAGTGAGAAAGGGTTAAATAACAGTATCTCCCCATCGCAACTGTCTTGTGTAACCTTTCTATTGGGTCATTGATAATCAACCAATGGTATCGCTTATATTACACAGCCAAGTGCAGAAAATAATTTAGAAGCTGACAAAAGAGGTCTTTGAAAAATTAAGGGAGGTAGATGTATATACATGTATGTTATATACATCTATATTCTATACTATAGATCTGTTATCCAAGCAATAATCAATTCAATTTTTTGTTTGATTTTAGAATGATAGACGCTGGACCGAAGGGTAACAACGCGAGGTTTATGAACCACTCCTGTGATCCCAACTGTATCACACAAAAGTGGAGCGTCAATGGAGACACACGGGTTGGACTCTTTGCCATTAAGGTAGCTTTTATGTCTCTAAAATTAAGTAGCAGGGTGTTTTTGCCTATTTTTGCGTTTCTTGGCCAATTTTTTTTTCTAAAAGTTGTAAGAGAATAATTTTCAGTGTGGCTTCGAAACCGATTAATATCCGCTGGATTAGAACCGGTTCTAAGAAATATTGGAAAATCATGTTTCGTATCGTTTTCTAATTTAAAACGGCGTAGGTAATATGTTATTAAAACTTATCCTTAGTTCTGTATTTCATAATTAGACAGCAATTTATCGTCCATTGACTCATCCCTGGTAAATTGCAGGATATCGAACCCGGTGCTGAATTGACCTTCAACTATCAGCTGGAGAGTGTCGGGGATGTGAAGAAACCCTGCCTGTGTGGGGCGGCCAACTGCTCAGGTCTGCATTCTGGGGGGATGGGCACAAGCACACTTTAGGCATTAAAGGGGGGGGGGGGGATTAGTCGACCATCCACTTTGAATTTTTCACAATTATTCTTGGTATGTTGGTGATACCTATCCCCAATATAGTAATAAACCTTTCCAGGATCTATGAAAAGCTACAGGTAGCGATATTATTCGCTGTAGAGTAGACACATTAACAGACAGGCATCCTGTTATTATTATATCAGCATAAGGTACATTCGTTGAAAGGCAAAAAATAAAAGTGGTTAGAAAAAAATGGAATCGAGTGTCTACAATTAAACTTTGCTATGCGGCGGCTATTTTAATAATGATGAATTCAGGTTTCATTGGGTTGAAGCCGAAGAATGAGAAGGATGACAAGAAGAAGGATCAAGAAGCTAGAAAGAAAGAACTAAAGAAACAGAAGAAATTAAAGGAATAAATCATTTTCTCGTTCTCATTCGAATTTGGTGGATAGGAACCGGTTCTCATCCATACGAAAAAACTATGTCTTGCATCGTATTATATCCAGTTTTCTACGAATATAGAAATGTACAATCATAAGATTAAAACCAGTTTTTTTTTAGCCCGTGCCTTCGGCATCTCGGGGCTAAAAAACTAGTTTTAATCTTATAATTGTGCATTCAATATCCGCGGAAAGCCGTTTATAATACGATGAAAGAAATAACTATTAAAATATTTGTAATATGCATGCAACAGAGCTATAATGATACCTACTAATCTTGGTTTATAAAGTAAAAAAATTGCTTAAAAATACCTTAATATTTATTAAGCTTTTCTGAAAAATACAACAAATTTGGACCAGTAATTTTGAAGTTTTTTAGCTTCAAACAAACATTTCTCTAGTCTCCCAAAAATATATATGAACCTTCCCAGGACCTATGAGAAGCTACACTGTAAAGGATTGATTGATTGATTAGCCTCCAGGGGAAATCTCGTCAGTGGAATGAATCTGTGTTTTCTGTTCAAGTTACGCCCTCGTCAAGTTTAAGAAAATTCGCCGCCAAAACAGGTTGAGTCCATAGTGATAAAACTGTAAGATGCGTTGGATTGTTGGGGCAGTTGAACAGGTGAACAGTGTCGTGTGGTGTTTGGTTGCAGAGCGGGCATTTATCTTCAATATTCTCGTCAATTCTATGTAGATATGAGTTTAAAAGTCTTATAGCCAGATCTTAATTGAGATAGTTGGGAACGTACAGATCTAGTTAAATTAGCCTCCATTTTGTTGACCTCTGGGGGGTTGGCCTGGAGGACTTTATTTGGTGGATAGTTGGCCAGAATTCTGGTAACTTCTCTGGTGTGTATAATTTTCTGCTTAGCTTTAAGGTTGTCTCTGGATACAGGTAGCAGGTCTCGTATGTCTTGTCTCATGTTTTGGATGGTAGGTTTTAGATGAGATCTAGGTGGTAGAGGTTTATGGACATGTTTGTATCCAGGGTGGCCAGGAACATGGTTGGTCAGCAGGAATTGTTTGGAAATCATTTTGCAATGATCTCTTATAGGTAAGATTTTGGCTTCCCTATGTATATGTTGTTCAGATGCCATAGCCAAGTTGCCTGTGATGACTTTTAAGGCTTGGTTTTGGACAGATTGAAGTTTCTGCCAACTGCTGTCAGAAATAATTGGGCTCCATATTGGAGCAGCATATTCTAACACACTCCTGACTATAGCTTTGTATGTCATGGACAGGGTCTCCTGGTCTTGCCCCCAGGTGGCGCCTGCCAGGGACTTCATGATGTTAACTTTGGTCTTAGCTGAATCAACGGTTGCTTTTATATGATGACAGAAAGTGTACATGGTGTCAAAAGTGACACCAAGTAGTTTCGGTTTCAATTCAAGTTTTACTACTTCATTTTCAATTACCACTGTGAGAAGTTCTTTAAACTCCTTAGTGTCGGGGGTAAACAGGGTGACCGTGGACTTGGAGGGGGAGACTTACAACTCCCTTTCTTCAAGAAAATCTAGCACTGCTGGTATGTATGTGTTGATGGCTTTGGCGAGTGCAGCATGTGGTTTGCCTGTAGCATATATGCTAATATCATCAGCATATTGGACAACCACAATGTTCTTGGGTGGGTTTGGTAGATGGCGAAGGTAAAAATTGAATAAAATAGGAGAGGTGACAGCTCCTTGTGGTACTCCAGCTCTAATATTTCTGCTTTTAGAGAGGTGGTTTCTGAAATTAACCTTAGATTGACGTCCTTTTAGATAGCAGCAGAACCATCTTTTTAGGGCACCAGGGATGTTGGATTGGTTGAGGTCTTTAAGCAACTTGTCATGATTGACCATGTCAAATGCTTTACTAAGGTCAATTTGGAGTAGCACTGTTCTATCCGGTTTGATAGAAGCTTTTTCATTGAAACCATTTGATATCTGGATATTGAAGTCATTCAGAGCTGTGACTGTAGAATGATCTTTACGAAAGCCATGTTGGAAGACAGGGATGTTTAAATTGCTGGTGAGGGTTGGGAGAAGAAGTCGTTCAAGGATTTTAATTGCTGGACAGAGGAGAGAAACAGGTCTGTAGGAGTCAAATTCATTTGCAGGCTTGTTGGGTTTAAGAAGAGGGATAATGATGGAGGTCTTCCAGATGTCGGGGATGGTGCTGGTGCTCATTGAGATGTTAAAGATCTTGGTTAGGTATTTAATACAATTATCTCCTAGGTGTTTAAGATGGAGGTTGGAAATATTGTCGGGCCCAGCTGCCTTAGAAGCTTTACAAGCTTTTATGGCTTTCTTAGTATCCATGTAGTTGAAGGTGATGTTGTCCTCTAGGTCGTTCTTCTTAATATTCTTAGAGATGGTTCTTGAGCCTTTAGAGCTTTGATGTTTCACGATGGAGGAGTATTGCTTGTTGAAACCAAAAGCAATATCCTTGGCTGTGGATAGATATTTACCTTTGAACCTTATAGCTTGATTGTTGTGGTTATCATAGCTTTTACCATTCAGATTTTTAATTAATTTGAATAGTTTTGAAGAACAACCTTTGTGGATTTCATTGACTTTTTCTCTCCATTTAGATTTGCGATGTATATTAATTTCCTTCAGGATGTCTCTGTTAAGGTTGGCAATCTCTGGAGAGTTTGGGTCATTTGATCTTAATTCATCTCTAGTCTTAATCTTGTTGGCTGTTGCTGTTGGTATTTCAGGAATTATGTCTTTAATTCTGCTGCCAGGTATAGTCCTTTTTGCAGCTTTATTGATAACTTTCCTGAGAGCCTTTTCAGCTTGGTGTATATTAATGATAGGTAGTCCTGTGGTAGGATCAGTAGATGTAGGGTCAGGTAGCTTCAGAACTTCCTGTTCGGTGATTTTAGTGAACTTCTCCCAGTCTGCTTTATTGAAGTTGATAAAGTTTCTGAAGTCACTTTTTGTGTGGTTGATTGATGTTTTTATTTTTATAATGATTGGGAGGTGATCTGATCCCAGACAGGTTTTAGTCTTCCAATCTGTACTAGTTATGATGGATGTTGATGCCAGAGATATGTTAGGTGATGTTGGTTGACCACTGGATGGAACTCTGGTGGGAAGATTCTCATTAATAACACAATAAGATGAATTTCCAATATCATCTGCAATTTCTGAGTCACGTGTATCTTGAATGCTCGAGTGCCATAAGTTATCATGTGCATTGAAGTCTCCAAGTACAAGGGCGTCTCCCAGTGGAAGGAGAGCAGGTATATTAGGTTTAAAACCTGTGGCGCAGCTAGTGACAGGAGGTATGTAAACATTTAAAATGTTTGTGTTACCAACTTTTACTCCAAGTGTTTCAGTGTGGCCGTCGGATGGAATATCAGGAAGTTTCATAAATTGTAAGGATTTATGAATATATGTGGCAAGTCCACCTCCTTTATCTGATGTTCTATCTTTACGTACTAATGTAAAGTTAGGTATAGTGGGATTGTTGGATTTTTTGCCAAGTTTTGTTTCCTGGAGGACTGCTACTTTTATATCATTTTGATGGATGAAGTTGGAGAGTTCAGTAATTTTACTGCTGATGCCATTGCAGTTCCATTGGAGTATGTTTAGATCATATTCGTCGTCTAGATTAGTGGGGGGAGGGGGTGGGGGTTGTGGGGGGGTAGGTGGGGGTGTTGATGGTGGAGGTGGCGGGGGTGGAGAAGGGGGTTGTTGACTAGCAGGATTTTTGGTATATTTGTTTTTGGTAGGATTTATCACAGGTTGAGGAAGAGCCGCCGAGGTAAATGTTGGGTTAGATCTACAGGAGGGGCATTTGTAGGATTTGTCGTATTCTTTGGTAGATGTAAGCTGCAGTTATTTTGTCTTCTATGATGAACCCATTTTAGACAATAATTGCACTGTACTGAGGTAGAATTTGTCTTTAACTTGACTAGACAAAAAGACAGATGTATACAGGTCCTGGATTTGGTTCTATGCCGGCCATCACCAAAAGGATTTTGACCAGTCCTGCCGGCATTGGCTGGTCAGTTACAATAAAAATTCATAAGCACTGACTTGAGATCCTCTGAGAGGAGTAGAGTGGAAGACTTTGCTGGCGCTGCTGATGGTGTGGCGGCTCCAGGTAGTTGCACCTCGGACAGGCTCTTCCTCGACAACCACACTGTAAATGAGAACCATATCGGTTCAGCGCTAGGCAAAATCCTACGGTACAACTAAGGAATAATTAATTAAGGTTTAATAGATTTTCATAGAGTAGCTTTACTGAACATAAATGTATTTTAAATATAAAAATGATTATACTGACAGAAACAGCAGCAACGTCAAGCAAAGGAGAAAGAAGAACAGGAGAAAAAGAAGGAAAATGTCAAGATTTGGGAGTCTCTTTGCTTTAGGTAAAGACTAGCGGCTCCGTCCTTAGAGGCTTCTAGGTTCAATTGTGACAGTGGGGTGTTGGGTGGGGGACCCTCTCTAGTATACCCACAAATTTATTTTTTAATTTAAAAAAAAAAATTTTTGGGTATTTTTTCTATTAGTGATAGACAACCTGCGACTTTTATATAAGGAATAGTTTTTCCAGAGTGACTTCCAAACCGATTTGAGTCCGCTGGATTAGAACAAGTGTTTATTTATACTAAAAATCATGTGCACCATTGTATTACGGAGATTTTCCCACGCATATTAAAATATAATTTTAAAGGGGGGGGGGGGCGAAAGTGACACATTTTGTAACCAAAACTAAAAGTCAACAAAGGAACTCTACTAAAAAAAAGAGTTACAGGTCTGAGATTTTGCATGGCAGTTGCTTTATAGGGGTACAATATGGAACTGCGAAGAAACGGCGGCGCAACCGCCGAAAACCGCTGTTTCCCGCCGAATTTTTTTTTACCTTTTCTCGGCGGTTTTCGGCGGTTGCGCCGCCGTTTCTTCACAGTTCCATATAATATTGTACCCCTATAAAGCAACTGCCATTCAAAATGTCAGACCTGTAACTCTTTTTTTAGTTGAGTTCCTTTCTTTTTTAGTTTTGGTTTCAAAAAGTGTCACTTTCGGAAAGATGTCTATAATACGATGCAAAAATTAACTTTGATAGTTATTTTAATTAACCACATATATACAGAGATAGTTAAATTGAAGATAAAATAACAAATAAAAAAGTTTTTAATTTAAACTATTGTTTTAGATGCCATGAGGGTGGTAGTTTGATTAGATGTGAGATGGGACTTTGTCCTAAAGTTTATCATTTGTCTTGCATAGGTAATATTTATCTTACATTTTAAAAGTCAAGCTACTCTTGTAACACTTTTTGTACGTTCATCTGTCAGAAATGTGAAAAAAATTCTGGCTGTTAGATATGTAATTATTGAGACTATGGAAATCTTTTAAAAGATTTTCTTGTTTAACATTTGAGTTTTTGTGACTTTTTTATTTAAAGTTCTTTTGGTTTGATAAGTTCTTATATTTTTTTTTGATAAATATGGATCAAAATGAAGATTAAAGTTTAAATGAATTAAAATTAAATTATATTTTTACGTATGTTTTCTTCCTTTATAGGAAAAGAAACTTTGCCACGTGGAAAATGGCATTGTCCCTGGCATTATTGTCATGAGTGTGGCAAACTGGTTGATGGTCCCAACTCTTGGTGTATCCATTGCCCTAGCGCGTATTGCAGGAACCACAAGGTATGTTGTTATTAATGGTCCCAACTCTTAGTGTATCCATTGCCCTAGCGCGTACTGCAGGAATCATAAGGTAAGCTGTTATTAATGGTCCAAACTCTTGATGTATCCATTGCCCTAGCGCGTACTGCAGGAACCACAAGGTAAGCTGTTATTAATGGTCACAACTCTTGATGTATCCATTGCCCTAGCGCTTACTGCAGAAAGCACTAGGTATGTTGTTATTAATAGTCCCAACTCTTGGTGTATCCATTGCCCTAGCGCGTACTGCAGGAACTACAAGGTATGTTGTTATTAATGGTCCCAACTCTTGGTGTATCCATTGCCCTAGCGCTTACTGCAGGAACCACAAGGTATGTTGTTATTAATGGTCCCAACGATTTTTTATTCATTATTTCTTTTTGTGTATTGCAGGGCCCATAAGGTAAGATAGCATTGATGGGCCCTATTTTAAACTCTTGTTTGTAATAGTTAAACTATTGTGAGGCTATTCATTGCTAAAAATGTTTAAGTATGAAAACATTTTTGTACACTTTTTTTATCAGAACTATTTACATATTAGCGAGGCTTTTTTTCTATACAGTCAAATTCAACAACCTTTTATTGGTCAGTTCGTTCATCCAGTAGAGGGGAGGGGGATTTGGGTGGATGTGGGTATCGTTATTGTAGCCAGCTGCGAGTATTACTTTATCAGAGTTCACATAAATCTGGTGCAATATCCCAAGTAGTAATAATAATATGGATTTTCATTATAGGATTGTTTGAGCAAGCATCCTGAGTTGTCTTGGATGTGTAACCAGCATGTGGAGCAAGAGCTTGACTTCATGTTGGATGTTGTGAGAGAGGGGGCTGGTCTTGCTGAACTTCTTCCTTGTCCTAATCCAACTAAGGTAGATGCATGAATGGATGGATGGATGGATAGATAGCACTGTAAATTATAATGGTACCCATTCTCTCGTTGGTTGGCTTAATAAATGTGAGGACTAATATTAAACCCTAACAGAAAGACAAACAGATTGACCTGTATTAAAGAAAAGAAATATATACAGATTGTTACATATTATTATATCCATTAGTAGCGTCTATGCCACTTGAGGTCTCTAGTAGCACTTGATAGATTCAATGTCGACCCCCGCCATTTGATTTTAAATTTAAAAGAAAAGTGGAAAAAATTTATGTATATTTTTTCTTGGGACGATTTCTCTTTTAAGAAACAGTTTAAGATTTCTATCTTGTTGTTTTTCCACATCTAGCTGACCAATTAGGGTAATTTTTTCGTGTATTTTTCGTAAAGTTCAGTATTAGCGTTTAATCGAATGCGCTTAATAAGGCAAACTGTTTTAATTATGAAATTTTTGTATACATTTAGTAAAAATTGAGAACAGAATGCGCTTAATAAGTCAAACTGTTTTTAATTATGAAATTACCTTTGTATACATTTGGTCAAAATTGAGAACAGTTTGACTTAATAAGCGCATTTGACTAAACATTAACACACAACTTTGGGGAAATACACAAAAGATCACCTTCTTTATTCTTATTTAATAGTTTTTTGTTTGATAGGAACAATTATCCATTTGGAAGAAAGCCAGAGGCATTGATGACAACTCTGAGTCTCAACAAACACAAAGTAAAGAAACAAACAAAGACAACAAGAAAAAGAATAAAAATAGATTTTCTATTGACTTTGGTAAATTTTTTTTCTGGTTGAATATGTAATTTTTTCAGGCTACAGGTCCAGGTACTGCAGACCTCCAGGTGGATCCTGGACAAGTAAAAACTGAAAAAAATTTCAATTAAAGATAGAACAAAACTTATTTAATAAAAGTTGATACTTCATGGATGGTATTAACTAATTTAAAGAAAATTTTGAAATTGGTCTCCAGGTTCAGGTACTGCAGGCCTCCAGGTGGATCCTGGACAGGTAAAAACTGAAAAAGGGGGGGGGGGGGAAATGTGGTGACTCGTCACACGACATACCAGCAATTTTATTTTGGGTGCTACTCCCTTAGTTTTAGAGATAATTGGATGAAATCTTTTGGGCTGGGTCACTAATTACCCCAACTATTGGTATCTTTAAAAAAAACGGCGGCGGGACCGCCGCTCGCCGCCGTTTTCCGCCGCCACCAAAATTTTTTTTTTTATTGCATTTCTCGCCGAATTAGGCAATTTGGAATCATTTGAGACCATGTTATTTTTTTTCAAAAATTTTTCCCTTACAATCAACCCTTCGGGGGGATTTTTTTCAAATTCTCGTTTATGAACGTATATCTTAAATTCAGTGCTACTCCTGTGCTTTTAAAGATATTGAAACAAAATCTTTTTAGGTAGGTCAGTAAAAAAATATTTGAAAATATTTGAATAAAAAATGGCGGCGGGACCGCCGCTCCCGCCGTCCGCCGCCGTTTTCCGCCGCCACAAAAAAAAATTTATTGCATTTCTCGCCGAATTAGGCAATTTGGAATATTATGAATAATATTTTTTTCAAATTCTCGTTTATGAAGGTATATCTTAAATACAGTATGCTACTCCTTTAGTTTTAGAGATAATTGGATGAAATCTTTTTGATTGTGTCACTAATTACCCCAACTATTGGTATCTTTCAAAAAAAAACATGTTATTTTTTTCAAAAATTTTTCCCCTTACAAGCAACCCTTCGGGGGGATTTTTTTCAAATTCTCGTTTATGAACGTATATCTTAAATTCAGTGCTACTCCTGTGCTTTTAAAGATATTGAAACAAAATCTTTTTAGGTAGGTCAGTAAAAAAATATTTGAAAATATTTGAATAAAAAATGGCGGCGGGACCGCCGCTCCCGCCGTCCGCCGCCGTTTTCCGCCGCCACAAAAAAAATTTATTGCATTTCTCGCCGAATTAGGCAATTTGGAATAATATGAGACCAAGTTATTTTTTTCAAAAATTTCCCCTTACAAGCAACCTTGCTCCCGCCATCCGCCGCCGCCGCTTTCCGCCACCGCCCAAAAAAAAATTTGAAAAAATAACATGGTCTCAAATGATTCCAAATTGCCTAATTCGGCGAGAAATGCAATAAAAATTTTTTTTTGGTGGCGGCGGAAAACGGCGGTGGCCGGCGGGAGCGGCGGTCCCGCCGTTGTTTTTTTTTGAAAGACACCAAAACTTGGGTTAATTAGTAACACAATCAAACAGTCCCCCGAAGGGTTGCTTGTAAGGGGAAAAATTTTTGAAAAAAATAACATGGTCTCAAATGATTCCAAATTGCCTAATTCGGCGAGAAATGCAATAAAAATTTTTTTTTGGTGGCGGCGGAAAACGGCGGTGGCCGGCGGGAGCGGCGGTCCCGCCGCTGTTTTTTTTGAAAGACACCAAAACTTGGGGTAATTAGTAACACAATCAAATAAATTTCATCCAATTATCTCTAAAACTAAGGGAGTAGCATACTGTATTTAAGATATACCTTCATAAACGAGAATTTGAAAAAAATGACCCCCCGCAGGGTTGCTTGTAAGGGGAAAAATTTTTGAAAAAAATAACATGGTCTCAAATGATTCCAAATTGCCTAATTCGGCGAGAAATGCAATAAAAAAAATTTTTTGGTGGTGGCGGAAAACGGCGGCGGGAGCGGCGGTCCCGCCGCCGTTTTTTTTTTTAAAGATACCAATAGTTGGGGTTATTAGTGACCCAGCCCAAAAGATTTCATCCAATTATCTCTAAAACTAAGGGAGTAGCAACCAAAATAAAATTGCTGGTATGTCGTGTGACGAGTCACCACATTTCCCCCCCCCCCCTTTTTCTATTAAAGTTAGAACAAAACTTATTTAACAAAAGTTGATACTTTATACATGGTAGGAACTAATTTAAAGAAATTTTTTTAATTTGGCTCCAGGTTCAGGAACTGCAGGCCTCCAGGTAGATCCTGCATGGACAGGTAAAAATTGAAATTTTTTACTTTAAAAATTTTCTTCAAATTAGT
Source organism: Acartia tonsa (assembly GCF_053477335.1). Lineage (NCBI taxonomy): Eukaryota > Metazoa > Arthropoda > Copepoda > Calanoida > Acartiidae > Acartia > Acartia tonsa. The sequence continues at coordinate 14,093,287 of NC_137271.1, read as the reverse complement.
TCATACCATCCATAAAGTAGCAACTTTTGTTAAATAAGTTTTGTTCTAACTTAAAATTTTTTTTACCTGTCCAGAATCCACCTGGAGGCCTGGAGGCCGAATCCAAATTTGTTTTAAAAATAGGAAAACTACATCCCAAAAGGAAACTTTTTTGTTAAATAACCTATCCTCTCCAGGAATAAGGTATAACCAACAAGCAAATTAATTCAGAAATTGATTTGGGGGGCAAAATAACGCAACCTTTATTAAATTGCCTTTTTCAGCTGTCGTTGGGGGGCAAAAATTGTATTTCACCATCGATAAAATGTAGGTAAATCGCGGCATTGTGTACATTATCAATAACCAAAACAATCGTTTAATAGCAGACAAGAATGAATTATAAGAATGAAAAGGACTGTCCACAGGAAGTTTTTTTTAACTTTAAGCATACTATATGTATTATCAGAATCAAGATCTAATCCTTTTGAAAAGTCTGACCTCTAACTATTAGATTATCCCACCCGTTTTTGTGCTTCTTTAGTGGTAGTTTTCTCTTCTTGTTTTGCCTCTCATGGCGCTATATAATATACCACCAGCAGGATAATATAATAGAGGTCAATTTTTAAATGGCTTCTATTGCTATGCTGTCAATATAAAATCCGAACAGAAAGCAATAGTTATATGAGTAAAATTAAAGTTTTACTTTTATTTCTTTTTTTTTCTATTGTACAGTCCTAATTGAGAGTACAAAATACAAGTTTTAGATTTGTAATTTGAATAGATAGATATAGTAGATCTAGATGATCAATCTGGCCCCTTATTCCATCAAACTAAACAATGAATTTCTAACCTTTTTGTTTATTTATACATAAATAGGATTTGTTTCATTATTACGAACGATATTTTTTTGGCTATATAATTTCCTGAAAGATATTTTATCATTAAGAATTAAAATATGCACATCTTATCATATTTGTTTTCCCATATGTTTCACTTTTAACGAAATTAAAGAAATGCTTTATCCTAAGTGTTATCTGTTCATTTTCTAACCTGATTATTCCTGTTGGCTGATTAATATATTATGTATCTAGATTATATTTAACATTGAGCACCCAATCAGATATAACCACGTACTTCACCATTGCAATGGATATAGCATACATGGATATATTGACAGGGGAAAATGCGTCGTCAATTTAGGTTGCTAATATGCAGGGATCTAAAGGGATATAAGCAGGGTTGTCGAATTGGGCACTTTTTTTGATATTGGGCGGCCCAATTGCCCAAAAGGGTTTTAGGCGGGTTTTGGGCGCCCAAAAGTGGTTTTGGGCACCCTTTTTGGGCAAATGTCGTAAAAAGCATATAAAAAGGATGTAAAATAGCCTAGAACCATACCTAGACTTATTATTAGAAATAAAATAGCCTAAAACCATCTCAGGACCTATAAAGGCTCCACTGGAAAGGAGAACCATATCGGTTCAACAGTTAGCGAAATCCTTCTCTAGATACAAAAAAGCTTACTAATTTATATAGTTAACTAGCGGCTACGGCCCTAGAGGCCTCTAGGGGCACTTGAGGAGGGGAGAGTCAAATTTGATAATCCAATTATTATATTAGATTTAAAAAGAAAAAGTAAAAAAAAATTGGGGGGGGGGGGAATATTTTTTTTTTTTTGGGGGGGGGAGTGGGTTTCCTCCCCCCATTTTTATTTTTAGTTTTCAAAAAATTTTTAAAAAGTTTTGGGGAGAGTGTAATTTTTTTCTAGGGGCGATTTCTCTTAGGAAGGTGGTGGTACCCTCCCCCAAAATAGTTATAAACCTTCCCAGAACCTATAAGAAGCTACCCTGTTAAGGAGAACCCGATCGGTTCAGCGGTTAGCGAGATCCTTCGGTACAAACACACAGACAAACAAACAAACAGACACACATCCTGTTACTTTAGTATAAGGATATCACCCAAAAAATAGGCCCGCCCCCCTCTTTTTTAACCCCCTTCCCTTTTTCTCTTATCCCTAAAAGGGGGGTGCCCAAAACTGCCCAAAAGGACCTTATATTGGGCGGCCCAAAACCGCCCGCCCAAAACTGCCCGCCCAAAAGCGTCCGCCCAAAATGACAACCCTGGATATAAGACAATGACAAATAAATTGATGTATATCCCCAATGATGCTACACAAAATAACTTCTTCTGTTTATTACAATTAGTGGTTGAGGCGTTTGGACATTTAACTTTATGAACCAACCAATTAAAATTTAGCAAAATCACTCTAGCTGTTTTGCCAACGAATAAGAAAACGTTATTATAAAATATGACTTGTGTAATAAACAGTTCAATGACCTTTACCTCCCTTCTAATATGGTACTCATTTATTAGTCTGCTCGTTTATCCAGTAGGAAGGGAGGGGATAAGGTCAAGAAGGTGGATGGTGGGTTTTGTTATTTTATCCAGTTTTTTTTACAACAGTAGATGAAAATCTGGTGCAACATCTATGTAATAATATATCAATTACCATAGTTGGACTGTTTTAATGCTAAAAATTGAATCTTCCAAAAAACAGGTTTTAAGCAAGTATGGTGAAATTGGGTTAAATAATTAATTCGCTTGTTGGTTATAGCTAGCTGTATCCTCTCACTCCAAAGACAAAGTCTATAATCACTGTTTACGCAATAGTGTCAGAACTCCCCCCCCCTTGTTATCTAGAGAAGGGGTAAGTTTGTGAATCATCATAGATGATGTATATCAATTTATCGGCCATTGTCTTATCCCTTTAGACCTTAGGAATGTTGTATATTCTGCTCCTTGTCCATTTTTTCGCTGATTTTTGCATAGTTTGTCCATTTTTCATCGGTATTTTATTTTTAATGTTTGTTTAGATAGCGAAGAGGACACAGAGACATCCATATCCAGAGAACAAACTGTTAGCCGTAGTGTTACTCCATCCACACTTTCTACTATTAGTAATACAGAATCAAGGTTAGTCACGTGACATCAATTTTCAATAATATATTCTCATGTTTCACCTTCTATGTGCCAACTCTAAGCAATAGTCTAAAAGTTAGTGTGTCTAATTGCCGAAGTCGACGGGGTGTCGGGTTTGAGAACCACACATAGTTTTACTAAAGACGCTTGAAATGGTCCTATAATTAAAGCAGTAAAACTATTGGTTTCTGCAGGCGAATTGCTTTGTCCTATAAAAACAGACCCAACTTATTATTATACACAGTTGGGAAGTTCAGAAAATGGTAGTTTAATCAAAATATTGTTTTTATGTAATTTCACCCTATATATCTTGAAGAAACTCTTCTAAATTTTCCTTCAATGTTATTTATTTTTCAGGCCTATGTCTCCAAGTGAGTCAAATCCTAGAGCCAATCGCGGCAACCGCCGTTCCACAACGGCATCAGCCATCCCCGCCGAACTGAAAGTTACAATCCAGAAGCCAAAGAGTAGCAAGAAACAGCAGCCAGAAGCCATTTTGACGGCTGCTAAAGAGCGACTGCAGGAGATGTCAGAAAATGATGTTCTTGATAATGATGATGCCAGCACGGCTGCAAGCGAAGCAGAAGAAATGGAAATAGACTTGCCAACTCCCGCGGTGGTAACCAAAGAGACTTCGGTCACAGATTCTAGTGCCAAGAAAGACCGGACAAACAGATTATCCCGCCGATCCGATAGGCAACCCAGGGAAAAAGAGCCTAAAACACCAACATTACCCTCAAAATCGCCATCCAACAAAAGTCGTCAAAGTTTGGCACTTGATTCAAATAAAACTGACCCAGGACCTTCGGCGACAACCCGGCCGTCAAGAAGAAGTCTTGCCACTGTTGTCGAACCTAAGGCTGCCGAAGTTGAAAATAGAGAATCGACTAGACGCAGTAGGTCAGCCGTCAAACAAACACCTTCGCGGTTAGAAGCTGAAGCAAACGCTCCAAATAATGTCAGTCCACCATCAACAAAATCTGCTGCCAAAGTGTCTACAGCTAGAACGCCAAAATCAGCTGCTAAAGAAAAAGCTGACAAGCCAGCAACTTTGTTTTCACCTCCCTCTGCTAGATCACTAAGATTGGCAGCAGCTAGAAAAGAAAATGTTCCTTCTCCTCAAAAGTAGGTTTTTAAACATCCTATTTTATGGTTAACGTTTCTTCGCCAAATAATATCTTTGATTCTGAACGTAATTCTCAATTTTTACACTAAAATAGTTTTTCTGCAAATTTGAGAAAATTTTGTTGCTTAGACTATTTAACTTAATTACCCTATGTTTTAAGAGATTTCTGTTTTTATCCTATTATATAAAAGTAGTACCAAAGGTTTCTTTTTTCTTGAGCTAAAGATCTCGGATAATGGTTGTTTGAAAGGGTTTTACTTTGCAAAAGAACCTTTATGAATGTCTAAGCGTGATTTTATGCTATTTTCCTAGCCCTGGCATCCCCTAGGCTAGGGGCAAAGCAACTTGTTTGTATGTTGATATATTAAAAACTAGCAGCTACGCCCCTAGAGGCCTCTAGGGACACATAAAATTGTTTCAATCTATTTTAAATCAGCTATTTTTACAAAAAAAAAAAATTTGCCGCTAGATAGTGCTAGTTAAATTGGTTTTAGCTAATTACAAAAAAATGTCGGCAGTGCGGCTTTTTTTTATTTTATTTATTTTTGTCGATTTCTCTGGAGAGGATGGTGGTACCCTCCCCCCAAATTTCTAGTTTGTTTACGTATGTTTACAAAAGACTAATCTTGTTTACTTTAGGGCGACAGTGTCGGAAGTCTCAAAAGCAGCATCACCAAAGTCTGTTCCCGCCACAGCCAACACGATAACTTTCCCAACTCCTGGTGCTGCGACACCCGTCCAGAAAACTAACCCACTAACCTCACCAATACGACTAACTGCTGCTGCTCCGACATCCATCAAGATAACGCCTGTAAAACAACCAGATTGGTTCAAAAGAGAAGATCAGGTTTTTATTTTCCTTATAATAAAGTAACAGGATGTCTGTCTGTATAACTATTTTGGGGGAGGGCACCACCACCCTCCTAAGATAAATCGTAAAAAAAACTGATTTTTAATATTGATTATGAGATTATGATCCATAAATCATAATTTTTTTTATATAAAAAAACAGTATACGTTTATTTGCACAAGATGGTGCAATGATAAAAGTAAAATCCACTTATCTAAAAATTTGTTTATTTGAAAATTCAGAATAAGATTTATTTTGTTATTTAAGTAGATTGACATCCCCCACGCCCCCCCTTTTTGGTTAAACAAGGGAAATCTAGATATGTCTTTTATTTAAATAGTTTATTCAACTTTTATGATTCATCACTATAAAAGACATCTCTAACCTTCTCCCACTCCCTTTTCTAACCCAAATTGGAAGAACTGAATTCTAGTATTATGTAAAGTACTTAGTTAGGAAAAACTGGAATTTTCATTTCTAATAAAAATACACAACCCCCCTCCTTTACCCACTTCCCTTCTTAGGCCTTAAGATTTTACTATATAAAGGAAACCTCACCTTGAGTAAAGCAGTTCTATTTGAACACTAACGAGATTCACATCTCAGCTCTCCTCTCAACATATAAATCTAGGCATAAATATATATTGATAAAATGGAAGGTATTTTAGATTGGACCGATGCCGAACTGGCAGCCTTTTTAGAACTACCTAATGAAATTAACCCTCCCCAGAATTTGGCTCACTCTAGTGAGGGTAATTGCTTTATAGACTCGAACCTAACTAATCTTTTGGTAACAGTAGATTTCATTATTTTATTTAAGTCAACAATTAGGCCTAAGGCCAACAGGAAAACATTTTTTGCAAAGAGATTGATAAAGGTCCAGGAAATAGTTGAAACCCAGAATAAGTTTATAGGTTTTAGACCTTATTTCAGATTTCTAATAACTTTATCAAAATCGGATCCTAAGATCCAAAGATTTATGCTAGATTCATGTACAGTAGGCCGACTCAAGATGCAAAATTTTTTGGCGCGCTATTTTAACCCATTCTATTCATAAATATAAGACTATAGATACCTTTAAAAGTGTTCTCAGACTATTTTTTCAGCAATATGTCAAATTCGAATTTCATAAAAAAGGGGAAGGTTCCCCCCTGGGGGTGAAATTTTTTTTTCTTTCAAACCATGGCTTTATACACCTTCCTGAATTCGCCTTGAAGAGTACATTAAGAATCAAAAAACGTTTTTTAAAAATATTGATCCCAGAAAAAGTTATCCTCAAATAACCGTCAAAATCACCTGATTTTGCTAAAATGGCCAAAATTGTTAGTTTTTTGAGAATAGCTCTTGCTATGATCAAAATATTTTAAAATCGTTTTTTGATCCTTAATGTACTCTTCAAGACGAATTCAGGAAGGTGTATAAAGCCATGGTTTGAAAGAAAAAAAAATTTCACCCCCAGGGGGGAACCTTCCCCTTTTTTATGAAAATCGAATTTGACATATTGCTGAAAAAAAGCTACCAGAACACTTTTTTTGGTATCATTGGTCTTTATATCATAAAAGGAATGGGTTGAAATAGCGCGCCCATTGAATTTCAAAAAAAGTGGTAATTCTGAGTCGGTCTAATGTACAGAATGTCTCTACTCATTTTATAAAAATAAAAACCCACTATAAATCTATGTATGTTTTTTCATGTATATATAATTATAATATTTATTTAACGTTTATATGCCTTTTACCAAAATAAAAAACCTCTATAAATCTATTTATGTATCTAATGTATGTAAACTATAATATTCATTTAATCCTTTACCTATTTGTAAATAAAACTATGTATATATTGTAAAAAAAATCTTAGTTTCTTATTAACGACAAGGATGATTATTTTCATTTTAAGTAGCATTCTTACCTGTTTAGGAAGATACCAGAATCATAGGCCAGAGTTATCCTTTTTCTATTACACTAAGTCACAGTTTTTTTTCACTCTTGTGTCAATCACTTGTGTAACTCTGTATGGCATCTCACTTTGTAGGCCTAGAAGAAAATAGGTTTTACTATCACAAAAGAATCATTATTACTAAATAGAGATGGAAAGATCTTATTAAGTGTCCAGGGTAACCCCCCCCCCCCCTCCGTGGTTTTTAGAATAGCACGGATTAATAGTTGTTTAAAATATCATGCAAGTCTGTGTATTCCTTAAACCATTACAGTGACTATCCCCCCTTAAATGAACCAACGACCAAAGTATAGAGAAACACATTTGTACCTTAAGCTAGGGGGTGTGTCGCAATCAATATTTCTCAAATTAGGTAGATATCAAAATAAATTAAAAAACATTTAATTGCCACTAGAGGCCTTTAGAGGCGTAGCCGCTAGTGTACTAAAAAATGAGTTTGATGTTTGTTTAAAATAAACTAGAACATTTTAAACTTTTCATAAAAATATTGTATTATTTTAGACTAATTCACGGAGCCTCTGTAAATGACAGTTTTTCCTTCTGTAATAAAACTAAAGTATTCCTTCGGCCCCTTTGGGCTTATAAAACTGGTTCTATTCTTATAATTTTTCATTTTAATATTGGCGGAAAGCTGTATGTATATGTATAATATGATGCGATAAATATCATTTTTTGTTTATATTTGATTTTTAATTTTGTTCTTGTGTTATTGAAATGACATCTTTGGGTGTTATGGCTGTTTTCGGCCTTGTTAAACATTATTTATATTTATAAAGGTTGTATGGAAATGTGTGGAGACTAGATGTCGGTACCTTGGCACTGACGACCTGCAGAAAATGCAGAACCACCTGAGTTACCATGGCTTGCCAGACGAGGAGGTCCATAGGCTGGCAGCTAATATTCTGGCCATCAATATGAACCTGAAAATGGCAACCAGGTAAATTAAATAAATGGATAGTTAACCTAATACGATTTTTAAAAAAAGCAAATGTAAGAATGATATTGATAAAGCTTAAGTCAAGTTTTTTAGTCCCTTCCTAAATTGTTTTTAGTTAAATTAAATTTTTTTGACATTGATTTATTGATTGATAATAACGTACAAACTTGTGTTTCAGGACTCTATATAAGCTATTGGTAAAACCCGAGACAATTTTGGGAGCTTCTCCACAAAAACTGGTTACTGACCCCAGCGCAGGTAGATAAGTTATGTAAAAAAAATCTATTTATCTACTTTGTAAAGATTGGAGATTCAAAACAAATCTAGTTTAATGAGGAAGGGCACATTGGACAGAAAATGAAATTACATTAGCACCCAAAGTTTTATCATTACTTGTTGGCTCGAAAAACTTTGGGCACATTTATTACATTTTGATTGGTGAGATCAAACTAGCAGTACCCAAACTTTTCAACCAATAACTTTAACCTACAGAAGGGGTACTTTTTGTTTATTTGCTCGACAGGCACCAGAAAATATTTTTGTCCTACATTAGTACATATTATAAAATTAAGAAAAATGAGAAAAGCTACTGTGAAAGTACAACGAAACTCGCTACTTCAATTTCTTTCCATGATCCAAATCTTCCTATTATGAATATCAATTTGTTTCAGCTGTTTACGGTTATGAAGAGTTTGAGTGTTTGACAGATTCTGAATGCAGGATGACTTTCACCACAGAATTAGAGCTTATCAATCATTTAAGGTGCATTTTATAAAATTCATCTATATTATTATTGGAGTATAAGTAATGGAATGTTTGTCATTAATCTAATCTCCTCGATTTTTGCTTTGAAAATCTTGTTTCAGAAATGTTTTTATGTCTGTACAATAAAGGACAGTCGTGAAATAGATACTGTAGATCTATAATCTATATATACAATCTGGCCCAATAATCCGTCAAACTTAAAATGGGATTCCAATCAGACAAACCCTTTTGTGAATTGTATCTTTAAATACAATTCATTCCAAACATACGAGCTATGACACTTTGACGATTTAGGTACGAAAGCGTAAAACTTTATCCTAAGATCAATTTTTACGCATGATAATATACCCAAGCAAAGCTTTATCTATATTACATTTATTGCCATAAATTTTTCATTTAAAAAAGGAACAGCTTTCATGAAAACTTTTTCATATACCTAACCTTTAAAACATATTCAGACGAGCCCATTCCTCTATAGTTCCAGCTTCTCCAGAGCCACAGAAACCTGTGATTAAGGATCTATCTTCCATTGACACATCTCTGCCACCTTCAATCCAGGCATAGATTCTTTACATAATACCTTAATACCTATTTGATATTTTCTCAAGATATCAGTTTGTACATTTACGGGACCTATGTGAAGCTTACCTTACAGTAGAGAACCCAATCAGTTCAGTATTTATTGAGATCTAAAGCGTTAGATAAAAAACAATACTAGGATTTTATTCATTTATTGTTAGTTTGACTTTTTAAAAGCCTTCGATAGTCTATTGATGGTTATACTTAGTTATCTAAACAAGAAATAATTACTGAAAAAGCAAAAGGATACAAAAGGTAGAAAAATCCACCTGCCCTGTTATCTAAAGTTATCTGTGTATCAAGGATGCCACTCCTAAGGTTGGTTATCAATGCAAGTTCCAGGGCTGTAACAGGTAAGAAATTCAGAAGTGGATTCTTAAAAAACTTTTTGGCTCACTGCCTCTATGAAAAAAATTATTGTTAAAAATCTTACAAAATCGCATTAAAAATGTACAAAAATTGAACAAAATCTTATGCTAATAACCCTTCTATGATTTTATTTAATTTTTGTAGATCTTTTATGCGATTTTGGAGGATTTTTCACCAAAAATTTTAGCGAGCCTCACTAATTTTAGGGAGTCAGTGAGCCAAAAAAATTTTAATGAATCTACCTCAGATTATTTATTAGCAAAGCCTATCTTGAAATGAAAGTATTTTCTCGTCTGTATGGATGGAACTGTATCTGAAAATAAGAGGAGAGATCTTATTGGATAAGACATTCAAAAGAATGATAAATAAAATTATGCTTCTTTAGATTATTAAAGTTTAAATGGTTTGGCTACTACTTTAAGAAGCCAACCAACCAAGATATAAAAGAAGTTTAAAACAGCGAATGAGAGAATGACTTTGGTTACTATACACACTTATTAGATTTAACCAACCAAAGAATTTTTTATCCAATCTTAACCAGACAAATGCCATCTAGCTAAAAAAGATGCGTAGATTTCATTTCTGGCAACCAGAAAATCCGCAGAAATCGAATTCACGAGATCCAAAAAAGTTTCATTAAAAAAAACCTTACACCAAAAATAACAAACAATAATTATAACGACGACTTAGTTTCTTTTTCCTGTTTAATACGAATATTGAAACTAATTTTCAGGCATGCATGTTTGTTGGTATAGTACTTTTTTTAGAAACCAAAATACAGACATATATAAAACTACGAAATTGTATATTAGTCACTAGAAAGATTATATTTTTTTTCTTGCTTTAAAACAACTTTTTGTACATAAAAACCCGTAATGTCTTCATTATTGACACAAACATGCATGCTGTATAGTTTTAAAAAAATTAGTCAAATAAAATACCTGATTAGAATACAAAGCAAGAAATAAAGGTTATCAACTCCCTATGAGCTTTTTGTGTTAAATAGAATTATTAATAAGAATAAAAGAGTTTCAAAAAAAAGTAAAATAACAAAATGTTAGGTGAATTGTTAATATTAAATCAATCAAAAAATGTTTTACATTCTTATAATTAATTTCAATAAAACATATATATGCTCAAGAAAGGTTATTTATAATTATGAATTCTACCAGACTAAAATATAAAAGGGGAAATAGTTTATGAAGACGACACAAAATGATTTTAAAAATTACTTATTTTTATCTTTTTTTTTAATCTTTAACAATTTTAATGTTTTTATTATGTAAATATATAAAGTATTATTCAGTGACAGAGTGAAAAAAATATATACCTTGTTTTATAGTTTTTGATCTCTTTTTTTATATATATTTTTATCTGATATGTATATCAAAATTTAAAAGTATCTATTTCATTAGATATTCATACTTTGCTAAAACGTCTTGGTTACTTTTTGCACTATATTTGCTCTAAAAAGGATTCTTTATCTGACTTTTACATTTAAAATGAAAGATTTTATGCCAATTTTTGTGTTGACTGTAGAAAAAAATAATTATTTTGTTTATATGCAATTTTCTATAATAAAATGTGAGAAATGCCTTTTTTCACATGTAGGGCGAAAAAAGTAACACTGAAAATATTTTTTACGTCTTAAGCATGTCCTAAACTCAAAGATAATAAACTTTCATAAAAGATTTATTTCAGAATATGTCATTTAGGGCATAAAATTAATTTTGCAAATTAACATTGCAAATGTTTGCCAATAACTTTTAAAAATGATTTCTGCGGATTTTCTAATTTACATGGGTGTTTTCTACACATTTTCCCCTTTCTAAAAATACCTTCCTCATAAAGATTGGCTTCCGGAAAGTATATACTTTTCGAAAATGATATGTGTATAGTAGTACAATTTACAGTCCTATGGCACTTCCATCCGATTTCTGTCTATTACTACTAATGTATTGAATTAAGTTAAAATTAAAATAAATTTGAATTTTAGTGTTATTGATTGTTTGCCCGGATCAGCAGCCCTTAAAACTCATTGGATGTCACATCACGGTGCTGTGTTTAAAGATCTAGTCTTTTATGATCTTAAAAATGAGAAGGTTAGTTTGTTATATGAGTAGAGAGATTAATCAAGAGACATATCAATAGGAGAATCCTTAAGGAACATTAAAGAGATCTCATTGGTTGAAATTGTGTACTCATTTTATTACGAACGCATATTTTTTTCATTTCATACATAGATAAAAGTCAGCTGTAAACAGTATAATTTCTTAGTATAAAACTTTTCTGAATCAGACTTAATTGCCTAAAAATCTCGTCGTAAATTTTTTGAAATGTGAAAGCTTCAAACAGAGGTGGATTCTTTAAAAGAAATTAGGCTCACTACTCGCTGGTGAGGCAAAATTATTTTTTTGAAAGATCCTCCGAAATCACACAAAATTCTACAAAAATTAAATAAAAACTTATAATTAAGGGTTATTAACATAAGATTTTGTTTAATTTTGTAGATTTTTAATGTGATTTTGAGGATTTTTCAGAAAAATAATTTTGTCTCACCAACGAGAAGCGAGTCGAAGTTTTAATCTAAATATAATATGTCTATTGTTATATCATATGGAACGCCAACGTATAGATTCGCATCTTCTTGATAGGAGGGATATGTTCAATATCATAATTAAACGATATTGCCTTAAATTGAGATTTAATTGTTTGTTGGTTGTTAAAAACTAAAGAAAAAATTATTTGCTAAAATTGTCTATTTTAACAGTATAATACTTTATTGTTCGTAATTATACAAAATTTTCTATGTTAAGGATTTAGACATAGAATCAGTATATTCATATTTCATAGAATATGGACTATGTAGTTTGTATTACTATATATAACTTTCTATGTAAAGTATTTAGACATAGAATCATTTTATCCATAGAATATGTGCTTTGTACTTTTCCTATCCATATGATATGGAGTATTTGCAATATACATTATACAATATACATCTATCTATTATAACTTTCTATGTTAAGGATTTAGACATAGAATCAGTGTATCCATATTTTGGAGAATGTGCGCTATGTCCTGAAATTTGTACGAGTATGCTGAGCATGACCGACGTGCTACAGCAGATCCGGCTACACTGGAAAAGTTGCCATTCTAACTCCCAGGTAGGGGTTCATTCATCCATAGGCCATATATATATATGGTTTAAGCTGGGTGTTGTGGTTGTCAAATTTCGTACAGTGTTTTACAGGAGTGTAGGTATATTCTGCAAATTTGTATAAAAAATATGTGGTTGGGGAAAAAATGTAAAAATTAAGAAAACTGAAAACATTTCTTTCCTTTTTTCTCCCCTACTTGGTAAAAAAAATAAAAGAATATGTGTGATAATATGAATAAAATATAGACTTCTGAAAATATTTTCATTTTTTCCCCTTCCTTCCGTCCGTCCGTAAAAGTTCTGACTCTGCAATTGTTAATGTTCGTTTGTCCTACCGTCTGGTTTTAGAGCTTTAGTTTTATGGATTTTGTCATTCTTGTTTGCTTTCATCATAAATATTGGTAACTTGTATTTGCGTCACTTTTGGACATAATTGTCCTTGTTTTTTTTTTTTATTTAGAATACATCACAAAGTTCAGTATCCCACCAAACAAGTTTTGGCCAACATCATTCACCTACCAGGAAACAAATACAATAATAAAAATATTAATTTATTTGTAACCATTTACCCAGGGCTTGGCAGCTGCGCCTCAGCCGCGCATGAGCCTCAAATTTAAACCAGCTTGTATAAAAAAAAGAATCGAAAAGATGTATTGTCTGTTCAGGAACAGGCTTAGACATCCAGCTGAATTTTAAAGTTCTACTATGCCGATTTAACTGAGGCTTACACGCGGCTGGATTAAAAATATACCTAGTGGTCTCATATTTAAGGATTTTCGGAAATAGTCCCTTTCGTAACATCGCCCCATAAGGGGCGATTCGTCGTATTTTTTAAAAGGCTTTTTATAGGTTATTTTAGGTTAGGTTAGGTTATATTGGGTTAGGTGATTGCCAGACAGGGTTAGGTAATTGGCCTCGCAGGGTTAGAGCCCCCCGCAGGGGCTAGAAGTAGGAGAAAAGTTATTGTGAAAAATACCAAGAATCGCCCCATAAGGTGCGATGTTACAAAAAAAAACTTTACCCGGATTTTCTTTATTGTCTCAAATATATGTATAGAATTATAGCCTAAAATCATTAAAAGACGTAAACTTAAAGCCTTTCTGAAGTGGAGAACTATATCGGTTGGTTTGCTAGATCTTATTACTCTATTTAAATAGACTAGCGAATGCGCACTTAGCCTTGAGGGCATCTTAAATCATAATCAGGGAGGTTAGGGGGGCTGTGTTCAAGCAGTCGCTTTGAAGGAAAACGTGAATTGACTTCTTATTTCTTTCTAAATGACTATGTCCTTGTCAATGTGTAAATAGTGTTTTAATAGTGTAAGTAAAAAATTAAGAAATAAGTATTTGTTAATCCAACAGAAGAGTACCAATGGCTGGACTGTTGAGCCCTCCTGCAGCATCCTCCAGAAAAGGCAAGGGTATAGGATATTGTAGGTATGAATATACAAAAAATATTTTGAGGCAAAGTGTTCCGCTAGTTAATTGAAGGTAGATATTAATAGAAATATTTTCTTTTTTCTTTTGACTAGACTATAATTACATTACATTATAAAATGATTTAATTAAGGAAAAGAATAGAAAAGTAAGCATAATAGTTTTTCAAAACCGATTAATAACCGGATTCTCATCCATACGAAATTTTTTTGTCGATCATCGTATTTTATCAGTTTTCTACAAACCAGTTTTTATCTTATAATAATAAATTTTATATCCGCGGAAAGCTGTTTATAATACGATGCGAGAAATAACTATTCTTGTCCTATACTGTCTGAGGCTTTTGAAAGGCTATAATGCAGGAAATGCTTTACTAAGCTACTGGCTTTATCTGTTCTTGTTATTTATTTACTCCTAAATCCCTGATAAAAAAGGAATGATGTCTGTCCAACAAAGTCCTGCAGCTGTAACTAGTAGCGGCGGTGGCCGCAAAATCAAAACAAAGAAAACTGCTGATAAAATCAAAGGTATTTATAACTTATTTATTATAAAGCAAAAGGTATAGTATGAAAACTTGCTTTTGTAACCTTTTACAGCAATTTAATTACATACATGGCTTACTGTAAGTATGTCCTTTTTTATCATGCATAGTTTTTAATCATTTTTTGGTAGCTTACTTTTTTACAATTAATCTTGAATGAATGGATTTAATTACTTGGATCTTACACCAGATTATCATTTACTCTAATAAAATGAAACTTGCATCTTGCTAAAATAACGATCCACCCCTTTACCCCATACCCTCCCCTTCTACTGAATGAAGGAACTGACCATTTTAGCAACCTAAATTGACAACAATAATTCCCCTGTCATAATATCCATGTAAATATATCCTATATACATTTTTAGTTGAGCCTATGACAATCACTGACGAAATAGACTACAAATCAGAACAGGATGAGATCAACACTGACCATGAAGACACAAAACCTTTAAACAAATCCCAGTCAAGACTTAGCAAAAGCCCCGCAGGGCGCAAACCCAGCCTCGCGGGGATCAAGCCGACCCTGGGCAAAGTTGTGGATGATGAAATGGTTGCAGATCCGATGGAGTTGCGCGGCCCATTCACGTGTCAGATGTTAAAGTGTAAACAAACCCTGGATGATGCACAGTCTGTTCTCAGGTATTGCGAGGCCCTTCTTCATTAATACTTAAAAATTATATAGCGCAGCCCTTTTTTATGTTCTGCTATTAGTAGTATTAATGCATTTCGACGCGTAAATAAATCCTTTGTATTTGTAACGTATGTATTTTGATTTCCGCCTTAGTTTTAAACGAGACTTAATTTTAGCTTATGGCATTTTAAACTTTTAACTTATGGGAAGAAAACTCAACGTTGTAAAAAATCCTCTAAAATCTTTGTAATAAATCTCTGAATTTCTATTTTATCTTTAGACATTGTAGAGAGCAACACCCCGACACAAGCCTAGCTAAGAAAACTGTACATCATAATAATACAGAGAGAGTGGTTTATATAACTGCTTTGTACAGATATGTTTTGCAGTGTGGATTCAAGAAATGCAACTACTTCGTGTATAGGTAGGCAATTTCCGTAGAATAGGTCAATTATTTCCAAAAGAGGCCCAGAAATAAGCTTTTTTGTAAAAGATATTCTAAATACTGAATCCTTGTTTACGACTATCTGTTAATGTCTATCTGACTAATATTTTAGCGAAAGGTCTTGCTAACCTCTGTACTTATATGGTTCTTCTTCACATTCAAGCCTCTTTATAACAATTTTAAGGAGAGTACCTCCACCCTCCCAAGAGCAATCGCTCCTTATAATCCTTCTCCCCCCCCCCAAAAAAAAAGAAAATTGTTCTATAACTTTTTGTTATTAAAGCTGAAGGCTTCAAATTTGGAGTACTTTTTCTACTCGTGGCTGTCTTTTAGCAGTCAAAGTGGGGAATTTCCTGCAGGATTCCTCTAATAGTTGAAGAAAGTAACCAATCGCATTTAATTATGGTACCAGTGTGTTTTACACTTGTAATACGTTATTTGTACTGCAATAATTCTAGTTATGTATTTACACTAGGAACTCAAGCGAAGACGAAGCCCAGATATTGATGAAGAATCATTGGACTATTCAGCACAGCTCTGTTTCTCCCAGAGATTTTATTTTCCAGGTTGGAATAGTTTTATTTCCCTAGATGCTCTGTCAGTCAATAATCCGTCCAATTAAACATATGTTCAATCAAATAATACTAAGAAAGAGAGGGGTAGGTTTCTGGTAGAATCCGTAAAGGTGTGTGTTTTAAGGCTTAAAAATAGTAGTAGAACGATAATATTCACTGAATATGTGTATTTCTTATTGAAAAGAACTGTAGACAAATTTTTAAAAAATTTTTTTATCGTTCTACTACTGTTTTTTACTTATAACACATAACCTTTACGGATTTAAACCAGATACCTAGCCCCTCTTTTACAATTTACAGCTGATTATGTATGTATGAATTGAAAAATGTACTTATGTACCATAAAGTGTAAAGGTTCTAACCAATAATATGGCTGGATTGATCTTACACTGTATTCTTATTGGACCAGTTTATTGATAAGTTATCTAGATCTACTATATTTATTCGGTTATCTTTAACGATGTTTAAAAGTCAAAATAATATTTAATTTGCGAGTTTTTTTTGTAGAAAAGTGACGATTTTGTGTTAGTTTGATATTCACAAAGCATTTGACATTTAACAGAGAAAAGTGACCGAAATAATTTGTACCAATTAAAAATGCCAATCATTATAATACTAGCTTTTGTTCTTGTCTCAATAAAGTCTAGAAATTTCTGAGATTTTAATGAACAAATTTTCAGGATCTATCAGTTAACCATCCTGTTGAAGTGAAACCGGTTTCTGTTGAAGAACCACTCCAATTATCTGCTTCAGGAATGGAATTATGAAAAAAAACGCATAAAGGACTAAGAAACTGGCGGACATATACAGACTGGTCACTAAAGATGCCAACGTGTTTAAATGCTAATAAAATCCACCATTTTTTTAATGCTACTTCGACCATGGACATTTAAAATGATAGTCCAAAAAAATGTTACGTCAAACAATGTAGAATTTGACGTATCTGACCCGATTTTTATCGGATTTTTAAATTTTTATCAGAAAAGAAAATAATATTCAAGCGTTTTCTAAAGTAATAAGACGTTTACCTATCTGTCAAATTTAAATAATTTATAGGTTGTATAATTTGGAAACTTGGTAATTTTCGGATTTCAATTAATTACCTATGCGATAAACGTTTTAAAAAAATATTTACTGTCGTTCTATGAGCATAAGATTTTATAAAAACTAATCTTGTATAAATATTAAAATTTAATTTCTCCATTATTATTAGAATCTGGACCGTACTACTGTTCAGTGCAGGATTGTTCCTACATGTGCTCCAAGTGGACAATGTTTACAAGACACAAGAATTCAAAACATCCAGAGTTGGATATAGAATCAGCTGGTATGTTATATATTATTCTATACCTATATGAGCGATTACTTTTTCTGTTTTTTACCTTATGAATTATTTTCGACAGATTTTTTATAAAACGGCTTGCTTTATTGCATCAAGATCCATGACAGATCTATATAGGAAATAAACGTCTATATATGAGCTCGAGTCTTCCAATAGTAGAGTGTTTAATACTCATAGTGCTTCAAAAACCTATAATAAATTCTCATTGACCAGAACTATAAGACCCATTATTTTACTCTAAAGAATAAATTCTTTTTTTAATTTCATGTTGCTATTTCAATTATACTAAAGTATTAAATTTCTATTCATTAAATAGAAAATTTGAATTTATAAAATAGTAAATCAAAGAAAACTTAGTTTTAAAATTATTTGATACTAACGCTGCGTCTGTAATGTGTTCAGATATTAAACTAAAATTTAACATTTAACTAAATATCTTAACCCTTTGAGGACGATAATTTGAAACAAAAAAATTCTAGGATCCTAAAATATTTTAAAGAAAGAGAGATAAAATTATAAATACGGTTTTAAATAAAAATAATGAAATTTAAAGATGGAAGGAAAGGGTAGTGAGAGAGAGGGACATATAATCTCTAAAAAATGATGAAAAAACGAAACTAAAGTCGTAGTATCTTTTTAAAAAATCTTTAAGTGTAGTAACTTTTTTGTAGTTGGGTTGATATTCAGTGGTTGGACAATGGAAGAAAAAGATTAATATTCAGAGATAGGCCAATGGAAGAAAAAGATTAAGATTCAATCTAGCCAATAGCGAGATAATTTTATAACGCCTCCTCTAGTGAATTATATATGGTAGCTTTCATCTATCTATAATACAAAGTAGCTTGATGTCTATAATACAAAGTAGAACGATGTATGTCTGTTCCTTAAGATCTCGGTAACCACTGAACCGATCGGATTCTACTCTTCAAACCCCCACCCCTCAAAAAAAAAAAAAAAAAATCGCCCCATTTTTTTAGCATGTTTGAAAATAGTGGGTACACCTCCATTTTTTATTTTTTTTTAAAATATGTTCAAAATAAGTGATTGTATCTCCAATTTATTTTTTTAATTACCTCTTGCGGCTAGGGGCGAAGCCGCTTGTATAGTACAAAGAAATAAGATGTCTATCTGTCCGTATAAAGCCACAAATCTCTGTAACCTTTGAACCGATTAGGTTGTGCTTCTCAGGGGAATACTTCTACTAGTCCTGTGGTGGTTTTAATGGGGTGGGATAGAAGGAGGAGATTAACCCCCCCCCCTTCCCTGTAAAATAGAAGTGATTTCAGTTAGATATCATTTACCCCTACACCTCAGCTTTCATATCTTCACTTTTTTAAGATTTTGATTTTTTTCTAGCATGTACCAGGAAGTATTTTTTAGGCATTCTATTGGGTTTGTAATAGGGACAGTAATCTTTTTTTTCCTCTCATAAAGGCATCAGTTTTTATATACCTACTAATCTTATAAAACTTATGATTATTTTTAGGTTTTATTGATTCCAGTACGCAGTCGTATGTGACTGTATTCAATTTTGCCTCATTTATCATGGCATGCAGGCTTTGCAGGTAAGGAAATATTTAGTTTTGGCTAATATCTTGATTGGGTAGTACAAACTAACAGTACCCAAACTTTTTTACAAATAATTTAATCAACAGAAGGGTTAATTTTTTTGTTAAAAAATAAAGCTTGTACATCTATTTTTGATAAGGCAACTGACGATAAATTAATATACATCCCCCAAGGATGATAAACAATATTATCCCTTCTGTTTTTTGGTATTTATGGTTAACGAGTTTTGACACTAGAAGTTAAGAACCAACTCTTCAAAATTCCATAAAAGTACCCAAAGTTTTAGATCTAATGAATTAGATAACGTAATTATAAAACTTTCACACAAAGTGCCTGCTGAGCACTGATAACCCCTCCATTCCCCTTATTTTTAAAGTAAATTAAAAATTATTTCAGGGGTGTATAATTTGCACAAAATTCATTTTTCTCCCTGCTGCAATTTTTTTTTTATTTTTTCCTCCTAGTAAGTTTTTTCCAGCAAGGAAGGGGAAAAATTGAAAAATATTTTCAGAACTCTTTTTTTTTTTTATTCATATTATCCCCCTCCCACATATTCTTTTATTTTTTTTACCAAAGAGTGGAGTAAAATGGAAAAAAATGCTCTCAGTTCTCTTAATTTTTACATTTCCCCCCCCCCCCCCCCCGTACATATACCACACTTTTCTGGGATCTTGCCAGATCAAGTATCAACTGTGGGGAATACCAAAGGATGACTCCATGCAAAATTTGAGCCTGATCCGGCCAAAACCGGCCGTGATTTTTATAAAAAACCGTTTTTTTCCGGTTTTTAGAGGGTATCTGTAAATCGATTCAGCTGGAGCAAAACCGGATAAGATACAAAAAAATTTACTTCACATAAAATTTAGCCAATGTAATTGCCTACAAAAATGAACTTCATCATCAACTTGATTGGACAACTCTTTCCCCTCCTAAATGTCCATTAAAATCTCGGAAACGGCATAAATCGCTTAAAATCACGCCTTTGGCGGCGAATAACGGCTAAACGGTCAGCCGGAGGCGAATCAAACATAATTAAAGAAATGTCCGCCTTAAAAAGTTGTTCAACATCAAAGAGATGCTTGAAATCTCTTAAACGACTCCTTCCCCTACTTTAAGGGGAAAAACTGAAAAAACGTGATTTTCAAAAGTATGCCCACTTCATGGGTGTGGGGGGCACTGACCCCGTCACCCCAGGGTCACCAAATATAAAGTCTAGGCGGCCCACAATGCTAAATTTTCACCAACTGAAAGTCTTGTGTCATTATCTCTTATGAGAAAAAAGTTATTAATTAATTAAAATTTCAAATTGTGATTTTTTGATGGATTTCTTTGATGAAATGACAGGCCAGTCAATTTTTAGGCCATTTTTTGCAGTTTTTGGCCCGTCACGCCCAAACGGTTTGAGATAATCTCACGGGACCTTTTGCCCAACCTAAGTCTGGTTATTTGTGAGGTCTAGGAAAAAAATTAGACTTACGCAAAAGATTATAATGATAATCTTTACACAGAAAAATGGCACAAGGTGAGGGTTTAAGGGGGCAAAATGAGCCGACCAGCGATTTTTGACGGCGATTTTTGACGGTGCTTCATCCAATCCGGGATTTTTTTTTCTTAGACCTTACAAATACCCCCTAAAAACCGGAAAAAAACGGTTTATTAAAATTACGGCTGGTTTTGGCCGGATCAGGCTCAAATTTTGCATGGAGTCATCCTTTGGTATTCCCCACAGTTGATACTTGATCTGGCAAGATCCCAGAAAAGTGTGGTATATCTCCCCCCCCCTCCCCCCCCCCAACCACATATTTTTATATTTTTTTACCCCCCCCCCCCCCTTAGCAGGCTTAAATTTGCAGAATATATACACCCCTGTTTCTTAAATAAATTGAAAATTATTTAGGTGTGCATTTTCTGCAAACAAACGCAACCATACTGAGGAATCATTGGAAAAGCATTTCCGAAGTAAGCACGATGATATCACCAGAGAGGATGTCTATAATCATGTTGATGTTCTAAAAGATGAAAATGGACAGGTACAGTTTTTGAAGCTTTCGGTAAGAGAATTTTTTGGTGTGAAGGGGGGGGGGTCTTTTTTTTGGTTATTTCTTTTGCGAGCTTCTCTTCCCGAAAAAGTTATGAACCTTCCTTTATGAAAAGCTACACTGTAATGTAGAGCCATATCGGTTCAGCGATACGCGAGATCCTTCGGTACAAACATATTCCTTTACTTTCATATAAGGACTAGTTTCCCCGCTACTAGCCTCTAGGGAAGGGCGGAAAACATTAAGACATTTTAAAATGTTCCCTGAAAAGTGAAAAGTGTTTCAGACCAGCATTTTCCGAGATCTGTCACTGTACAAAAATTTCACAACCTTAAAATATAGGATAGGTTTGCTTCCTGGCTGTCATGTATTTCACAGCTATTGAACAAGTATGATGATTTAGATTAGTCGACATATTATTAAATGAATGTTGCACCAGATTTTCATGTACTTAAATTAAGTGATACTCGCAGCTGGCTAGAATAACGATACCGCCCATCCACCACCTTTCCCCATCCTCTCCTCCCCTCCTACTGGACCAACGAACTGACCTATAAATTATCAACCTAAATTGACGACAAATATTCCCCTGTCAATATATCTTTCTTTATCCATTTTTAGGTTGCAGCTGCGCCTCCGGAATTTAGTTCCTACAGACTTGCTGTTAACCAAGGTCTTATTGACAATGGAAGACAGGTAAATACAGGGGTTCATATTTTGCAAAATTGACCCTGCTAAGGGGGGGGGGGGGGTAAAAAGATATGTTGCTGGGGGGGAAAAAGGAAAAAATAAGAGAAATGAAAACATTTTTTCCATTTTCTCTCATCCTTGGTGAAAAAAACTAAAATAATGTGTGGAAGGGGGATAATATAAATAAAAGAGTTTTTGAATTTTTTTTAACTTTACCCCTTCCTTGCTTGAAAAAAACCAGGAGGGAAAAAAATTAAAACCTTTGCAACAGGGAAAAAAATGAATCTTTTGCAGAATATACACCCCTGGGTAAATACCAGGGATCTTAAGGGATATGATAATGGATGTCAATTTATATACTAGGTACGCCGTCCGAATCTAAAGGGATAGTTGCATGATTGCAAGCATAAGTTATAAGAATACCATCGAACATATATATTTTTGTATTATTATAAATTAAATAGCAATCAATTGGGCACCAACAAAATAGTCAGGACAGCCATTTATTTTGCATATATCCAAAAAAATATGCTTTTCAAGTCTTGATAATTTAAAAACTACCTGGTAGAAAATTTAAATTCTTTCAAATATGTCCTATAGATGTAGTTTATGCAGTTCACTAAATTCAAGTTTAAATGCACTTCGTGCAACTTCCCCTTTTAAGGGAGATATTATGCACGCATATGCAAGAAAACCTTTTAAAAATTTGACCTTGGGGAGAGGGATGAGTGGTATTATTACTTTTTTAACATAGGTAAGGTTAATCTGTAAATTAAAATCTATTTAATGAATGATCCATGTTTAACTATTTAGGTTGAAGTTCCTATTGGTGCCTTAAAATGCCTTTACTCTGGTTGTGATCAGAATCAATCTTTCTCATACAAACAAATATTAAGGTAAGTCTTACTTTTCTTGAATATATTTACTCTAGTGTTTTGCTTATTTTTTATAAGATTAAACCTTTTTTATGACTTTAAGAAAAATAGGCCAGTTTAATCTTTTTTTGGTCCTCATTTATATGGTCCAAAATTCTTCAAAAAGCATGTGTGTGTGTTTGTCTGTGAATGTGTGTTAGTTTGTTATGCGTTTTTAAGTTTGTTATGTATTTTTAAGTGTGACTTAGGTAACTTTATCCCGATTTTCACTGGATTTTCTATTATTTATTAGAACAAGATTATATTGCTTTATTCCCTTCTACATGAGGTTCGATTGATCATGAAGATTTTTTCTTTGAAATATAATATATTACGTCGTTGCAGCAGACTAATTCAAATATATTGGTTGAAATAGATTTATAACCTTTAAAAATGCATTTTAGTCATGATTACGCTAAGTTTTTTTTTGAATAATAGGCTTAACTGACATATTTTTAGACATTGGAATACAGCTCATGAGAACGTCAGCCTTACAAAGTTCATAGTTCTAGACGTAGAGAAAAACCAAAGGGATGTTTATCAACAATAATCTAACAATATTATGCAATCACAGTTACTTTAGAAATTACTTCCATTGTGACTAGGGTTGGCATTCCGAATCCGGGATCCGGAATCCGCCGAATTTTTGGTCAATTTTGGAATCCGAATCCGGAATCCGTTTTTTAATAGCGGATTCGGATTCTTAATTGGTAGGCTAAAATTAGCGTCTTGAGTTTTTTAATACTTGTCATTATCATCATTATATATCTTTTAAATTCTGGTTCCATTCTCGGAAGTGAATTATAGAGAACACCAAGAACAAAAATTTTTAGAACATATGTAGCAATCAAATTTTTTAATTTTAAAAAAAAGCCTTTTAAAATATTGCTAGAATCCGGAATCCGCCATTTTTTTGGACGGATTCTTGTTAGAATCCGAATCCGGTCAAAAAATTTGACGGATTGCCATCCCTAATTGTGACAAGTGTCGTCGTCTCTAGTATTTAGGGGCTTGACTCTGTATCCGAAGTGAAAGAAAGACAATTAACTAGCCTAAAACCAACCCGGGAGCTGTAAGAAGCCTTGTATTTACAGCAGGGGTACTTATCATTATGTTTATCTTAATTAGGTGTACATCAATTATCGTACATTGACTAAACCTTAAAATCCCTGTGTAAAGTATATAGTTGATAAAAAAAAAACTGATTAGACTTGGAGTGAATGATGTATTTAAGTGTACAGGAGAATGTCCAACCTGTGGTGTCTATTCATTTAGCAATACCAGCTATGCTAAATTATACCATGTAAGTTCTTGATAAATACTAGCGGATACGCCCCTAGACAAATTTGTGGGAGGATTTTTTTTTGCGGGGGGGGGGGGGAATTTTTTACAATCGATTTCTCTTTTGGGTTATGGTACCCTCCCCCAAAATAGTTATAAACTTTTTCAGGAGCTACCCTGTAAAGGACAACCATATCGGTTCAGCTGTCAGCGAGATCCTTCGGTACAATCAGATAGATAGACATCCTGTTACTTTATTACAAGGATTTTAAAACAAAGCTTGTTTGAAATCAGGGAGAAAGGGAACATTAGCCTGTAAATTATACTCGTACCAACAGTTTCATTTGCTTACAGGACACTTTAACTCAATTACTTTTTTTAATAGTATTGATTAAAACCTTTGAAATATGATGGAGAGAGGAGAGGTCTTGTCCCTAAAGTTTTATAAGCACGATCTATCATAACATACAAACTTTGGGGACTTCACTATCGGTGTACCTCAATTTATCGTTCATGATTAATATTTTGTTTAGACTATTAAGATTCATAATGAAGTGATACACAACAAAGAAATTACTGACTTCAGAGTAATTCTACCCCCTTCAATCAACAATGCTGGTAAGTCTAAATTGTTAATTTATTTTATTTTATTTTATTATAAGCAAACAAAAGAGGACTATCCACGAACGAGAGCACATGATTCTAAGTACCTTCCAGCATTGATCCTAAGTATTTTCTTTCAGAATATAATAGGTCACCATATATTATTAATATATTGACGAGAAAATTTATGTTTCACCATGTTTTTTTAGGTATTTTAATTGATTTTGAAAACTTTTATGAAGCTAATTCTTTTAATAAAATGGATACTTGATAATACATATGCGAATACTCGTGTTATATAGATTGTAAATTAATCCATATTAGCATTAATTTAAACATAACATATAAGATATAGTAAATGTGCTTTTGACTTTTTTTAATTTTTATCATTTGACAACATGGACAATTAAAGACACCCTGAACTCAACAAAACGTTTGATAGAATTTTAACGAAAAATTGTGGACATTTTTTTACTTTTCTTCAACTTGAAGTGGTGAAACATAAATTTTCTCGTCAATATATTAATTATTGATAGTGACCTATTATATTCTGAAAGAAAATACTCAGGATCAATGCTGGAAGGTACTTAGAATCACGTGCTCTTGTTCGTGGATAGTCCTCTTTAGCATAAATGGATATTTAAATCCCAAGGTATTAAATGATCGATATGAAATTAAATGAAAATTATATGTGTCATTAAAATAAAAATTAAATGGTTTTCATGTTCAAAAATTTTTCCCACGGGTCAAAAAAATAAATTTAAATGAAAAATATATGTCATTTAAATAAAAAAAATGGTTCCCACCTTCGAAAAATTTTCCCACGTTATCACGCTTGAAAAAAAGCTAAATAAATGTATATTTAAACAAACTAAATATCGCATTTTTTGCAATTGAATGAACTTTTGAAATAATCGATTCCAGCAATATTTTACCGTGAACTAATATAAACAAAATTTCAATGTTTAAGTTTGGAATATTTACAATATTTATGTGTTAAATGTTAAGAAAATTCTCCATTTACAAAGGTTAAAATGGGAGGAAGGGGACATTGGACTGTAAATACTACATTTCACTAAAGTTTTATAAGCACGTATTCTTATTCATTGGTTAATAAATTTTGTACCTAGACTAAAATCTTTATTGGGTTGTGCATTCTAGAAGCGTATTAACTTTTCTACCAATAATTTCAAATTTCAAGGGGTTATTTTTATCATAATCTTGGGTGACTGAAATTGTGTAATTGTATTAATAAACTTAATCCTAGGATTTGGATTTGAGTTAGTTGAAAGTTTGGACACCGAGGATTATTTCCTCCCCTTGTACCCAGGACCCTATTATTGCATGGGGGAAGACTGTCAGTACAAGTAAGTATTTTGAACAATGATAAGCGAAGCTTTTCTAGAATTAGAATCGGTTTGTCAGTAACAGATGATGAATTTTGGCTTCTCTTAAACAATGTTTATATGCTATGACTATCCTTTTCATTCTATTTTGAAAGTATTAGTTATAGCCCCCTTCCCTAATTAAAAGGGGAATTTTTAGTATATAAATTAATTTTGGCAGTTCAAGTTATTATAATAAATTGTACTGGTAGCTCCGCAGGGTTAGGGCCCCAAGCAATGTTAGGCATAAAAATACCCTCATTTATTTTCTTTTTTAAAAGTAAGTGGAAAGGGAGGAGGTTATTAGTGTTCAAACAGGTATTCTGTGTAAAAGCACTTATTATTTATATTCAGGTGGGGTAAAACAGACATGAAATCTGCTGGCAGTGTCCTGCTGGAACATTGGCAGGCAATACATGGAGATCCAGTAAAGATGCTTTATTATGCCCAGGAAGCCAACAAAGTTCTAACTGCCAAGGTAAAAACGATTGTGAAGGACAATAGGATTTTAAAATTATATTTTTTGAGTACCTAAGCATCAAAGGTTATGTAATGGCTTTGATCCAAAAGACCTAGTAGACCTAAGGAGGGAGGGGGAACATTGGCTGTTGGAAATAGAGACATAGCCGAGTCCCTACAAAAGAACAGAAAGCCATTTGCTAGCAGACGAAAAGGTTTTCCACCACTTGGGGCAGGTAGTTGGTTGGATTATACATTTATGTATACTTAAACGTGTATTTTTAGGTAATCTGTGTGAATCTGGTCCAGTGTGGGTACCCAGATTGTGACAAGTATTATCACAGTGTGTATCACAAAAGTTTAAGTACAAAGATCAGCTTGCACCTCTACAAAACTCACAAATTTACCGAGGTAATGGGATTTCTTTGCACAACATTTTGTCAATTCGCGCTTTTTATTTCTCTCAACTTTGCAACTTAACATTGACCAACCGCAAAAAAGAATAAAACCAGTTTTGTTAACCCAAGGGACCGAAGGCACTGACAAACAAACTATCATTGAAATATCTTTATTTTATTATTCGCGGGAAAGTTGTCTACAATACGGTCTGATACAGGATTTCTCAGTATATATCAGAACCGGTTCTATTCCAGTGGATATTAACCGGTCATAAACCATACTGGAAAAATATTACAATGAATGCCAGCTCGAATTTTAATAAGATCATAAAACCAAGTTTCAATTTATTATTGTTATTTTAGCTACTTCACGAAAATTGGGTAAATTCTAAAATTAATTTTAACTTTTAGAAGGTGAAAGATAAATACATCAAGGCGGTGAATATCGCTCAAATGAAAGAAAAAATGAGTGTGTTAAAAATGAAAGTGGATAAGATTAAGGTTTGTGTGTTTACTTATTACCTATTCATGATTAAATTTAAATAAAATGGACAGAATCGTCTTTTAAAAGCGCAGCAATACTTTTTTTGTCAGTCTGTCTGTCGGACATGCTTAAAAAGACGAAAACCTTATTATTTCAGTTCAAAATGTCCTCAGTTTTCATGAAAACTATTCTTGTTAATTTTTTTTAACTGCTATAGGAGATGATTGCGGCGACTTCACCCGCAAGAAAGGAAATGAATGCAGTGTCATCCCCTGCTAGAAAACAAAAGCTGGCAAAAACCCCGCCAACTGATTCACCACTAAGGTTTGTCCTAAAGTTTTTATTACACAGTTGATATTTGATGGAGATAAGAAAGCGTTTTTGCTGTTATAAATCAACAATTCTATACTATATAGCTGTACGTTGAATTGGTGTATCCGCTAAGATCTTGTTAACGGCTGAACGTTTCCTTACTTACAGCTAGGTTTAGTATTTATCCAGCGATGTTTGATGTGGAAATGAGTTTTATGGCAGAGGCAAATTACACCCACTTCCCATCTAAACTTCTAAATAAAATCCTCTAGTTTTAATAATAGAAACAATTTTGTTAAAGGGGACTATCCACGAACAAGAGCAAGTGATTTTAAGCAACTTCCAGCATTGATAAACCAAATATTAAACATAAACCTAGTATTTTCACTAAAAAATGCTATGGTTCAATGCTGAAAGGTGCTTAGAATCACTTGCTCTTGTTCGTGGATAGTCCCCTTTAGTTCAATTTTGTAACCAAAAATGTTAAATATTTACAAATTTTTAGATCGCCGACAACGGCAGCCAGTTTGAGTCCTGCAGCCGCAGCTGGCAGCATTGACAGACGCAGCCTCAGCATGGCAGCTACAGACACAGAGGTAAGACAGGGATCTTAAGGCATAAGACAATGGCCGATAAATTGATGTACATCCCCAATAATGATGCTCAAAATTAACCTTTCTGTAGTTTTAATTAATAGTTGAAACGTTTGAACACTCAAATTAATAAACGAAACAATCAAAATTCACTGAAGTCTGAAATCCCCAAAGCTAACGAATAAGAAAACGTTATAATACAACTTTGGGGACTAAGTAGTGTAATAGACAAACTATTGTCCCCTAGCTCTCTGGAGAAATGATATTTAGTTTTTGTTGTTATATTATCTATTAAGAGCTAAGGGTGTGCAAAAAATGCGTACCTTTTTAAAAATCAAATTGTGTTTCTTTTGTTAATAGTAGGCAAATACCCGTCAAGAAAGTAGACTCAAACCACCCAAAGACATATACAAAGCTTTCCTGTAAAGTAGTTTTCAAGATCTTTATCTTTTGACAAAAACAATAAAGAACATACTATTTAATATTACTAGCGGCTGCATAAATGAGTTCCCTATTCGAAGTAGTAAGGAAAGTAGGGAAATAGCCCAAAGCTCAACTTAGATATAAAAATTAAATAGCTTAAACTCATCTAGGGACCTGTAATAATAAATCGCTTCATTAAACACAAAAATCTTGAGCTACAGACAAAAACAAACCTACTACTTAATATAATAGGATAAGATACAGTATGACTTTATCTAATCATAAATAACCTATCATTGATGTATTATATCTCCTATCTAACTAATAGGCTATCCATCTATCTATCTTAGGATGAAAAGAAGATTATATTGGATATGATGGACCCTATGTCTGTAATATTTGTCATTATGAGCTTCAACTTTCTATCCATCTATCTATCTATATATCTATCTATCTATCTAGGATGAGAACGGAGAAGAAGATTATATTGGATATGATGGATCCTATGTCTGTAATATTTGTCATTATGAGTTACAACTTTTTATCTATCTATCTATCTATCCAGGATAAAAACGGAGAAGAAGATTATATTGGATATGATGGACCTTATGTCTGTAATATTTGTCAATATGAGCTACAACTTTCTATCCATCTATCTATCTATCTAAATATCTATCTATCTATCTAGGATGAGAACGGAGAAGAAGATTATATTGGATATGATGGACCTTATGTCTGTAATATTTGTCAATATGAGCTACAACTTTCTATTCATCTATCTATCTATCTATCTATTCATCTATCTATCTATCTATCCATCTATCTATCTATCCATCTATCTATCTATCTATCTATCTATCTATCTATCTAGGATGAAAACGGAGAAGAAGATTATATTGGATATGATGGACCTTATGTCTGTAATATTTGTCAATATGAGCAACAACTTTCTGTCAAATCTAACAGGAATCAGTTTATACCTGGAACTCAAATAAAAAAGATAGACAGACATATTTCCCAATGTTAATAGACAAAATTACCACATCTGCAGGTTAAAATTAGTGGTTGAAGGTAATAAAAACCTTCAATAAAAGTTAAAAGCTTATCACATATACAGAGGATTTAATCACATATTCCCTATAGTCCTATATAAAGACTAACAGACAGACAACGTGAGTTGCTGAGAAGATGCACAAAAATATCTGAACAGACTTAAGACACTTTGGTAGACATACAGACAAAGAGAAACAGTAGTTATCTTGTGAAAGAAGCAGAATAATAGTAGATAGTCACATCGAGACAAATAATACAACGATATATAAATGACAGCGAAAAAAAAGAAACAAGAGTTAGAAGCCAGGTATAATGATTGTGGCTAGGGCAATGATGGATCACTGGATAAACAACCACGGACACCCTCAAGATTTGGTCTTCATTGACCGACCAACAAATACTCCACTCAGGATTCAAAACATTTTCCTAAGTCTTTACCAGGTATTCATCTTTTGGATCATGGAAAGAAAACGAAGTTGCGGGTTTTGTCGTATTTTCACAGTAGCTTTTCTCCTATTTCTAGCCCCTGCGGGAGGCTCTAGCTTTGCGGGGCAATCATTAACATTTACATAACCTAAAATAACCTTTCAAAAGCTACTGTGAAAATGCGATGAAACCCGCAATTTCGTTTTCTTTCCTAGACATATAATCTTTTAATTTTGTGGTGCTATCTCTTTTAAGTTACAGTCGAGCATCAGTGATAACTCCCCCCCCCCCCTTTTTTTAATTAAATGAAAATTAGGGTTGTTTTTTGCGTTGCTGGCTACCCAGTTCCCAATATAACATAACCTAACTTGAATTATTTTTTAGCAGTCGTGCTACTCTAGAATATTAAGAAAAGTATTTTCCATTAACGCTTCGAAACCAATTAACATCCGGTGGATTAGAACCGGTTCTTAGCCATACTGAAAAATTATGTTTAGCATCGTATTATACCCATATTTCTAAAAATATAAAAGATATACAATGATAATATTAAAACCATTTTTTTTAGCCCGTGCCTTCGGATTCTCGGTGCCTAAAAAATGGTTTTAGTCTTATAATAGTACATTTTTATATCTGCGGAAAGCTGTTTATAATACGATGCGATAAATAACTATTACTTAGGTACTCTGAGGCGCAAATACGTAAAAATGACTAAATGTTTCTGTGCTCTGAAAGAAAAATGTCTTTTTCTAAAACTTCATTGACTTGACTGTTAAAAATTGTCTTGTTTCAGTGCACCCAACCTGGTTGCATGGCCTTCTTTGGTTCCAATAATTTGAATACTTTGGACTCAAAAATAAGATTCAAGATTAAGAAGCATAATAAAGGGGTAAGTTTTATATTTTTCCACAATAGCTTGAAACCGATTAATATTCGCTGGATTAGAACCTGTGAAGTCACACTAAAAATCATATATCGTATTGTAGCTATTTTACTACGAATATTAACATAAAAATAATGATATTGGTACCAGTTTTGTTAGACCCAAACTGAAAATCGTGTATAGCTTATATTTTCTAGGAATATTTTAAAACATGATAAAACATACCAGTTTGAAAGCTATCTTAAAGAGGTTCCAGGGGTGTATATTTTCAAATTTGACCCTGCTGAGGGGGGGGGGGGGAATAAAAAATATGTGGTTGGGGGGAAAAAATGTAAAAATTAAGAGAACTGAAATCATTTTTTTCCATTTTTCTCACCTTTTTGGTGAAAAAAAATTACTAAAAGAATATGTGGGAGGGGGAATAATATGAATTAAATAGAGAGTTTTGAAAATATTTGCTGGAAAAAAACTAGTAGGGGAAAAAAATAAAAAAAATTTGCAGCAGGGGGAAAAAATTAATCTTGTGCAGAATATACACCCCTGAGAGTTTCCCTGCAATTATCTGCTGTCTTTCTGCCAAAGAAGTAGGATGTATATGTTTCTGTCTAAATGAACAATACGATCTTTGTCTATTCACGAATAAACTGTAATCATTTTCAAAAAGGCATCAGTTTTCAAAAAAACGAATCTTGTGTTTGTCTAGAAACACCCTGAGGTCGAGTACACCGAGGACAAAGACATGTTCACGAAGGTTTACATTAATGATGTGGAGGTTGACACAGAGATGGAGGACACGGAGACAGATACTTTACCTGAAGGCAGTGAATTCGTTTTCTCAGGTTAGGCTCATCCTATTGATTTGGCGTTTCCCCCCCCCCCCCCTCAAATTGCCTAGTCAAGCTTAGAATCTACCCCACCCCTCTTTTTTTTTATTGTTGAGTGTCTGTTTTCTACTTAGGTTAGATAAATAAGGGATAACAAAACTTGGGAGTGATTGATTATGGACTCATCTAAAAATATTTTACCCCATTATCTTTAAAACTAAGGGAGTAGCACTCAAAATAAAATTGCTGGTATATCATTACACGATATGCCACAATATCCCCCTCCCCTCCTTTATTTAAAAACTAAGGGGGATTTCTCTGCTCCTTATGCACTTTGACGGAAAGAACAATTTTTTGTGTTGTTGAGACAATAAATAAAATGAGTAATTTACTGTTTTTACCTAACCGGAGCCGTTTTTTAACTAAAATTGCGGCACTAGCTCCGACTCCAGCAGAATATGGCGGCTCCACGGCTTCCGGCTCCACAACGCTGTTTACAACTAACCTTGTTATCTTTGCAGGACCTTGGAAATGTACAGTGAAGGGCTGTGACGTAGAATTTGCCAGTGGATCCAGGGGAAAATGGAGGATGATGGCTTTGAATCATTTCATTCTGGAGCATGATGACTTGTTCATAGGTAGATTATGGAATCTATAACTGTTCACTTTGTAATATTGCTGGTTTCAAATCTTTCCTTAAACTAAAAGGGCTACACGCTAACAGCCTTTTATTTAAAATGTTCGATTTTACCCTGAACTGTTCTAAATTGACAAAAAGATTTTAATCATTTGGACGTACAGTCAACTTAACAATGCTTTCAATTAAGACTTTTATTTAAAAATGTAATAGCCTAAAACCATATTATCTTAGGACTAATGTAAAGCTTGCAGAAAATTGAGAATTCAATCGGTTGTCATTTATTGAGATTTTAAGCTTCAGACAAAAAAAACTTACTACTGTTTATTAAAGGGTTGTTATTATTTTTAGGTGACATGTCAGTTTTTGATGTCGGCCTAGGAAAAGTATTGAAGATCCAGAACATCTTCAGATTCGTGGGACAGTGTAACATTGATGGATGCTACATGATCAAGGGGGTTATGGGCCGAAATATGAATGATGGCAGGTAGAGATTAGATAGACAGATAATGGATAGATAGCTAAGATGGACAAAAAAGGTAGAAAATATTGATGGATGGTATATGATCAAGGGAGTTATGGGCAGAAATATGAATGATGGCAAGTATAGATTAGATAGATAAGAGGATAGATAAATAGAAAGATAGATAGGAGATAGATAATGGATAGATAGCTAAAATGGAATGTAGCTTCTCATTGGTCCTGGACAGGTTAATAACTATTTTGGAGCCACCACCCTCCCATGAGAAGTCGCCTCTAGATGGACGATGTTTGAAAAATATATATCGGACAAAATTATTTTATGGCATATAAATTAGGGATGGGAATCCGTCGAATTTTTGGGCCGGATTCGGATTCCGGATTCTGAAGGAATCCGTCAAAAAAAGTGACGGATTCTTGCGGATTCTGGATTCTTATTTTAGGCGGATTCCGAATTCGGATTCCGGATTCTAGCAGTATTTTAAAAGGCCGTCCGTCACAGAGGGATAGCTTTTTTCATTAATTTAACACTATGTTACTTGGTTGAAGCCTTGATTTGTTTAAAGTGTTAAAGTGTTAAACATTTACATAACATTAGTAATTATTAAAATTTGTTATGTACAAAAAAAATTTAAGAGGGAGTTGTAAGAAAAAACTCAAGACGGTAATTTTAGCCTACCAATTTAGAATCCGGAATCCGCTATAAAAAACGGATTCCGGATCCGGATTCGGATTCCAAAATAGGCCGAAAATTGGGCGGATTCCGGATTCGGATTCCGGATCCGGATTCCCATCACTAATATAAATATATGAATACTAGCCTACAGCTTACGTTGTTCGCTGGTCTGTAATGCTCTTGAGAATATTAAATATCCGTACTGGAAAGGTAGAAGGCTAATGCAATTATTAAGGTATAAAATCCGATCAGTTAAGAATTTGTAGAGAGCCCGATCTTTCAGGGTTATGACAGAAGAATTATTTTATGTTTGCTGCCCAATGCACGTCTACTCTAAGCTCTAAGTATAATATTGTCTGTCGGTCTATCAGTAATGCTCTTAAATAATTTTCCCAGCTTTTATCAAAGATATTTTTGTGAAGAGTCACTATGCATCATTACTTTATATGTCAGTCTGTTGTGCACCCTTTTTGCTTTTATTTGCTTTGCCTTTTGTTTTTTTAAATTTAAGAGGTTCTATAGTTATGGATGTTGTCATCCTTATCTACCTGTTAAATGTTAGTAGCGAAGTCAATTAATTTAAATTTAAAAAGTTTTATTCCACACTTAGTCCGTTATTCCGTCTAAAGTGCTCTGAAATAAATAGAATTACTGTAGGAGAAATGTTTATTTCCCTTTCTGCTATTTAATATAGAAGATTTTTTTTTTGAGATCAATATACTTCTGTCTGCCTATCCGTTGATCAATCAGTACTGCACTTGAACACAATTTTATTTTCTGATATCAAAGACTACTAATATTTTGTGTAAAGATTTGTATGACCACTGCACTGATCATCGTTCGTCTGTCTGTCGGTTATGCCGCGTTTTCTTCTTTTTGCTTTTGTGTTTTTACTTTTACAATTTGGAACTTTGTTACTTATGGATATTATCATCCTTGTTGATGATTTGATGATTTTTAAACTCAGGGATCTTAGGAAATAATGTTTTATATTTATTTTACATCCCCCATGATGATAAACAAAGGTAAGCCTTCTGTTGATTTAAAAGTTTGAATACTTCTTGTTTAGAACTGACGAAACACTAATTAAGTTTTTTAGTCAAAGTGGTTACTAAACTTTGGTTAACAGTGTAATTTACAGTCATATGTTACCTCCTTCCCTGAGGAAAAGAAATTTTGTAATTGAAATTATCCTTCTTACTCTATAATTCACTCTAAAATATTTGTTTTCTCAGCTGCTATAAAAATTAGATGGCTTAAATTTTTAATCAAGATTATAATAGACATTTGTTATTAAAATTGCTTATTGTTTATTTATAATTCAAAATGTCCGTCCGTTCGTCTGTTGTCTAGGATAGAGGAAAAAGTAATTTTCTCATTTGCTATTCAATGGCTGAAAATTGTGTTAATATTCCCTACATAGCTTGCCAGTATAGACCTTATTTATTGGTCAGTTCATTCAGTAAGAGGGAAGGAAATGGGGTATAAGAGTTGTATAGATAGCCCTATCACCATAACGTTAGGATGTCCAAATAAAATAACTTTTATTTAAGCTATTAAATGACATATTTACTTAAATTTTTGCTGAAATCTAGATATTTTCTATTTTAAGTGCAATTACTCTATATTTCTTAATGTTCTTTAGTAGAATTGATTAATGTTTCTCTTTTACGGATTTTGTCATCCTTGTTAATGTTATTAATTATCAGAGATAATTACTATTTTTAAATACTCTCGCTCTTTGCCTTACAAATTTTATTCTCTTATTCTTCAATTAAATGTTCATTTTTATTATCTCTTCAATTTCTCTCTCCCCCTCTCTTTCATTCTCCCATTCTCTCTCGGTCTCCCCCCCCCCCCCTTCTCTTTCTATCTCTCTCGCTCCCTCTCTTTTTCTCTTTCCTCTCTCTTTCTCTCTCTTCATATACGTTACACATAATGATTCGATTACTACGACTTACGTCTTACGTTAGAATATCTGTTTAATATATATTTAATCAATAATTATTAGTTTTATATTTACACCCAATGTAACAATACACGATTTAACGTTTTGCTCCATTTTTTTATCATATTTTAAAGATTGAAATCCTTTTATTCTTCATTTCAATTTATTGTCCTCAAAGGGTTGAAATGTTTAGTTTGATATCTGACCGCATTACAGGGGTGTCGCATGAATCATTTCATTTTAAAACTAAGTTTTCTTAGATTTACTATATTATAAATTTAAGTTTTCTGTTTTATGAATAGAAATCAAATACTTCAATGTTATTTAAATTGCAACATGAATTAAAAAAACTGAATTTATGATGCTAAAAGTAGAATAATGGGTCTTAACGTTTTGGTCAATGAGAGTTTAATAGGGATTATTTGAGCACTATGAGTTTTATACACAATATGTTTGGAAGATTCGAGCTCGATTATAGACGTTTATTCCTATATAGATCTGTCATGGATCTTGATGCAATAAAGCAGGCCGTTTTGTACATGTTAAAAATTGGAAGATTTCATTAAATAAAAGTTGTCGCAAATATACTTAGTAAGTAAATATTCTATTAAATAGTTATTTATCGCATCGTATTATAGACATCTTTCCACGGATATTAATTTAAAATGAAGGCTAGCACTAAAAAATTGATATTAATATTTTGAATTTTCTTTTAATATTCGATTCGTAGAAAACTGGCTATAATATGATACTGGAATAGTTATTTCTCGTATCGTATTATAAACGGCTTTCCGCGGATATAGAATGTACAATTATAAGATAAAAAAAACTAGTTTTAATCTTATGATTGTACATTTCTATATTCGTAGAAAACTGGTTATAATACGATGCTAGACATAGTTTTTTCGTATTCATGAGAACCGGTTCCTATCCACCGGATTCAAATGAATACGAGAAAAATAATTTAACTTTTCTTTACAGGTACGAGCTTAACAGGGCATTTGCCAGCCATTTTAGAATAGAACATAATGGCGCAGAGTCGGACTATACTATTCTTGTGGATAATCAAAAGGTTGATACATCTATTGTAATTAAATACCAAATTATGAATTTTGGTCTTAAAAGATAAAACATTTTCATTTAAATATTAATTTATATCTATTGAATTAACTTTCTTTCTTATTATATAAAATATTATTTTCTTTTGTCTGTAGCTTAAGATTTCAGTAACGACTAAACTCGATAAGCTTCTCATAGATCCTGATATGGTTTTAGGCTCTTTTATTATCTAATTTTGGAGGGGTTTAAGCTATTGTTTAGTTTACCAGATTCCCCTCCTTCGAATTCAAAGGCCCTGGATGCTAAGGGCGAAAACACTATAAAATATATAAAGCGTTGTGTCTTTTCTTCTCGTTCTTTGTTTCTAGAGACACTTGTAATTTTAGTTTTAAAAAGGAAAAAGAATGAAAATGTCGTTTTCTTTTTGTTGGGGGGAGTTCATTTTTCTAGGGGCTATTTCTCTCGAAAGGTTAGAGATTATCCTCCCATCTCCCCTAAATAAGTAAAACCTTCTCCTGATCTATAAGAAGCTTCACTGTAAAAAAAAGAACTGTAACGGTTTAGCTATTAGCGAGATCCCCTGCTGCAGGCAACTTAATATTTTAGAATTTTTAGTTATTTTAAATGCATTTGATTACAATGGATGTTAAATAAAACAGGTTTTATTTGTCCGAGACGGGGATGAAGCTTCCCAGGTGGTGTCAACCAATCTGACACAAATCTTCCTGCCGCAGGACCAGAAACCGGATATTAAATCTCTAGCCACAGAAGATAACAAAGGAAAGGATTATATCAATGGTTATGGATAATTTTGGATGGTTAATTGGTGAGGTGTCCCTCATATGGCTATAGACCAATAACAAACTTTTTAACAAACTGTATCCCTATTGCTTATTGCAGGTTAGGTTATGAAAGTGTTAACCTAGGGCCAATGACTTGCAAACGTGCTACATCTTTTAAATATTGGATAAAAAGTAGTTTATTATATCATATCATATCTTCATTAATTCCCAAAATTAAATCAAATTTCAAAAGCAACGGTTAAATAAAGGCAATTTACAATTATTACATAACTTTTTAGATTTAAAAAATTCTATTTTTTCATTTTTCAATAATCCTTGAAATCAGAAAATCGCAAGAGAAAATCTATGAGCTCGGTCCCCGATTCCAGATCAAATGCCCAAACTTCGTCCTCCCGCAAGCGTAAGCGAATGTCGCTGGCAGTAACAGAAGGTAAGACATTATTAAACAAGGATTACTGACAACATTCATCAAAGCGAAGCTCAACAATTCAGACAGACTAACTTCTAATATATGAATGTCAATGTGAATTTTTTGTCCGCTATAAATCGTCTCTATTATTTTCATTGAGTTTGGTCTACTAGAATCGTAACAAATTTAGCGGCATTATGTGCACTGGTCCCCAAAGTCTAAAATTAGGGAAATTAAGAATGTTGCATTAGTTTTAGTACCCAAAAGTCCAAGACAGCCAAAAAATGAATTTTAGATCCATCCTCCTATTTCTATATACCTGTATTTTTTTTATAATTTTTCTAAATTATTTAGATGTGAGAGACCCTCTCGCAATAAATGAAATTGCAGATGCGGACATGGAGGTCTACGAGTGTGAGGTAGGAATTATTGGCAATTTCCCTATAAGTGCCTTGTCGAGCTAAGGGCCTCGCCTCCTTCTTATCTTGAAAAAGGTTGGGGGGAGGGAGTGGTTACTTTATCGTTTGTTTATAACTTTATGTTAAGGTTACATTAAATTCTGGACGGGTTAAAATAATTATATATTTATGTTTCCTCTGATTAGGTGTTGAGAAGATCGACAGAAATAAATATCAAATAAGTTTAAAATGTAAAAAAATTATACTTAAATATTATTTTAAGTTTCTCTACTGTAAATATCACCAAAGGCTCAAATTTTGTCGGTTTTAGTGGTTTACGAGATCTTAACGTAGAGAAATTGTGATTAAAATCTATATATTGAAGGATTTAATCTGATCCAAACTTATATATCACTTGATATGCAATATGATTTTAAATATATTGAAACTAGGGTTGGGCCGGATATTCGGTGTGGCCGGATATCCGGCCACTTTCGATATCCGGCCGGATACCGGATATTGAAACTATCCGGCCGGATATCCGGCTCTTTAATTTTTATACTTTACACCAAAAATCTCTGCTTTTTAAAATTTTAAATGGCTATAATTTTCTTATTATTGAAGTTAGAAGAACATTTTTTTTCTGAACAAGTTTAACTTTATGTAAATTTGTATAAGATTTTTGAAGAAATTTTTTTTGCTACTTTAGTATCTGGTAATTTGGCCGGTTATCCGGCCGGATATCCGGTAATTTGGCCGGATAACCGGATATTTGCCAGATATCCGGCGTTTGAAATCAGCCGGATATCCGGTATTTGGCCAAAAAAGTATCCGGCCCAACCCTAATTGAAACTCTTGAAATTATTGCAGGTTTGTCAAGCAGCTGTCACCCCGAAGAACTTTTTGACTCATTGTTCCACCAAGCATTCTGCTATGAACCAACTTGGTATTAGAGTTCTCAGGTCAGACATCTTTTGTAAAGCGTCTCCGCTAGTTGTTGAAATGTGGTCTTTTAATAGATTCATTAACTTGTCTATGAGAAAGATAAATCAGGGTGGCTTAAAAAGTATTTTAAATTTTACCTATATTTAGTCATATATGATATAATTAGTGTATAATACAGGGTTGCCGAAATTCATGTATAAATCATGGTGCCGAAGTTCATCATAAATTTGCTGTATAATTCAGGGTTGCCAAAAATCAGCGTGTCGGAGCCGTTTAATTTTATGCGGCTCCGGCTCCAGCTCCGGCTCCTACCTTAAAATTAATATATCAATTTTTGTTCATTATTGAAATTGATAAAATAAAATAAATAATATAAAATATTTTGCTTTTATTTGATTAAAGCTATAGGTATAAAAGTAGAAGGATGTGTGTCTATTTGTTAAGTAACAATAGTTTATTATATGGAAATAGACCGTTGCCAAATTATAATATTACTTTTAAAAATCATTTTAGCTAATCTAGAGCCGGAGCCGTTTTTAACGAAAAATACGGCTCCGGCTCCACCAAAAATGTTGCTGCTCCGGTTCCGGCCCCGAAACGCTGCCAAAAATCATCATAAAATTAATGTAAAATTCAGGGTTGCTGACCAGAAGTTCTTAAATTTGCTGGAGCTATGCGCGACAACAGGAACAAGTTTATGCAAGTGCGGACAGTGTGAGTTTGTTTACAAAGATGACCAGGGCAAAGGACCAGTGCTGGCCAGTCATAACAGGAAAATAAATGATTGTCAGATTTTATAATTTCTTGTATGCTGTTGGTTTCTGGATTTATGCAAAATGGTTTGTTACTTAAATGAAAAAAATACTAGCGGATCCGCTCTCGAGAGGTCTCTAGGGACACCAAAAGGAAGGGGAGGAATTCGACCTTGCAATTTAGATTTTAAAAATAGAGAGTAAAAAAAGTATAAATTTTTGGGGTGTTGGTTTTTTTTTAAGGGGCGATATATTTTGGAAAGGTGAAGGTTTTACCCTTTCCTGGACCTTTAGGAACCTTAATTGCAAAGTAGAACCATGTCGGTCCAGTGAAATCTGAAGCTACAGACAGGCACACACACACACAGACATACTTTTACTTTACATAAAAATCAATTTTCTGTTTAATGAAAATCTCTTAGTGACGCATCATTCAAACTAAATCATCCTTGTTTTTGTAATCATTTTGAAAAAAAAAATCTACCAGGAGGTTTCATAATGGTAAGAGTATAGAAGGTGCCAAGATTAAAGGTATTGGATATCTCTGCACCTGCACCAGTTGCTGGAAGGTAAATTGTTTTTTTTATTAAAGGGGTAGATTTAGTGAACTGCCTATTTTTTCCTGTGCTTTAAATGCTTTAAACAACATTTATAGGGCATATGATATATAATATATTTAAAAGAATTTCTATTTTCTACCATATCAAGACTTGAAAATTGTATTTTGGTGATATATGCAATTTGCTTATTTTTACAAAAACAGCAAGGCGACTAACTTAATGACGTCTAATTGTTATTTATTGTAATACATAATTAAATATATTTGACGGTATAATTGTAACTAATGTTTGAAATTATTTTTCTGAAATGCACTTCTAGGGAAATTAAGGAATAATGCAAATCATATGTCGTTTGGGAATTAATTGAAACTTTTAATACTAGGTACCTTTTTAAATAACCAATAAAGATTTGATAAAAAGTACTCAAAGTTTTAAAGGCAGTGAACGTGTTTATGAGTTTTGGATACCATTGTAATTTATGTTTATTATCCCTTTCCTCCGTTAATTTTTCACTGGGAAAAAAGATGATTTCTTAGAGATGCTTAATGAAACTTCAGACCTATTTTAAGCTAATAACATGATCTGTAAGCTTACCTACTATTAGACGTAATTGTCTATGTTAATTTCTAGGTATTCCAAACTGGTGAAGAAATGATCAGACACATGCAGGAGGAACATTCACACATCTCCATCCTACAGACACCTTTCAGGTATTTTTATTCCTGTTGGGACACGGGACCAGGATACTTGCTAACTATCATTGACGTCCTAGGGTAGGGGTAAGGGGTGTTTACCCCCCTCAAACGTTGAAACCTTTCATTTTACCCACCTCGCTTACAAACATTAAATTGGCACCGCCAAATCTTTGAAAGCCCTCATTTTACTCCCCTCAAAATAAAAAGCTAGGACATCTGCAAACTGCCTCCTTAATTTTCCCCTTTATACCCATTTCTTCTTGATTTTAATATCCAAATTTCAAATTTGAAGGAGTTCATCTGATATTCTATTAGTGTCAACACAAGTGATTAAATTTTAAAATTATTTGGAGGCTTCATGAGTTCTGCAAAAAAGCTTTTTACCTTTTAGAAATATTTTGCCTAAATACCCTAGATTTAAAAATATATGTACTTAAGTACAATATTATAAGATTGAATTTCAATGTTAAGAAATTGTGATATTAACGTGTACAATAAAAGTATCGTAAAGCTATTTTTCCCTAAAATGGGCGTTGTAGCTCAGTGGTAACGCACTGAGTTACGGTGATGAGAGTTCAAGTACAAGTCCCCATGTGGCAACTCGAATTTCTCAGTTGAATACATTCACACAAGATCCCCTGGTTGTGTAAGAAGGGAGAGTGAAGGCATAATATACTTGAGCGTGGAGCTTGATAGTCCTAGTGGTTATACAAAAGTGTCTCGTCATTCTCCATGACTACTTAGGTCCAAACCCTTAGAAACAATGGCTACACACACACACGCTATTTTTCCCCTGTAAATATATCCACGTATATTATATCAATTTTGTACAACTACTTTTTTTAGGAATATGGACACACATACAGATACATATATTCACAACATATTTAAATATGTCCAAGAGTGCCATGCCAAATGTGGAAAGATATTCTATCACAACACCGTAAGTGCCTATTTTTTAATCGAATTATCTTTCTTAAATATCGTAATCATAGGTTATCCATTTATTTATATTTTTATATAATATTTCAATCTATTTGCCATCCCAAATAAGGAATAGTTATTTATCGCATCGTATTATAGACAGCTTTCCGTGGATATTAGGATGAAAATTTACGGGTTTTTTTTTGATATTCATGAAATTCTGTACCTAATGATACTATGAATGATTTTCACTATGACTGAAACCAGTTCTAATCCAGCGGATATTAATCGGTCTCTAAGTCATACTTTTACTATTATTTATTTTCAAATTGCGGCTACGCCCCTAGAGGCTTTTAGTGGCATTTTAAATGTTTTTTTACATTTAAAATATGTCTGTGTTGCATTGATGTTTATGTTGCGTTGAACTATCTTTGTAAAATCGAGAAACGTAAAAAATTTAAATTTTTTGTGATTTCTCTTGGGAGGGTTGTGGTACCCTCCCCCCCAAAAGTTATAAACCTTCCCGTGACCTATGAGAAGCTACCCTGTTAAGGAGAACCCGATCGGTTCAGCGGTTAGCAAGATCCTTTGGTACAGACAAAAAACATCCTGTTACTTTATTATAAGGATATTTCAAAATAAAATTAAAGGGAGGGGGGGGGGGGAGTTGATCTAAATCATCGTCTAAAAAGAAAAGCTATCAAGAATCAACATCAAATACTTTGTTTAAGTCTAAGTGCTCGTTTTTCTATTTATTTTCATGAAAAATAACGTTTACAAACTTAAGTAATTTCCCAAATATTTTTGAAGAAAAGTTTGATTTGCTGGTTTCATATTCTTAAAAAAATGACTTTTTCACTAAGTAGGTCAAGTTAGTTATCGTTTAATAGTATTTAAGTTCCTTTATTTTTTGATTGATTTACGTTGATTTAGTTTTTTTTTACAATCTATTGGCTATGGCCTCCCTCGCCAATAGGAGGCCACCTCCAATATTTACTTTCATTTTTTAAAATCTGCCCTTTAATAATGGAAAACTTCCCTGTTAATTGTAGATCGATCTGTCCGGCCGTTTTCGAGATCTTAGTAGACATATAGACGTTACTGTCAGATAGTTTAATCACAAAAAAAAATGTTATTTTACTAGGATTCTAAATATGTTGAAAGCTCGGCAGCCAATCATTGTATCGAAGATTTACCTCAAACTTTGGGACTACCTTCACCCTCTAAGCCTGTCTCCAGCAATTTATACGGTAACATTCTAATAATTACCCCATATATATCACTAATAAATGTATTGTATAAGTATTAGGGCGGGTTCATATCGGAATTAGACAAAGAGTGGATATGCAACAGATAAAATTAACCTTAAAAACATTTCTGACCGAAAAAGAATTTTAAAAAATTGAGATTTAGAACGCGACCACTAAATAATATATTTCATTACTTATTAATATGCAAAGACGACATTCTAAAATTTTTTGAATCAGAACTATGGCTTCATGGTGCTCCCTGGAAAGGCCTTGAGGAGCTGAATCAGGAACTTTTGTCCGTTTCAAAATATCTCGTTCCTAGCCTTAGAAATCACTAAAAAACCACAACTTTTTAAGGTTTATTGAGAATTGTCTAATTTGTAGAGGTTTTTTAGATTTTCTCAGGCTAGGAACGAGATTTTTTGAAACGGTCAAAAGTTCCTGATTCTACTCCTCAATGCCTTTCCTGGGAGCACTATGAAGCCATAGTTCTGATTCAAAAAAAAAAATTTACTCCCATTTACAAATAGCTATACAATTGAATGTCTGGTCGTCAGCGGTTTTAAGACTTAGGATAAATTTTAAATCATTTAGAGGCGCTTCGGCCTCAGAAAAAAATGTCCAAAATCGACCCACCCTAATAAGTATGGGTGTATAATCCAGACAACTTCCTGGCCCAATTAGTTTGTTTTGTTGTAGTCCTGATTCTCTGAAGTTAGAATTCAGATGCACATCGAAATTAGTCGAAACTCTCTTCGTCTGTTAGCAAATTACTTTCTATTCTTTTGTAGCAACTCTGCTTTATATTTCCAACGCTATTATCTGATTTAAAAGACCCAATACAAAATCTGGACCATGTGGGTCGAGTATCATTATAGCTTATGCCTATTCTTTTACGTCAATGTATCGTCCTTTTCAGAAATAAAATTATTCATTTATATCTTAAACATCTTCATATTTTAGGCTATCAATGCATGGCGGGATTAGGCGGTGGGGGTGACGACGGATCGGCGGATAATTCGGTGGGGCCAACAACTTGCAACTTGTTGATCCCCAGCGGCAACCTGGTGAATGCTCTAAAGCACTGGCAGTACAAGCATAAGAATTCTAAGCTGAAAGAATTTCTGTTCATGGTGACCCACTCACAGAAGCTTATTACTGTAAGTTTTTTTTATTACGTTGATCTTGGTAATAGGATGATTTTGTGCTTTCCTTCAAAGTGCTCGGGGAGGGAGAATGAACATTGGAATATTCAATACACTAGTACCCATTCGTTTGCTTTAAATACTTTGGGGACTTTTACAGAATTTTAATTTATTGGTTTATTATGTTGAGTGTCCAAACGTTTTAACCGCTACGCGTAATCTACAGAGGGGTTAATTTTGTGTATCATAAA
Source organism: Acartia tonsa (assembly GCF_053477335.1). Classification (NCBI taxonomy): domain Eukaryota; kingdom Metazoa; phylum Arthropoda; class Copepoda; order Calanoida; family Acartiidae; genus Acartia; species Acartia tonsa. The sequence continues at coordinate 14,048,349 of NC_137271.1, read as the reverse complement.
TGGGGGGTGGGAATGTTTATCAATTTGTCATATACCTGGTGATACCCAAAGTTTTAAACCACATTACCTTAATTGTTGACTCAAACTTTGGTTACTTATAGCCATGTTTATTGGTTTGTTCTAAACTTACGATCTGCAAACTTTTCAAACCATAATGTAAATCTACAGAAGGGCAAATTTTGTTCATAATCATCCATCGGAGATGTTTATCAATTTAACATAGATCCCTGTTGGTTCTCAAAGGATTGCATTATAGATTAAGTGATATTTGATCTTGTTATTTAAGTTATATAATTTCAGTTAAGTGGCCTATATCCCTCGTGTGCAAGATGTCCAATTCCTCCATGCAACAAAACATACTACCTCAAAAACCAAAACAGGTATTACAAAAAATGCTATAATAGTTATTTATCGGATCGTATTAAACATAGACAGCTTTCCGTGGATATTAAAATGAAAATTATTAGATTAAAACCAGTTTTGCTAGGCCTGAAGGGCTTTTAAAACTGGTATTATTTTTTATAATCTTTATTTTATTAATGGAAAATTGTCTGTAATTTGATGCAATACATGATTTTTCAGAATGGCTGAGAACCAGTTCTAATCCACCGGATATTAATCGGTTTTAAAGTAATACCGGAAAAGAACTTGTATGTCTCTCTTTGTCGGAGTGGACCTGAATTAGATATCGTACTAAATTGTCATAATTATTGACAATGCATGCTAACAAAACAACTTACCTGTTCCATAAATTTTGTTTGCATTTTACTTCTTTTCTTCTTAAGGACATAGATTAACTTGTTTTTTTTTTTCAGTGCCTCTGCAGTGGACATCAAGATGAGTGAACATTTTGCCAGAAAGCATCCTAAAGTTATTTATTCTGATGGCGATTTCCAGGTTAGCAATATTTTAGAAATTATTGGTTAGTTCTATACTAGATAGGATTACATTAAGGTATTATTCTTTTTTATTATTTTTACGCCAGGGGAAATTTTTTTTTGAGAGGGATGGGGTGGAGTAGCATTCCCTCGTTAAAAATCGATCAAAATAGGCCCAGTAACTTTTTTTATTTCCTACAAAGAAAAACTTGAAACTTTTTCCGTATTATTTTGAGTTAGGAGATAAACCAAGGAGTGAGGAGACATGAGATTGGAAAAAATACTGATACCCAAAGTTTATAAACACGTTAGCTCTAATTCGTTGATATGAAAACTTTGGCTACTTTTATTAAATCTTGGATGGTAGGTGAAAATTAAAAGTGTGTGTGTGTGTGTGTGTAGCCTCGGCACTGTTCATCATTCTGTTAATAATTTCGTCATCAAGTTCCATCCAGTTTTAGAAATGCTGTAACAGCAGAAGGTTTTTTCCATAAGTCGATAGGTTTAAGATTTGTTGGTTTTGCCGGGCAGTTGAAAAGATGTGTGACATCATGTGGGGAGATATTACAGTTGGGACAGTGATCATAAGCGGATTCTTGAATTCTATACAGATAGCTATTTAATTTTCTTGAAAATCCACTCCTTAGTTGGGCGAGACTTGTTCTTGCTTTCCTTTTCAGGTTCAGTTCACTTTTGTGAACTTCTGGAGGTCGGGTTCCAAGGACTCGATTATTTGAATATTTGGAAATGCATGTTTTGACTACTTTTGTGTGTAGACGTTTCAGACCTTTTTTATAAGATGGTTTGTTGGTGATAGGAAGGCATTGGCGGACATTTGACTTGAGATCAATAGCAGTAGACTTCATTTTACGTTGTGGTGGTGGTCTATCAAGGTGTTTCTGTCCAGGGTGGCCGGGTAGGTGCATGGCAAGTACATACTGTTCAGTAAGTAGCATAGCATGATCTTTTATGGGTAGAACTTTAGTTTCTTGGTGTAAATGATCAATACTAGACATGACCAGGCAACCTGTTGCTATCCGTAGGGCTTTGTTTTGTGCAATTTGTAGGTCCTTCCAATTGCTGTCGCTAATGATTGGGCTCCAGACAGGGGTGCCATATTCTAGAACACTTCGTCCGAGAGATTTATAGGTAAGAATAAGATTTTCTTTTTCTTGGCCCCAATCAGATCCAGCAATGGCTTTCATCATATTAATCTTTGGTTTATATTTATCTAAACTTGCCTGAATATGATGAGAAAAATTAAGGTGAGGATCAAAAGTAACTCCAAGGAGTTTTGGGTGTTTTTCAAGAGGAACTAACTTATCTTTAAGGAAGATTTGTGGATGGTAGTTGGCTTGTTTCCTATCAGAGGTAAACAGAGTGACAGTTGATTTCTCTGGGGAGACAGATAATTCTCGTTCATCTAGATATTCAAGAAGAGACTTCATATAATCATTCAGTTTTAGAGATAGTTCATTCAGATCAGTTCCAGATGTATAAACAGAAATATCATCTGCATATTGGATGATCTTGATACCTGCAGGTGGTGATGGAAGTTTAGACAGGTAAAAACTGAATAAAAGGGGTGAGGTTACAGCTCCCTGTGGTACTCCTGTTCTGATGTTAGTTGAGGCCGATTTCTTGGTCCTGAATTGTACTCTTGATTGTCTACCTTTTAAATAACAGTTAAGCCAACGTTTTACACCTTCAGGAAGGGAAGATGCATTCAGATCTTTAATAAGTTTATCCAGCGATACCATATCAAATGCCTTTGATAAGTCAAGCTGGACTAATATTGTACGATCAGGTGGAAGATTTTTGTTGAAACCTTGAGCAACAGCCTCGGTAAAATCATACAATGCAGTAACTGTAGAGTGATCAGATCTGAATCCATGTTGAAAATCTGGAAGTTCAAGATTGTTTGTAAGGGTAGGTAATAGCAGGCGTTCCAAAATTTTAATTGCAGGGCAGAGAAGGCTGACAGGTCTGTAGGATTTGGAATCATCAGGATCTTTTCCAGGTTTAGGGAGCGGGATTATAATGGAGGATTTCCAAATTGCAGGAATCTTGCAGGTTGATGAAGAGAGATTGAAAATTTTTGTAAGATAGGAAATTCCATTTGGTCCTAAATGTTTCAGGTGTAAGTTAGATATTTTATCAGGTCCCAGGGCTTTGGAAGATTTACTCTGTTTAATAGCTTCTTTGGTTTGTTCAGCTGTATGAGTTGGATGGTCATTTAAGTTATTTTTTCTGATATCTTTGGTGATCTTTCTACTCTCTTTAGAGCTTTTATGGTGAACAACTGAAGAATATTGCTTATTAAAGAATTTAGCTATTTTTGATGGATTGGAGATATATTTTCCTTTAAATTTTATTGGTTGATTTCCTGATTCTTGATTTTTGCCATTTATTCTTTTAAGTAATTTAAAGAGTTTGGTAGAACAGGAACGATCAACTTTTTCAACTTCTTGCTTCCATTTTTCTTTTCTGTGGTTTATTACCAAATCACTGATTTCTTGGTTTAAAATCTTGATGTTATCAGACATAGGATCATTATTTATTAACTCGTCTCTTTCTTTAATAAGAGCTGCGGCTTCCCTAGGTACTTCAGGATAAACTGTTTTAATTCTGCCTTGAGGTATGCATAGATTAGATACTTTATTAATATTTTTTCTAAATTTCTTTTCCCCTTGAAGTATTAAAAGTGTACAAACTTTTTGTACATTGTCCTATCTCTTAATATCCTTGTGATAAACAAATAGACGTATTTACATCCCTTTTATTTTATATTTAACTAGCGACTGCGCCCCTAGCATCTAGGGGCTCTATATTCGAAAGAATATAGGATACAATAATAACCTAAAACCATACCAACCAAGACTTCTTAAAAAAATAAAATAGCCTAAAACCATCCCGAGACCTATAAGTAGCTTCACTGTAAAAAAGGACCATATCGGTTCAGTGTTTAGCGAGATCCTTCACTACAGACAAAAAAAGCTTATTACTTTATATATATTAGGATTACCTTTATTATTGATTTTTCTTAGTTGATGAAAACCAGCAAACTCCTATCCCAAGACCTGCCCGTGCAGGATGAAGAAATAGTTGAAGCTGTTAAAGTGCCCGAAGTTATTGATGTTGTCACTCCGACTAGAAACCCACAAGAGAATGAAGTCAGTGCCTATGCTTGTGCCATACCTAAATGTAACAAGGTAAATATTTATTATTCTATCTACTTTTTCTGCATTTCTTTTCGATCATTCATTCAGGAGGGGAGGGGATTGGGTAAAAGGTGTGGATAAGGTATCGTTAGTTTAGCCTGCTGCGAGCATCCCTTTATCAGAGTCCATGAAAATCTGTTGCAACATCCAAGTATTAATACAGTGTGTTTTTTTTATGAGCACTTTTTTGAAAGCAATTTTACCCCACTTATAGTTATCAGAATTTAATGATTAATGGCTTATTTTCTTCGTTTTTTAAGGGAAATTATGAAACAACAAAAAAAAATACAGTTTTTGTTGAAAAAGTACAGTAAAGTTGAAAATTAAAAACTTAGGTGTCAACATCTAAAAATGGTTTTAGCGGTCCTACCCCAAACGTAAGAGTCCCAAACGTCAGAGTGGACAAACGCAAGAGTCCCAAACGTCAGAGTGGACAAACGTCAGAGTGGGACAAACGTCGGAGTGGACAAACGTCAGAGTGGACATTGCTTAAGTAAAACATCAGAGTCTATGCTATTTTAATTATATGACAATTTTGAAAGTTTTTTATACCACTGTCTACAAAATAATGGTTATGGCCGCAGCGCTCGGCCCCCTAGCCTGCCTAGCCGCAGCGCTCGGCCCCCTAGCCTGCCTAGCCGCAGCGCTCGGCCCCCTGGCCTATAACCTAACCTAACCTATCTAAGAAAAATAAGGGGACCGAATAAAGGGGGGGGGGGGAGGGTGGATAAAAAAATTCAAAATTGAAAAAAAAAATTCAAAATTGAAAAAAATTTCAAAATTGAAAAAAAAATAAAAAATTAAAGAAAAATTCAAAATTGAAAAAAAACTTTGGGACTCCTGCGTTTACGTTTTTTTCTTATGCTCAAATAATCAACCTTTTGCAAGAATGGCTGCTAAACACTTCAAAGTTGAGATATAGAGCTAAAAATGTATACAGATACTATTAGGGACATGTACTAAAACATATCAAAGTTTGAAGGTCATATCTCAACCAGGGAGGGAGTACTGGCCCCCCAAAGTCGACTACAGAAAATCCATTTTTTTTAAGAAAAATGCGCTAAAACCATTTTTATATGTTGACACCTAAGTTTTTAATTTTCAACTTTACTGTACTTTTTCAACAAAAACTGTAATTTTTTTGTTGTTTCATAATTTCCCCTAAAAAACGAAGAAAATAAGCCATTAATCATTAAATTCTGATAACTATAAGTGGGGTAAAATTGCTTTCAAAAAAGTGCTCATAAAAAAAACACACTGTATATCCCTCTTGAATAAACATGTTACATGTAATAATCTTTATTTAGATTGTGTTGGTAACAAGTTCCCAAGCAGCGAGTGTTGCCATAAACAGACTAAAAACTCATTACAAGAATAAGCATGATAAATTGCCAACAGAAGACTTTGCTTATAAGACTATTTTGAAGGTAATTCTTAATTATACATTGCGAAGCTACTTTAGATTATTTTGTGGTTTATTAGCTGCTATACTAGTGAGATATGATATCTATTCATCAGCTGAGATTTTTCCTGATCAACTAACATCAACTCTAGTAATAAATCTTTTATTCTGTTTATTGGTTTGCCTGTCCCTAATATTTACATAGTTTGTATTTCAGAACCTAACTACCTAATTGGAATAGATTTTTCTTGTTTTTAAATATTCTCTTATTTAATTTTTTTGTAATCTTTACCTTGAACTTTTGACTGTATTAAATTTTTATTATATATGTTAATTTATATTTTTCTTTTTGTTGATTTTAAAATAATAGAAAAATAAAACCAGTTTTGGTAGCCCAAAACACTTTTTAAGTAAATGATTTTTTTTATATTAGTGGAAATTTTCTGTGATATGACGCGACATATGTTTTTTCAGCGGATATTACCTAATCGGTTTCGAATCCATACTGGAAAAATCATCATTGTTTATTTTTGTAGAAGAATGATTCGAGTCCCGAGTCCATAGTTTCTGAAAGTGTACAAGAAAACCAAGAAAGTATTTTAAGCACCAGGTACAACTTGTTCATCCTGTTATGTTAAGTAGTAAGTTTTTTATGTTGGTCAAATCTCGCTAAATGCTGAAGAATTTGAATTCTCATTTTTAAGGAAGCTTTAGATACTAATAGGTTCAAGGATGGTTTTAAGCTTTTTATTTTGGGTATTCTGTACATGGTTTCAGGTTTTTTCTGCCCCCTGAAACCTCTTTGATGCTAAGGGCAAAGCCGCTAATATTAATGAAATGTTGAGAATGTTTGCAAAAATATAATTTATTAGGCTACTATTCAAGATTTTTGTGTATGATATAAATTGTAAGTCTATATTAACATATGTAGCTATATACCGCTAGAATGTGTATTTGTATTGGGCGCAACCAAATGAAAAAATAAATAATATTTTTTTCGTCCTTTCCATGTTTCCTATTTGAATGCCTTCTTTTATTTATAAAACATTAGAATGTTAAGTGTAATAAGAACTAACTTCTCTTTAAGGTACAATCCAGATCCAAACGTTGTGTACCGATGTCCCACCAGGAGCTGTTGTCAAGTTTCTGTCTTCTATGATTCACTGCGCCTACACTGGGAGAATACTCACAGGTATATTTCATTTTAGTTAAATTTTTCACCGCTAGAGGATGATTTTGTTATTGTTGAACTATGCTTAGAAGTCAAAATGCAAATAAAATTTTTACCCCTAGAATTTTAAGTTCATGTTTGATTACCTAAGTTTTTTTTCCAAAATTTTCTTGGATTTATATCACAATTTCAAAAAACTGGCTTGATTCATACATACATTAATAATTATTGATTGATTGGTTTCAGAGAGTACGTGAATGCCGCGTTCCATCCTTTCTTAGTACCAAGCACTGATGTATTGATTGATTGTCCCCAAGAAGGTAAATTATTACTTGTTAAGAACAGATTCAAATTGTAAATGTAAACACGATAGATTGTAGGCTAATGTATGTATTTATTTGTTAAACTTGAAGTTTTAACCAATATTTAGAGTCACAAACCTATTTTCATGGAGTAAGGGAGGGGACAAAGGGCAATTAATTCAATTTAAGAGTTTTCGCTGAAAGGCCACGAAATCCGGATTTATCCAGAAAATTTGAAGAAAATATTAAAGGGTGTGTTAATCAAATCTAGACAACTATAAAATAAGAAAAAAGTTCTAAGAAAAAAAGCATTCATTTTATTACCAGTATATCAGACTGACGTAACCATTCTGTAATTAATTAATAGAAAAATCGTTTTGGAACTCGTTCACCCCATATTCCTATATTTTAAAATGCCACTAAATACAAGAATTGAATTTAAGGGTTCTTAGATTGTTTATTACACAAATATCACAATAAAGTTTTTATCTATATGATATTTTTTTGGGGGAAAAACCAGCCATCTCATAACAAATTTGTCTTGTCTGCTATTATATTAAAAACTAACTCGGGACTTACAAAACTGAAATTATTTTTAAAATTTTTCATACGATTCGATAAATAACTATTAATTAACTTATCCGCGGATAACTGTCTTATTCATATTTAAACCTTTATTTTATAGGATGTATCGAGCGTAAAGCAAATATGGAAACTTTGAATCAACATCTTATCAGTGTGCATGCCAGGTAATTCCTTTTCCAGCATGGCTTCCAAATCGATCAATATACGCTGGATTAGAACCAGTTCTGAGCCATACTGTACAGCTTCGTATTATACTATTTTTTTTCCGCGGAAAGCTGTTTACGATAAGATGCGATAAATAACTATTCCAGTATGGCTTCGCAGCTGGTTGATATCTGCTGGATTAGAACCAGTTTTCATCCTTACTAAAAAAACATGTTCTGTATCGAATTGTATGCAACTTTACGCGGATAATATTCAGTGGCGTGCGAAGCACTTTGTCTAGGGGGGGGCATTTTGAAGATTTTGTAAAATTTTGCCCCCCCCCCCCTCCTAAAACAAAGTGCCCCGGGGGGCACTTTGCTTTAGGGGGGGGCATTTTGATTATATATACTAATTTTAAATAAGGGCGTTTTAAGGGGTGGGATCATTTGATTATGGGCCTTCTAGTTCTTATCCCTTTTTCCCCATCCCTTCCCCCATCCCCTTTTCCCATTTATATCCAACATCTCCCCCCCCCCCCCCATCTCTTCTCCCCCATCCCTTCTCCCCACCCTGCAATGACCGAAGGGAAGGGAGCTAGAAAGCATCTTTGAAAAAAAATTACAGAAGATAATTTAACCTCCCCCCCCCCCCCCCCACCCCCCCCCACAACCACAAAACATTTTTTATGGGTGGAAGGGGATGTTATAAAATCTCAACAGGAAGGATGAATAACCTCATTAAAAAAATTTGGGGGGGGAGATAAAAACACTCATTTTGGAAATAATTTACCAAAAATTAACCTAATATGTAAAACTGATTTTAAATATTTATTTATTGTATGACAACAAGGATGACAACATCTTTAGGTAGCAAAGCACAAAAAATTATGAATAAGAATACAGACAAGTAAATTTAAAGAGCATCTGTTGAAATAAATATATATTTAGGTAGAAAAAGTCACAAATCCTTTTTCCTGTATGTTGTGTGATGACAGTCAAAGTAAATTACATACTGGATGCTCGAATCAGCGAGAAATTTTATTTTTTTAAATATTATAATCCACAAAAAAATTACTTGTCCTTTTATCTACAGATATAAAAATCTCTTAGAAATATAGGGTATAGTCTCTTTTGTGGCAACGCCTCTTAAGGGGCATTTCGTCATATTTTCATAGTAGCTTTTAAAAGGTTATTCTAGGTTAAGTTAGGTCAGGTGATTTCCCTGCAGGGTTAGGTAATTGGCCCCGCAGGAGCTATAAATAGGTGAAAAGCTATTGTGAAAATACGACGAAATGCACCTTAAGAGGCAATGTCACAAAAGGGACTATACCTGAAATTTAAAAGATACAAAAATAGCCAAAAACGTCCTGTAAAGCAGTCCAACCTCCATGAATTTTTAATAGTTAATTATACTCCATAATGATGGGAACGTTAACATTAAGTTTTAGCCTTCTATCTTTAATTGCAGTTGAAAAAATCACATTTCCCCCTTAGCATTACGTACTGACAGCCATAGTGAATTATAGAGAAGCTAAAAAGTTATATCAACATATCCTACCCTCTTTAAATGGCACTTTAAAACTCTGTTAATTTTTGATTAAGTGGTGTTTCCAAAGATTTATAAGGGCGGTGCGTGAAGGGCACCTAAAATTTTTACTCCCCCTTTGAACTAAAATCAATTAAAGACAACAAGAGTGGCGTATTTGATCAGGTTAGGAATATAGAGTGTAGTTAGTTTTAATGGTTTTTAATGAAAATTGCCATAAAAAAACATGTCTTTTTGTAAGGGTATGTACACAAAAAAAATGCCCCCTTCGGTTCGCACGCCACTGATAATATTAAAAAAAAAACATAAGATTTATACAAGTTTTTTTGGCCCGCGCCTTAGTCCCCCCTTGTCCAACAAACTAGTAGTCAATGAATAATAATTATATTAATCTGAAGAATGGATAATTTAGTTTTTCAAATCAATTCATAATTGCCTTATCCCTTAAGATCCCTCTTAAATACATGATTCACAGCAAATTTGTCAGAAAGCTGTGTATTACACTAGTCTCCAAAGTTCTATAATACCTAACGTTTTCATATTCTTATTAAATTATTAATGTTTGGTTCATGAAGTTGGGTGTCCAAACGTGTCAACCGCTAATTTCAATTGTAATCTACAGAAGTTGTAATTTTGTTTAACATCATTTGGGGTAGATAACATAATTTTATTGGCCATAGTCTTATCCCTTCAGATCCATAAATGTTGTGCTCAAATAAGTAACATCAATGCATATCATATGCTAAAGCTCAGTCCATTTTGACCGCTTTCAAATCTTGTAATTGGCGCATTTATGTTTTCTTTATTTTTACTTTTCTTATTTTGTATTAGTAGATTTTAGTCCTGTGGTAAGTTATATTCTTAAATTTTTCTTTAATTTATCTTAAGAGCACTACTAAAACTAAATATTTGTTAGAAGCTAATCTATAATTCAATTTGTTTACCTAACAGTCCGTACGTAACGATATTGGGAAGTGTAAATTTCTCGGTTGCTAGTAAAAATAGTCAGCTGCTGAAATATTTAGTGAAGATTCCTATGACATATGCGCATCTAATAATATAATATACGTTATATTAAGGTTTCGTGTTTTTAAATGAGTTTTTTATATTCTTTCTTCTTCTCATATTCTTTATTTTGCTCTAACTCACTTTATCTGTTTGTCCATTTCATTATTTTTTTTATTTTTACCATTTTTGTATGTTGTCATCCTAGTTAAATTCCAGTTTTAGATTTATGGTTTTTAAGGGGATCCGATACTGCGACCACAACACCAACTCGTCCAGGAGTCTCCAAACGGCCGCCAAAACAGGATGTGTGGCAGACCAGGGAAAATGCGACTGCCGCAAAAGCTACAACTGCTGCAGCCAAGAAGGATGTGAAACCACAGCCGCAAGCAAGGCCAATTCAACTCTTCAGGTTTGTTTTTTAAGAAAATATAATCTAATAACTTCATAAGAAGCGCAGCTATAATAAGCTAACAATAATATTCTAATCGTATTCTACTACATGACAATTTTGAAATTAGAAGACCTCAACAGTCTTTTTTATTCCTTTTTTGAAAAAAGGCATCTAGTGTTCGGTTCTTCAACCAATTAAAAAAATTACTTTTGCGTAAACAATGATTATAGGCTTTGTCTTTGGAGTGAATGAAAGGATAGATTATTTAACAAAAAAAGTTTGTTTTTGGGATGTCGTTTTCCTATTTTTAAAAAAAAATTGGATTTGGCCTCCAGATTCAGGTGGTGTAGTCCTCCAGGTCGTCTCTGGACAGGTAAAGAGGAAAAAAGTGTTTTTTAGAGTTCAACTTTTAATTTAAAATATGCATCTTTTGTCTTTAAATATGTAAACATTCAAAAAGATGCATATTTTGTTTTATAATTTGACTTCTAAATCTGAACCTGGAGGCCAAATCAAAAAATTTTTTAAAATAAGAAAACTACATCCCAAAATGTGTTATAATCTATCCTCTCACTCCAAAGACAATGCCTATAAGGCTATAATCACTGTTTACGCAAAAGTGTCAGAACTTACCCCCCCCCCCTCCCCCCCTTGTTTGCAAGTATTGTCAATAAATCACTGACTTTGATAATTCGAATCAATTTATGTATTTTGATATTAATCTCTAATATTTCGGATCAAGTCAAGCTGAATATGCCAATGGCAACAAGTCAAACAGAGCGTGCCAATATTCCCCCTAGTCAAGTAGAGTATGCCAATATTCCCCCAAGTCAAGTAGCGTGTGCCAATATTTCATCAAGTAAAGCAAAGTATGCCAATAGTTTATCAAACAAATATGTTTATGTTAGTTTGTCTGTAGGTTTGAGCTTCGCTTTCATGGAAGTTGTCTTCCTTGTTATTGGTATTAATATATGTATGTCTTAAAAGAGGCGGAGATGAGAATTATTAGGGGATTAGGGGATTAATGTTTCCCGTAACTGGATAATTCAAAAAAGGCCGAAAAAATTATGGATAAGGAAATGGAAATTTAGAAATTCTTTTATATAACAGATTGGAATTTATTACAAAGGATTATATTAAAGAGAAACAAGAATGATAATATTTATAGAAGTTCTGTCTAAAGTCAAATAACAACATGTAATATTGTCATATTTAAAGGTATAAAATCGAAAGTACATTTATTCAACATACAAAAATTGGATACTTAATGGACTGACTCTAAATGTGGGGGAAAAAGTTTAAAATGATAGACTGCACGATTAGAAAAAGTTAACTATAGAGTAGCTTCGCTACTTGTATGATCATGACTCAGGATTTAAGAATATTTATTTAAGTCTAATAATTATTATATAGGTTGTCATCTAATTCAACCTACAAATTTACTACTTTATGTACGCAAATATATAAACTAGCAGTTGCGTCCCTAGCATCTAGCAGCTCTCTATTCCAAGTCGTAGAAAAGTTACGAAAATTAGCCTAAAACCATTAAAATTTCAAAATAAAAGATCTCAATAATCGATGGACTGTTATGATTCTTCTTTCAATGAAGCTTCTTATTGGTCCTTCAAAATATCATGATTTTGTTACATAGTTTTTCTTTTTAAAACTTAAATGTAAAGGAGATTTTCAGCTCTCTACTTCCCTCAAATGCCCCTAGAGACATCGAGAGGGGGGCGGGGGTGAAGCCGCTAGTATATATACATAAATTATTTCAAAATTCTAGGAAAAGCATATTTTGACAAGTAAAGCAGAGTATGCCAATATTCCCCCTAGTAAAGCAGAGTATGCCAATATTCCCCCTAGTCAAGTAGAGTATGCCAATATTCCCCCAAGTCAAGTAGCGTGTGCCAAAACAGGCTATTGGCATACTCAGCTTGACTTGATCCAATATTTCTAATATTCTATATTAAAATGACATATAATAGTTCGTATGCATAATGAAGATTTTATAATTATGATGAAATACTTATCACCTTTGATCACTTGAGTCGGTTATTGTCAAGGAAAAACATATTTTTATTGGATTTTAAGGGTTCAAATTGTCTTAATAAACCCTAAAATACTTGGTCATAAGGTTGTGAATTGCTATTTTGTATTTTTGGTAAAAATGCACATCAAAAGAAAAACACATAATGTATTTGCGCGTGCATGTGTAATGTGCAACACACATGTGATGCGTGTGTGTCTGTCTTGGTGACTGTGATGACACACTCTTCCTGATGCTTTTATAACAGCACATGATGGCAATATATAGTTTTCAATCTGTACAACCATTGCACCCTTAGGATAGACGCGCTCGCGCCTTGTGTGTTGTATGCTACGCTTGTACTGTACGTGCATTTTACATTCTCGTTGTTTAAATTTTTGCGCATTTTTTTCATGAAAACACAAATTTTGCAAAAATACTTTTTAGCCAAGTATTGAAAATCCAATAATTTTTTTTTAACTTTAGTATCAATTAAAAAGGACTTATTTTGATATTAAAATGTTATTTAATGTTTTTTTTCTTACTATGACATGATTCGTGATATGATTTGTTAAACATAAACTTTCCTGATAAACAAAAATAATAAAAATAAACTATTTGATTTTTGTTATTTTTCCAACTGGCAATTTTATTTTAAGGTGTGAATTTGACGGTTGTCAGTTTGCCAGTGATAAGAAGAGCGAGCTTGTAAGACACAGGTATAGTTATATTTCATTTACATACCATCCCCTCCCTTCTCGTCCTACTGTACGAACGAACTGACCAATAAATGAGCACCATTGTAGCAACATAAATTGACGAGTGTCAATATATCCACTCATATTTTCCGTAGGTCAAAAACTGTTTTGTGCTCCGCTTCTTATGAGTGTTGACATCTTTGTATAATACCCTTACTTTTACTAGGAGAGAAAACGGTCACGGAGAGGTTGATAACGAACTACTGGAGGATAATGTTTCTATGAACGAGGATCATACCAATCTCAACACTCCTTCAACATCAAAGAAACGTAAATTGACAGGTGGGATTTTGTTAATAAATGGAAGATACTTAGCTGACCAATAGGAAGACGATGTAGAAAAAATTCGACCTTATTATTGGTTTGAAAGTGTACTTATTTTGGAATGAGGATCAGGATCGAACCTGGAACCCGAAATTTACTTAAACACCATTAAAAAGCAAGTTAAAAGGTACCCCCCCCCCCCCCCCTTCCTGACAAACCTATGACTCTTTCTGCGGGGCTCTGGCCCCTAGCCTGCCTGGCCACAGCGCTCGGTCCCCCTAGACTTCCTAGCCGCGGGCGTTCGGCCCTCAAAATTGAAAAAAAAAGTATAAAGTCTTAATCTATTATTGTTTGTTTTAGATGAAAGACAGACAGAGAACATAAAGAAGTCACTAAGCAGCGGTTTCGCCGCCGTATCTACAACTGTAGGCGGCGTACGACATAGTAGCGGTTCGATCGCAGCAACCGCTGCTGGGCGGCAAATTACTTGCGATATCGGCGGCAATTTTGACTTTGAGGCGGCAGATTTGAGCGGTGAGGATAGCGATGAAGAGATGGATATCAACTATTACTGATAGCAAGAAATTTTCAGAAATATCCATGATTATATTTATTTGTTAACTGAAAATTGATAATATTGAAGTTGTAGAGCCAAAGATTAAAAGCTTCGTTTTTTATCATATTTTTTTTAAGTATTTTTTTTCTCCGTTATGGATTAAATAAAATTCAATTTAATTCATAGATTAAAAATCCAGTTTTTTTAAAATCTTGTACATTTTTTATGCCAGATTAGTATTTTATGATCATGTATGATGTACCTATGTAATAAAGTTTTTTTTTCAAGGTTTTTTTTTGTTTGAAACATGTAAATGAAAATTGCACCTTAAACTATTTTTTTGTGGCTCATAACTGTTTTTACTAACAAAGGTTGGAGGCTGAAAAGCTTTTTTGTAAGGTGCAATGCCTGATTTTTTTGATTTTTTCTCTTTACAAATTATCCCATATTTATAATCGTAAAACAAAGAGTTATTTATCATATATTTCATATCATTTAAAAACTGAAAATTATGCCTACATATATCCCTAATAATGTATTTGGAGCGTAATTGCACGACCTAGCGCTCCCCGTGGTGGTCTAACCCCTACGGGAGCCGTTTGCTGTGTTGATATAAACCTAATTATGTGCTTATTAAAATATGAATTTCTATGTATACCTAATGTAAAAAATGAGATTTTCTTTATTATAACAAATATATTCATTATTTTTTTGGTAATAGTGCGTTTTTTATTTCTATTTTGTTCATGTTATGTAACCGAAAAATATCCATAAGATTAATTTGTATGCTTTTACCTAAATATTATTGAAATTGTTATTTGTGAAGAAGTATACTTATAAGTTAAGTTTTGGGTAAAAGAGTAAAAAGTAAGTAGAAAATTAGTCGCTGTTTTAATATACAATACATACATATATGCGGTTCTGTCGTTTTTTCTTGTTCTTTTTACTAATAGTTGTTTGGGCCAAGTTCCTGCCAACTTTAAATTAAATGGAATTTCCGCACCTGAAGTTCACGAAACCTATTTGTAATAATAGTATTAAGTTTGAAATTTGTAATAATCGCGCAACCTTTGCGCAAAATTTTGTCCGTTACAATTTTGTTCCACCTGCCCTTTCTCTTCTTTCCCTCATTTTCATATCCACCCTCCCCTCCTCAACTTCCCACACCCCCCTGGAAAGTTCTCATATAATATGATCATAGCAGGAGAGGGGTGGTGGGGTTTAATATGAAGGGGAAAGTTTTCACTTCAGGCCTTCTTAGGAAAGCATAAATTTAAAAGTTTCTGATGATTTTTATTAATAAGGATTGTTTTTATTTTCTGTTAATATTGGTTTAAAAAGGGTTGTGGCTATATATTTTCACCCCCCCCCCAAAAAAAAAAAAAAAAAACTAACTGGACTAAGAACAAAGCTTCCCCAAAAAGCAAAGTCAACTATTCAGCCAAATACAGTCATCTTTATTAAAAGAAAAACCTTTATGATCTATTACTTCTCCTAAAGCGCTATTCTGATAATGCTCCTTTAATAAATAATTCCAACTGGAAGGATTTAGAGTTTGTAGGGGACGTTAACTCCTAAAAGTTATATCACACAACAGCAAATTATTTTGAAGGGGGAGGTAGGTTGTGCTAAACTTCCGTAGAGGTGTGAGTTTTAAGGCTTAAAAACAGTAGAAGAACGATAATATTCACTAAATATTGAAAAGAACTATATACAAAAACAATTTTTAAAGTTAACATAAACTACCTTTCTTACTACCTACTGTTTTTAAGCCTTAAAACTCGCACCTTTACGGAATTTTAGCACAACCTACCTCCCCCTTAGCCAATTATTTGCAAAGTTTGGTGTACCTTATTTGCCCTAAAGTGTATTCTTATGGAAAGTAGGTAATGTTTGCTATTTTAAAAGTTTTCTATTTTTTGTTATTTTATGTGAACAGACGAACTCTCTAACGGAAGAGAGAGAATTTTTATAAGGAAAAACAGATGGACGTACTGACGTTTTGTGTATGTGTGTGTGTGTGTGTAAGCGAGGGAAATTTAAATTGGTAAGGATTTTTTTTAAGCAAAAAAATCTAAGCATTGGAGAAAATATACCATTTTTTGCCTTATTTCAGTGTTTATAGTAGCAGTTTTTATGTCCTATATTGATATATTGAAATACTATTGTAAAAAAAGAGCATTCTAAAATAGAATTCAAACATATAATTTATTGTTTATTCATTTTTATAAATCTACAAGTTAATATCAATACAGTGGGGTTTTGTCTGAAGCTTAATATCCTAATAACTACTGAACTGATTGAATTCTATTTTAAAAGCGAAGCTTTTCTATAACTAGGGTCGGTCCATCCGTCCTTCCGAGTTAGAGAGCTTTTTTTCGTTAATTTAGGCATGCTAGAATTGTCCTATCAATTTCAAACTTTGCATGGTGATTCCTGTAGTAGTTTGGTACGATTTGGAATGCGTAGCAACTCTAATCATTACCAGAATGCCCGTACGTCCATTTTAAACATGTTGATTTTTCTTTTTTTTGATGACAAATTTTATGTGATTTAATTATCCGTTTGATCTGATTTTTGGTATATAGATTCCTGGGACAACAAAGTACAATATTATAAGCGAAGCAACTCTATAATCAAGTCCTAAAAATGTGAGTATGTCCATAAACATTATCCTGTATCAAGCAGTTTTTCAACAAATTTACTTACAATTTTCCTTCGACTCTTATACTTTTTGTTCTGATTATTTAGTTCTGACACTATACAAGTGTTAATGTCCGTTTGTCCTACCGTTTCAGTACTTCGCTTTTATTGATGTTGTCATCCTTGTTTAATTAAGATTTCCATAGCTCATGTGATGGTTAGTCCATTTCAGTCTCAGGATGGTTTTAGGCTATTTTAATTCTAACACCTCTCTGCCTTTTCGTATACAGAGCCCCTAGAGGCATAGCATATAGGTATTTATAAAGCCAGAGTAAAAGACTCCAACTCGGTTGGACTTACAGACAGACAAACGGAGATATCCTAGTAATATAGAGTATCTGTGGTTGAAATACGTACTTAAGAATTTTCTGTTCAGAATAATACAGTTTTGTCTTGATAAAGGACAGACTATCATGAAGGAAAGTTTAATACTAGTTCATATTTCTTCCTTTCTATCATCCCAGTAGTGAATGTATAAGTATAGAAAAAATATTCCAGACATCTACCTGGCCCGAGTGGTGGAGACCCTGTTCGTCTGCCAGCAAAATGCTTACTCATCTTTTGTAGAAACTTGGCTGTGTTAATATTTCCGGCGTTATTAGCTGATTTCAAAGACACAACACAAAATCGCGACAAGGCACCCGCCCTTTTGGTAGAGTTTAAATAGCGCATGCCCTATCTATTCTTTTACTTAAATATCCCAGTGATTAAAAAGTGGGAAGTTCCATAAATATATATTGGCTGAAGATTAATTTATCGTCAAATCAATGTTACGCACTTTTGTAGAACTAATATTTAATTTTGTAGGCAGAAAAATGTCCCAGCAATCTCGCATCAATCATTCAGCCCCACGGATTTTCAACAATATTCAATGGAATCAGGTTCGTGGAGATATTGACATCGTATTTTCGTAGTAGCTTTTGAAGGTTATTGTTTGGTTAGGTTAGTTAATGATTATGATTGCCCCGCAGGGTTAGAAAATATGCCCCACAGGGGCTAGAAATAGGAGAAAAGTTACTGTGAAAATACGACGGAACCCGAAATTTAGTTTTCTTTCCATGACCCAATTATATGATATTTTGTAGTTATGTACCTGAGGCTAATAAATATGTTTTTTAGTACAACAGTTTCTCTGGTGCTAGTTGCGTAAGTAACACCAAAGAATATCAAGAATGCTTCGACAGATCTACCCATACTAGTCAAATACCGCCATTTGTTGGCACAAAAGAAGGGATGAGAGTTTATTTGATTGTTTAAATTTATTTCTGCTTAATATCAAATTATTAGGTTATAATTTCAGTCAATGGCGTACACTGGATTTTGCCAGGGGGGTTCGCGAGGCGCATCCGGAAATTTTGAAACTGGCCAAGCCTTGATCCAAAATTGGTTTTAATTTGAGTGCGGGATGGATACACCCCTGTTGGTGTCCACCCACCCATTGAAATGTTCCAAAAGCGTTCCTGAATTGGTAAATTTACGCGCGAAGCGCGCAAATTTTTTTTTTAACATCATCTTAAGTTTTAAGGGTGTGACTTTTTATCCTGTCACACCCTCTTGGTTTCATTGAGGGGGTGTATGTAGACCCTAGTGAAGTGAATGTAGGGGAATAGGCATTTTGAAAGTTTAACAACACCCCTTTATTTTGCCATAGAGGTGGATACACCCCCCTTATATTATGTACGCCTCTGATTTCAGAGAAGCTTCAAGCAATTAATGGTAATGATTTACAGAACTTTTTTTATCACAAATTGAAACTCTTACAATAGAAGGTGTTGATAATGAAGAGTCAAACGCCTGCCGCAAGTCAAAGTACCACAGGAAAGGGGACACACTTAAACAATTTAAAGAACAGTTTTTTTGAGGTTTAAAACCGGTTTGTTCCCTAGGAAATTAAATGTTGTTAAACATTATTTGCCAAGGATATGGAAAATTGTATTTAAGTCTTTTTATGCCTACTGATAAGTTGATTAAAAACTTTGATTAAGAAATAGTTTTAGAAAGATTTGATCAGTGCTCGGCAGTTGTCCATTTTAGGAAAAGGTTTAGACATCCAGGTGATTTTTCGGATTATAAAACGTAGGTTTTACTTAGGCTTATGTGCGGCTGCCGAGCCCTTGATTTGATTACCTAAATGTTTAAGAATGTTACTTTTCAAAAATATGAACAGTGGCAATGGGCAGTATACTATAGTACGTGCAAAAGGGACCCCCTACTTCAGAATTAATAAGGTAGGCAATTTAGTAGTTTTTTCTTTTAGATTTTACACCTTTTTTAGCATGTTAGATATTGATTTTTTTTCATTTATGTTTCATTTATAGTATGTCTTTAGGTTATGTTTAGTTAGGTTAAGTATAATTCAAAAGATTCTACTAATAGAGTTTTCTTAATTGCCAGGAACAAAATTATGTATTTTAGCCAGTACAGGGCTGTCCTAAACCTTACCTAACCGAAAATAAGAAAAAATACGATTTTTAACAAAAAAATTTGGCTTGCCAATTTTTTAGCACATTTTTTGCTCGATTTATTTGTGCAAGTTGGCCGAGCTTCCTTGTTTCATAACACAGGAACATAGAGAAATGTTTATTATGTAAAAAAAATACTACTTAGTATTTTTCAGAGATTCAAAAAAACCACATAGACTGTAAATGCTCGTATTTTGATACCTTTGGAAGGCTTTTTTTTATTTTGAACATTTTTACTATACTTTTACTCCCTGAATTAAAAACCTAATATGAGTGTACTGTGTTATATTTTGAATGGGGGAAATTTCAACGGATTTTTCGTCTCCTAGAAAGGATTATCATGATAGGGCAATGGACGTGAAATTGGTTTTCCCTTATTCTTATGTAGCAAATATTTTGACAATCACTTATGATGCAAATCCAAATGTGGGAACGGTCGGTTGGATATCGTATATATAGATTTTTTATCGAGTGGTTTTAAAGATATAAGACAAACATTAAAATTTTTTCCAGTATGGCTTCGAAGCCGATTAATATCCGCTGGATTAGAACCGGTTCTCAGACATACTGAAAAATATGTATAGCATCATATTACAGAAATTTTTCACGAATATTGAAATCAAAATTTTTTTACCAGTTTTGTTGCCCTGGGCCTTCGGCTCCTCGGGTCTAGCAAAACTGGTTTTAGTCTTAAAATTTTTATTATCCGCGGAAAGCTGTCTATAATACGATGTGATAAATAACTATTCTACCATCTGCGTTACTATTAGGCGCGCTGTTGCTCTACAACTTAACTAGTTTTTAATTATGTTAAATCGAGGGAGGGAAAGGACATTTCATTGACTGTGAATTACAGTCCTGGTACCAGCGTTTCGGAGCCGTTTAATTTTGATGCAGCTCCGGCTCCGCGAAGCCGTATCTGGAAATACGGCTCCGGCTCCTGCTCTGGCTCCGGCTCCAGCTCCGGCTCCTACCTTAAAATTTATATATCAATTTTTATTGATTATTGAATTTGATAAAATAATATAAATAATATAAAATATTTTGCTTTTATTTGATTAAAGCTATATAAAAGTAGAAGGATGTGTGTCTATTTGTTAAGTAACAATAGTTTTTCAGTTTATTACATAGAAATAGACCGTTGCCAAATTTTAATATTACTTTAAAAAATCAATTTTAGCTAATCTGGAGCCGGAGCCGTTTTTAACGAAAAATACGGCTCCGGCTTCACCAAAAATGTTGCTGCTCCCGGCTCCGGCTCCGAAACGCTGCCTGGTACCCAAAGTTTTACGACAGAAAATAAGGGGTCTGTATTCGAATAGGGAAAACCTTTAAAGGACCTACTATAGTGTTCCCTTAAATTGAGAACTCGTGAGTAGTGAGATCCTAATGGAAAACCTTGCTACTTTACATAAGAGGATAAACAACCATGGGCGAAAATTTTGTCTTCTCCCCGATTATTATGAGTTAAATACTGCCTTTGATGGCGTTAATTATTTGATATGAGAAAAAAGTACAGATTTATTCAAAATTGATTTATTATTCTACTCCTCCCACCCTAGAAATATTGACTAAGATGCAGTGGCGTGCACATGTTTTGTCGGGAGGGGGGGGGGGGGTGAAATTCATGACGGGGTGAAAGAAGGGGAATGCAGGCTTTCTAATTTTTTTATTTTAAAGGCTGTGTTTAAATTTTGCATCCCCCTCCTACAGGCTTTTGAAAATATGTGTATTTCTATGTACAAAGTTTTACTTGTTTTTACAATAGCGCTTTTAAATCCCCTATTTTACGTATATATATATATATTATTGGACAATGGATATAAAATATACGTGGATATTAAGATTTGGGAAAAATGTCGTTGCTAACGTAGACATCACTTGTTGCTCAGTTCGTTTATCCAGTAGGCGGTTGTAGATGGGGGATCGATATTTTAGCCAGCTACAAGTTTCACTTTACTAGAATACATGATAATCTGGTGTAAGATCTAAGTTTAATAAATCCATTCATAGGACAATAATAAATATAAAAGTGGTAAGAACTCAGACTCTAATCAATGAAAAGAGCTATCCGTTACGGACGGACGGATCAACCCAAATCAGAAAAGCTTCGCTGTAAAAAAATTCAGTTGATTTAATTGAATGTGTAGCACTTTCAAAGGGGTTTTAAATGTGTTTGGTTGTCTAACCTCCAAAATTTCATTTCCAAAATTTGTACAGTTTGTTTAACATTCTCTTTTCTCAGATATTCTTTGGTATGGTCTGAAATCCTTGCTTTCAACAAAAAAAAACAACTAATAATAATGTCATTTTAAGTCAGCCAATGCCACTATTTAATGATTTCAAGTCGACCTAAACAATTGAATTTGTATGTCGATATTTGAATTTCAAATTAGGCTCTGATTGGTTGTATTTTTACTTTTCCAGTTATAAGCCTGACATTGCAGCAGTATGAATGGTTTTTAATGTCTTTTGTTATGACTCAAATCCGTCACTGTTCAGAAAACTAGCGGTTGTGTTAAAACAGTATAAATCTTGAAAATCATCCACATTATGATTTTCTACTGTTTAGTTTTGTACATATGTTAGGAATATTCCCGTCTTTATGTCTTCTAAGATCTCAAAAACGGTCGGAGGGATATTTTTTACTTTTCATGCATGCTTTGTTATAATTCTAGAATTTATTGAGGTAAATTTCTCCTCTGGATTAAATTACTGGTTGAAAAGTTTGGGCACTACTTGTTTGGGACCCATAAATTAAAGAAAAGTACTCAAAGTTTTTGGCCAACGAATGAGATAACGTTTTTATAAAACGGTGGTTACCAGTCTAATTTACAATCCATTGTCCCCTCCCTTCCTGCAAAAAAGGGCAACAACTTTCATTGAACAGATTTTTAACTGTTTGTCCCTTTAAATACGTTCATACGATACAGATAAACATTAAACATTTAATTTCATTTCATTTATCTTATTATAAACTAGTGGCTACGCCCCTAGAGGCCCTTTTTTTATTTATGGGCTTTTTTTATTGGGAGGGTGGTATTAACCTCCCAAAAATTAGTTGTAAACCTTTCTTCGAACCATAAAAGCTATATTGCAAAGATTTTTTATTTTAATTTTCTTACACAATTACAGTATTTAATGTATTTGATGTCATAGCTACTTGACAGAAGATTTTTGTTGGTCCTGGGATGTTTAAAGCTCTATTAACTTTTTTTATAATGAAATGAAACTAGATAGATTCAAATGAGTTTGCTGTTATGCTAAATTTCGAAAATGGTTGATTGGTGAAAAAGAAGAAACACCATAAGATGAAGGGAGTGAACGCTCTACATGGAATTTCTACAAGAATTAAAAGCCCAGGGAAGCTGGTGGAAAAATGGGGAGTGTGCTGTTTGGGTAGCAAATTTCTGGATAGCAAGGATATATTTATTATTCATATTAATAAATAAATGAATATTACGTACAATACATAGGTATATAAAGTCAAATTTTATTTGTATTTTATATTGAAAATTTTCTTCCCAAATGACGTTTCCTAAAAGGTAGGAAGTATGCAACAATGTGTATTCACACATTGTTTTCATACAGGCCATATAAGAAAGCCAAAAATAGAAAGAAGTAAGTTTTTTTTGTTTTTTAGGAGCTTAAAATTTCAATGACTACTAAACCAATAGAGATCTATATTTAGGGAAAGCTTTACATAGGTTACGGGATGAATTTAGGCTATATTTTTAACCCCTATTTTTACAGAGCCTTTAGATGCTACGGGTTAAAGCAAAATTTCACTTAAGAATTGCGAAGATAATTTTGATTTTTCATCCATCATTATTTATAAAAAATGAAGTAATTTTCTTAGTTTTATACCTAATGAAATAGCTTACTGTAATCGTCATCAATTGTTTAGAGCTTCCTAACCCGTTAATGTTTTGTTCTGCTGGTTTTACCCCAAACCGATAGAAACCAAGCTACATGGATGTTTAAAAAGGCATGCGGGTCTTTAGGCTTAGAGCATAATATGTTTAGATAATGTTACACAATTTACAATTTTCTGCCTATTTTATGTGATAAAGTTATGTTTCTTAATTAAGGGATAAGAAATTGAACGATAAATTGATGTACTTCCCCATTGATGATAATCTAAATTACTCTTTTTGTAGATTTAGGATTATTGATTGAAAAGTTTGGACACTGCTAGTTCAGAACCACAATGTAAAAAAAGTACTCAAAGTTTTTGACACAATAATTGAGTGAATTAGGTTGATACTTAGCTAATTTTTATAAGCTAAATTCTTAATTAAAATGCTTAGTGATTTCGTAGAAACACCGTAAAATGAGAGAAAGAGAGAGATATATAGCGGTGTTTGCTTTAAAAGTCGGTTAGAAAAATAGATCTTTCATAATTAGAATAGTGAAGCAAGGGGTCAATATCATTATGTACCCCTCATTTTATTTTAGTTTAGGTATTTAAGAAGGAATATTGAAACTAAAAAAAATCTGTTAAGCCGTTAACTTTTCTTTCAATTAAAAAAAATCATTCGATTTTTTTTCTGTGTTTCTTGCTTTCTAAAGAAATTCTGTTGTAAAAAAGTGGTCTAAACGCACAAGGTCATTTTTAGCTTGGCTTTTAGTAGCTTGTTGCGTCGCTTTTTGGCAGCAAAGCCACTCCATACTTAGGGTCTTACAAATGGAGCTGCAAGGCTTTAGTTGTCCTGCGCTGCGTAATACTAAAGATGCTAAAGATTATATCTTCTGCTATGTTAGTAGTGTAACCTACCTAAGCAATATTTCCAAATCTTCATAAAGTAGTAAGGATTTTGTCTGAAGCTAAAGATCTTAGAAACTGCTGGTCTAAATTGATTGTTCTTTTCAGGACACCTTTATAAATATCTTCGGGTGGTTTTGGGCTTTTTTCTTGACCTCCTTCGCCCTCCCCTAGAGGCTAGGGGCGAAGCAACTAGTTAGAATTAGTATACGAAGATTGTTCAATCAATTTTTTGTTGGCAAGGGTCTGTCTGATAATAAAAGTATCAGAAATGTTTGAAATTTTTTCATAAGATCTCTTAAACTGTGAAACAGATAAAAATTCCATTGGGGATGAAATGGGCTGGTTTGTGAATTTACAGGATGAGAAATAATCCAAGAGAAACTATTTGAGTAATATTAAATTATATAGAAAAGAAAGCTTATTCAGACGCATAAATCACATAAAAAGAATCTTTAAATTAAGTCGTCTGAATGAACTTTTTTAGTTAATTGCGTCAGAAATAATATATATTATATATTCAGTGTATATTATTTTATTTTGTCCCTTTAAATTTGGGGGTCCCTAACAAACCAGCAAATGAATCAACTGTTAAAGATCAGGTTTGGTGGACATTGGGCTGTTTATTACACTAGTCCCCATAGTTTTGTAATAACATTTTCTTATTCATTGGTTTAACAACTTTGGGAACTCTTATTGAAATTTGATTGGTTGGTTCATTTAGTTAAGTGTTATCATGTTTCAACCTTTAATTGTAATTGTGTGTATCATCATTGGGAATGTACAACAATTTATCGTATGCAAACAACATCTAGCTAAACTGCAATAGACTGAAGAGGAGGTCCAGCCAAATATATATCAAAATAAAAAATGTATTGAAAGCATATGTTTTACTTTTGAGGGTGGGGAAGAGTCGATCCCTCCCTTTTTCTATAAATTGAAAAAGACAATACAAACAAACATTCTGTAAAGGAGAAACATATTGGTTTAGCGGTTAGTGAGATACTATGGAACATACAGACTTACACACAGAAAGACATCCTGTTACTCTATAAGATCACTAGCGGCGGCGACCCTAGCATCCAGGAGCTGTAATTCGGGGGCAGAAAAATAGCTTAAAACTATACACAGACTTATTTATAAAAAAATAAATTGGCCTAAAACCATCTCAGGAACCATAGAAGCTTCACTGTAAAGGAGAACCATATCGGGCCAGCGGTTATCGAGATCCTTTGCTACAGACAAAAAAAAACGCTTACTACTTAGGATATAAAAGGGAAACTTTTACTCTATTGTGGTGGTTTGAAAGGGCCCCAAAACTTTTTCCTAAAAGTATTCGCGTCTGTTCTATCCTAACCGATTTTAAGGCTTGCAAGCCGTTTTCTCTATAATACGCAGGGACGTACAAGGATACCACAATAGACGATTAATTGATATACATCCCCAATAATGATGAAACAAATGTTAGACAATTCTAGTTTAAAAAGAACCAATCAAAATTCAATAGAAGTTCATTGTCTTCTCACTCCCTGATAACACGTTAGCTTTTGGGTTTAGAGACAAGATATATAAAAAATTAATTAGAAGATTTAAATAGATTAGTAAGTAAAATATCATTTACTGTAAAGAAATAAGTTGTGTGTGTCCACTATGATTTAGAGACTAGAGACGAATCCACCAGTAGATATTCTTCACTAGCGGCTACGACCCTATAGGTTGCTAGGAGCTTCAAAAAAATTATAAAAATTGTCTGGATTTATTAGAAGTTACACTGTAAAGGAGAACCATATCGGTTCACTGGTAAACGAGATCCTTTGGATTAAATAAGTTCTACTATTCATATTGCGTAGAATAATTGTTCCTGTCTTAAAACGCGTTAAGTTTTCCCCCCTTCCGCGATTTTTAATACAACTCGAAAACACACTTTTTAAAGGACTGTAGCTGTCAGTTTGTTGTAGTACAATAAAATAAGTAAGCAACTTATTTAATACAAGCGACTACGCTACTAGAGGCCTTTTTTTGCACTTTTAGGGAAGAAGGGGGGAGGTGGTTAATTTGGAGCCCCCCCCCCCCTTTAAAAAATAAAACTTCACCGTAAAGGAGAACCATATCATTCCAGCCAGACAGATAAACCTCCCCTTATTCTTATGTAAGGATTAAATTTTCTCTACATTTTTTCTTGGACAGTCTTTTTAAAGAAACGCTTTTTTGTTAACGCATTATCATTTTGACTAAGTATGTTGTAAAAAACCAAAACCATAGTAAAAAAGGACAAAATTAATGGCCTTTAAAAAGAATTTTGACAAAAAATTATGTTTTGTCCTTGAATGTCAGCATTCAAATATGAAATTGTAATTGGGGAGAAAGGGGACATTGGGCTGTTTACTGTTTATTACACTAGTACCCAAAGTTTTATAATAACTGTTTTTTATTCGCTGGCCTAACGATTTTGGGGACTATTATTGACTTCTGATTGGCTGGTTCATTTAGTTGAGTGTTTAAACGTTATAACCACTAACGGGGATGTACATAATTTTATCGGCCATTGTCTTATCCCTTTAGATCCACGAAATAAACACAGCAGACAAAGATTTGTTAGGTAGCATAAAGTAGTATGAAAAGATTTTTCGAGACAAAAAAGTTTATAATTTTTTGAGGTCAAATATACAAAAAAATATACTAAAAAATTTAAAGATTAATACCAGTTTTGTTATCGTCGAGAGGCCGAAGGCCCAGGCTAACAAAACTGGTATTAATCGTTTTAGAAGTTAGTTATAAAAACTTGAATGACTGAAAAGTTGGAGACATTATATTTTTTGGTTTAGAAAGTTTATTTAAAAAGTGCAATAAAACTTTAAATAAGAGCGGAAAAACTGTCAGATGTACATCAAATAAAAATACTAAAAATGATAATAAACAAGGAAGTTCCCAAGCAGCGCAGCTAAATCAAAATTGTAGGCCTAGAATTATTGAAAGCGATAAAAGGACAATTGAGTTAGGGATCTTAAGGGATAAGACGATGGATGATAAATTGTTATTCATTCTCATTGATGATAAACAAAATTACTTCTTTTGAAGATTTAAATTAAATTAAGACATCAAGTTAAGTACCCAAAGTTTAAGCTACTAAATAAGAGAATAAAACTTTGGGTACCATTATGATTTGCAGTCTATGATGTCTCCAAAGCAAGTACAAACGTACAGACTCTAAATGTAAGCAGCTACGCTCCTAAAAAGCCCGCTAGCCGTAGGGAATAAGCCGTATGGTGGAAATTGCCAATTAAGAAGAAAATCTGTTGGAAAATTGATGAACATTTTTCCACCTATTTTTTGGGTAAGGGGGGGGGCAAGGCTTCTCAAAATTTATTTTAGTTTCATGTATTTGACATAAAAAGAACAAAAGTACTTTATTTTAATCCTTATAATAAAATAACATGATGGATGCCTGTCTGTCTCACTAATCGAGAACCGATTTGGTCCTTCTAATAGGTCCGAAATTTGGTGGGGGTCGACTTCCCCCCTTTATCGCTAGTCTTACAATAATATTGGAAAAATTAGTATTCTAATCACGGGTGCACCCTCAGATGTAAAAACTTTATTTTAGTGTTTGGCCAAAATGACTTAGCAATTGTATCTGTAAGTACGTCTAATAACACCCTTTGCTATTATTAAAATCCTAGAAAAATTTTTTTGCAAGAAAATTGCATAAATTCGCAACTTTTTTTAGCACCACTTCTTAACTTGAGTTTTAAAACTTTTATATAAAATCCTTTTTACAAAAAATATCAATAATTACTTAAAATTCAAACCTGAAAGAAAAAAATTCTCATTACACGTGTTAATTTTCATGTTTTAGGTCTTTTTTTGAGGAAAACATAACTTCTCCTTTTTTGACAATAATATATTTTTTTAACAATTCAAAGTAAAATATAATAAAACTTAAATGATTTTTCTTGAATTATCAGTTGAAAATTTCATCAAACATGCAATTTAAGTGATGAAAATTTAATAAAATCATTTTTTGAATGTTTAGAATTACCAATTTTCTACATTTAAAACAAAATGTTAACAAGATTTAAAAACATTCTAACATATAACTTCAAAAATCAATAACATTTTATAAAAAGATGTTTAAAAAAATAAATCATTAAAAGGTATTAAAATGCATTTGAAATTACTTAAAATTAAAACGAGAACATCTTTTTACACTGTATTCTGTGTAATAGAGTTTAAATGACATGATTAGTGTATGAAATATTTCCTAAACTCATTAAGCCTTTTTGTGACTATATTAAAAGTAATTTATTTTGTTTTATATTGTTTTTTTATTCAAATATTTGACAAAACTTTCCCTACGTCAATAAAATAAAGTCAGTTTTTTACTGTTTCCAGGTTTTTCTTTATAATTATAACAATTAAATATAATATAAATCTTCATTATCTTTAATTTGAATTATCATACACATTAAAATGTGAAGTATAAGCTAGAATAGCACTTTTTTCAACGAATATTTTAATGACATTATATCAAAATAATTCCTCTTAAATATCACACAACATATGATTGGGAAGTATAGCCATTTCTTGGAGGTATAATATTTACAAAAATACCATTAATTCTGTTTTTATCAGAAGTTAAAAAAAATTGAACAATTCTAAAACAATGGTTGGCTGTCTAGATATTGAGTACACTAAGACTACGGCTCTGTTCTTTTGAAATATCGTTGCAAAAAGAGGGGTTCTGAAAGTAATCTACCTAATTTTTTTTAAAGAACCAACAAGTACTGTCAGTATCTTTTTTCTTGTAATCTAGCAGACAATCAAATCATAACACAATTTTCATGATAAAATATTCAGGTTTCTACTTCACATTCTAAAAAATATACTGATCAATAAAATGTTCAAAATTTTACTTTGTACTAATTGAAAAAACATGTTGTAATTCTTATTTTAAAGTTACATTTTTATCCCTGACAAAATCATAGACGACTTTTAAAGGCATCTTATCTAAACTTTTTGAAGAAAAACTTAAAAACGTTAATTAACCCATTAGTGCCGAACCGGGCATTAAAACCCGGTTCCGAAAAATGGGAAAAAAACTGGTTTCCGGCTTCATAATTGCATCATTCTCAGTAGGAATCCCCCCTCTACTACCCTGGCTTTCATTTCCCCCTGGAGCAGGTAGTTTAGCTTACTTCCGTTTTCCGGTATAGCTCAACAAAATTTGAAAATCATGAAAATTCAAAATACCCCTTCTAACTTTTTTGTTTTTATAGTAAAGTCGCTAATTTTTTTCGTGAAATCTAATGTTTATTGACAAGTACATCTATTTGTGAATTCGATTTATTCAAATTATTATTTTTTATATGATTTTTTTATCGTTTTTTTACGCCCTATTCACACTTATCCTCAACAGTTTAGCGGATTTAAAACCAACACGCAACAAGCGGTCAATGGATCCTATAAATATACATATTTGCTGAATCAAAACTGGTTTTACCTAAATTTTATCTGTTCCTTCTTCAGGATTATAGAATTTCAAAGATTTTAACCAAAAATGTGCGATGATTTGACTTTAAAATAGCATTTAATCTTAATGTTCATGGCTTATTAATATAAGTTTGTCATATTTGTTGAGGTTTTAAAACAATATTTCTATAGACAATTCAACACTGCATATTTAGGATTTATAACAATGGTTATTTTATGCATTATGAGTGACATAAAAAGTCATATCAAAAGTACTTTTTAATTATTAATTCTAATTGTTTAGATCCTTTGCCGTTTATTACACAAAAGTAAATATTTTTGTTCTAAACCATTTAGAATTTTATATGGATAAAATAATTGATATAATGAACAAGGATGACAACATCAATAAACGCGAAGCAATGAAACGGTAGGACAAACGGACATAAACACTTGTATAGTGTCAGAACTTAATAATCAGAATATAAAAGTACAAGAGTCGAAGCAAAATTGTAAGTAAATTTGTTAAAAAATCTGCTTGATACAGGATAATGTTTATGGACATACTTACATTTTAGGACTTGATTATAGAGTTGCATCGCTTATAATATTGTACTTTGTTGTCCCAGGAATCTATATACCAAAAATCAGATCAAACGGAGAATTAAATCACATAAAATTTGTTGTTAAAAAAGTTGTTAAGTTATCAACATGTTTTAAATGAACGTACGGATATTCTGGTAATGATTATAGAGTTTCTACGCTTTATAATCGTACCAAACTACTACAGGAATGACCATGCAAAGTTTGAAATCAATAGGCACAATCGCTATTTTTTATATTGAGCTAGTATATCTTAATTAAACGCCAAATTATTGTCTTGTGTATTTAAGATTATTTAGCCATTGAAAACAATTATTATTTAATTTTGTATCTTATTTAAGACATGGCAAAACTTTTTTCAAAATGTGATCATAATCTAAATAGGTCAAAGATTTTGGTCCTTGTTGATCTATAATTATATTTTTTTAAAACAAGACTCTTTCAAGATAAAGAATAAAGGATAGAAGCATGTACATACAACAAGTATCTTTAATAATGCAGGATTTTACGTTAACAAACTAATAAAGGTTAGTCTTTAGGTTAGATTAGAAAACCTTTACATCTCAGTTGCTTGATTTTAATTTCTTTTAAAATCAAGCAGCAGAAATGAGATGTAAAGGTTTTCTATATTTATTGTTCGTCTGTCTGTCCATAAAGGATAGATCTTATCGTTAATTTAGGCATTTTATAATTGTCCTATTGATTTTATACTTGGCATGGTTGGTTATTTCTGTAGTAATAGTAAGGTACCATTTAGAAAGCATAGCAATTCTACAATCAATCGTTGTCTATTTACAAAAAGTTGATTTGAAACATTTTTTATATTCCTACTACAAAAAGGTAGAATGTTATAAACAAAGCATATCAAAAATGTAGGAATGTCCATAAACAGTATCCTATATTTTGCAACAAATTTACTTACATTTTTTTAGACTTATACATATACATATATGTATATTTGCTTATTCAGTTATGACACTCTACAATTGTTAATGTTTTTTTGTCCTACCCTTTCATAGATTCACTTTTATGGAAATTGTCATCCTTGTTATTTAATGTATAATCAACTATTAAGTTGTTAACTAATTTGACTAGGTATACTTATTAATAACAGTCCTTTGATATAATCAATTAAAGGCCTAATGTCTTCAACAATCTATTGTTTATGTGGTTGATAACTTAATACTATCGTGTCTTTTTTACATACAAAATTCGAGTGTCAATGCTAATTGTTTCTATATAAACAAGGATGACAACATCTATAAAAGCGAAGCTATGAAACCGTAGGACAAACTGACATTACCATTGTGCAGTTTTTGAAGTGAATAATCAGAATATAAAGTTATAAAAGTCGGAACAAATGTGTAAGTAAATTTGTTTAATTGTTTGTAATTAAAAAACTGTTTAAATACAGGATAATGTTAAAGGACATAATTACATTTTAGGACTTGATTATAAAGATGCTTTGCTTTAAACATTGAACTTTGTTGTCCTAGAATCAGTATTCCAAAAATCAGATCAATTAGATAATTTTTACACATAAAAATTTGTTGTTAAAAAAAGTTAAAATCAACATATTAAAAATGGGCATATGGACATTCTGGTAATGATTATAGAATTGATACGCTTTCTAAACCGTATCTAATTAGTACAGGAATAACCTTGCAAAGTTTGAAATCGATAGGAAAATTCTAACATGTCCAAGTTATGAAAAAGGTAATTGTTCCACCTAAAAAGCTAACTGTTACTGACGGACGGACAGACTAAACGACCCCAATTGTAGAAAAGCTTCAATTTAAAAAAAAGTATATGTTGTAAATCAATTGTGCCAGTATTTTTAGTTAAATGATATGTTTATTTTTTATTACTGTTTTTACTTTCTAAGTTTAAAATTTCAAGGTAATTTGAAGAAAAACAAGCATTAATTAAAGTCAGAAGTTACCCCGTCGACAATTTTATAAGTTATAATTAATCTACAAAAAAAGGGTTTTAAAACAACTACTACTTTCATGTGTTAAGGGTAATATACAGCATATATATTTTACATCAAAGGCCATTTTAAAGTCAAATCATCACACATTTTTTGTTAAAATCTTTGAAATTCTATAATCGCGAAGAAGGAACAGATACAATTTAGGTAAAACCAGTTTTGATTCAGCAAATGTGTCTATTTATAGGATCCATTGGCCGCTAGTTGCGTGTCGGTTTTAAATCTGCTAAACTGTTGAGGAAAAGCGTGTATTATGACCCGGTTCGGCTTGGCCATAAATACCCGACAGTTTTAAAACCCGGCTCGGTTTTGGTTTTTATTACCCGGTTTTAACTTTTCAACCAATAAAAATAACAGTTTACGTCATTAGTAAGGGTTTGAGCCACCCTAATAACCCTAGTAATCTCTATAGGTGTCACCCAATAGTTTTATTCTCGTTTTCTGATATGTAACACCCAAATTTTATATGTTCTTTTTTTGTAGTGTGTGTCTTTTAAAACTTCGAGCAACGGTTTTTTTTACCCGAAAACGGCGGCACCTATAGCCGAAACACTAAATTTGAAATAAATCGCTTCGTATTATACTTGTAGCTCTATAGATTACATGAGGTTGTGTAGTTTTCAATTTCGGATCGTATCAAAGTTCTAAAAAGTGTTAATCTCACTTTTGGCGTTCAAAAATTACATTTTTCGATTTTTGGTCGAAATAACCGGGTTTTTACAGCAAAACCGGGTTTTAACGCCGGCGGAAACCGCCCAAAACGGGTAATAATGCCTGGTTGGTATTTATGGCCGAGCCGAACCGGTTTTTTTTGCAACTTTCCTGTGCATGCCATTAGAGCAAAACAAAAAAATACGAATTCCGTTTTGACCATTATAAAGCTTCCCTGAAACTTTCAGCTCGATCGGCCCATAAAAGTGGCGCTCGGCACCAATGGGTTAAGTATGAAAACTATTTTCTTCGATTTTTCTGAAGTTTTTCTTATCGCATTCTATGGGTTTTTAAAAGCGAAGCTTTTCTATAATTAGGGTCGGTCCGTCCGTCCGTACGTCCGTCACGGATAGCTTTTTTCGTTAATTTAGACATGTTAGAATTGTCCTATCGATTTCAAATTTTGCATGGTGATTCCTTTAGTAGTTAGGTACGATTTAGAAAGCGTAGCATCTCTATAATCATTACCAGAATGTCCGTACGTCCATTTTAAACATGTTGATTTTTTAAATTTTTTAAGTAGCTTTTTTTGTTAATTTAAGCATGTTAGAATTGTCCTATTGATTTCAAATTTTGCATGGTGATTCCTTTAGTAGTTAGGTACGAGTTAGAAAGCGTAGCAACTCTATAATCATTACCAGAATGTCCGTACGTCCATTTTAAACATGTTGATTTTTTTACATTTTTAACAACAAATTTGTATGTGACCTAATTATCCGATTGGTCTGATTTTTGGTATACTGATTCCTTGGACAACAAAGTACAACATTATAAGCGAAGCAACTCTATAATCAAGTCCTAAAAATGTAAGTATGTCTATAATCATTATCCTGTATCAAGCAGTTTTTCAACAACTTTACTTACAATTTTGCTTTGATTCGCATTCTGATTATTCAGTTCTGACATTATACAAGTGTTAATGTCCGTTTGTCCTACCGTTTCAGAGCTTCGCTTTTATGGATGTTGTCATCCTTGTTTATTATCATTTACTTATATCGAAAGTGCCAAACATTTTACCCCAACTTATTCATTTAATAAAAAACGAAGCGTGAATGTTTTGTATTATTTAAATTCTCTAAACTGTTGGGTCATCTTTCCTAGAATCTTTTCGCGCAGCTTCTAGGGGGATGAGAGGTTAATATGTTACCCGTTTATAAAATAACTCATGACTATATTTTTTTGTGTAAATTATTAAATATTTTGTGACTTAAACAATTTTTAACTTCCTTATGATCATTAGTTTTAATAGGCCGTTTCCTTTCATTTGGTTTTTTTGGGGGGTAAAATTGCATAAATTTTTAATTATCTCTCCATTTGTTTTTCCCTTCCTTTTTACCATAATATCGGCTACGCCTCTAGGGGCACTTCAGGGAAGGGTGGGGGGTTGGTAGTCAACACTCCAATATACATTATATTCGTTAAAAAAATATTTTATTTTGGAGCGATTTCTCTTGTAAGAGTAAGGGTATTCTCCCTCAAAAAATGTATAGAACTTCCCAGAACCTATGCGAAGCTTCACTGAAAAGGAGAACCATATGAGTCTAGCGGTTAGCTTGATATTTTGGTACAAACAGACACACATCCTGTTACTTTAATATGAGGCTACATTTTTTCAAATCTCCTTCATTTTTGTCATAATTTGTAAGCGAGATCCTATCGGACTAGCAGAAAAACCTTACTACTTTGTATAAGGACACTGTTTCGGTATGTTTTCTTGTATTCCCTGGCAAGTTCGAACCCATTAATCCCTGTTTCCTTACACCAAATTTCCTAGAGAATGAGTGTGTTACGCGGCATTCCTAACTATCTCCGCGCGGCGCGTGGCTTGTAAACGGACAAAAGAAACGCGCACTTATCCTTTGATTAGTCCCACGTGAAGAGCTACGTGATTGAAAATAATGTATTGCTTGAATATACATGTGCTCTGATGTGTGGAATATCTCAAATAAGCCTTCTGCTTAGTTTGACATCATAATGTGGTAAGAATTTATCTTTAATTCTTAATAATAAGTGTAGTATGGTATATTTTTACGAAGAAATTTAAAAACATTAATTTTTCAACAAATAGACCATTTAACTGCTAACTTTTGACATACGAATATTTTCCTTAATTTTATTGATCATTTGAATCTAAAATTATCAATTTCTGATGCTATTTAATATGTTTCGTGCCAATTTAAAGTTTTTTAGAAATTTTATATTTTTAATTAAATTGAAATCACGCAACCTCGATCTACAAAAATAATAAACCATTAATACTATGTAATTAATTTTTATATTTTTGTTTTAGATTCACCGTTTTCATGGTAATAAATACACATTTGTAAACATTCACATGTTGGTCATTCGGAGGGCTTGGAGATTAAGAATTCGTGAACGGCAAGGAATGCGTTCCGAAACAATGAAAACGAGACAGAACAGATGCAGCTAAGAACATTCTGTGAAGTTTTGTGAATGTGTTGGTTGTGATACCTTACCACACATTATTATTATAGTCATAATCAGTACAGTTAACTTTAGTGACAATTATGGGTCCTAAAAAGAATAAAGGTGAACAATTGAGTAAGCGGCTGCGTCCAGCCGTTGATGCCCTAACCAGTGAGCTAAATAGAGTGATGAAGTTGGTCAGTGATACTTCAGAACTTAATGTTAGACATCTCACTAAGGAATCAATCCTTGTCCATGACAAGTTCGAGACATTTGACAGCATCATGGTCGGTTTTAGCAAGCTTGGTTTGAGAATCCAAGAGCTTGATGAGTTTAGTGACATTTATTCTGATATAGTTACTGTACAAAAAGACTATAGTGCCTTGAAAGACGCTCTTGATGCTATAGAAGAGCTTAGTGACATTCAAAGTGTTGTTGATGTTGTTGGTGATAATTTGCCTAACCATCAGGCTGAACTTTATGATCGATGTTTGAAGATTGTGAAAGTTATTAAAGGGCCATACTTTCCTTTGCCTGATGCAATTATAAACACTTTGTCTGCTTTGATGAAACGTCTGGCTGAGGTTAAGCTTGAACCTGTGAAGCCACCTACGACGACGGCGGGTGCCTCGACAGCATCGCCATTTGTGTCACCGTTTGGCACACCACAGTTCGTCGCCGGTTCTATGTTCACGCCAGGATATATGAATCGTGTCAACGAACGTCTTCTTCCATCTTTCGACGGCCTGGAAGCTTCCTATGTAAGTTTTAAAGACACTTTTAAAAAGCTTACTGTAGGACAAGACCCGTCGTATTTACAGTTATTGTTAAGCAGTGAAAAGGTCTGTAAAAATAAAGAGCTTAGACTCCAGTTAATTCAGATTCAGTCGCATGAATCTCAGTGGGCCTACCTTGACGCACGTTTTAAGTCCAAAACACGTCAGATGCTCTGCCTTTTCAACCAATGGGAGAAGAAGTCTAAACCGTCGGACTCCAACCAGATTGTGACTGTGTTAGCAGAGTTTGGCGGAGCAGTTAGCCAGCTGGAGCAGCTGACTAAAGATGATGAAGATGATGAAGTTACCACTAGCCAGTGGTTGACTGTGATACTTCTTGAGATGTTATCCAAGAAGTTGCCACGTGATTTTCAAGATAAGCTCAATTTATCATTGGGCTCGATGGATGTCCCAAACGTCCCAAAGCTGTTAAAGATTATTGAAGAACAGCGTGGCGCCATTTTAATGAGGTGTTCGACTGATATGGACACCCCCTCTAAGAAGAAAGGTAACCCTGCGACAGCCGCTACCGCCGTAGGTAAACCTGGTAAATCTAAGATGAAGCAGTCATGTTTTGTTAATGGCTGTAGTGAGATGCACTTACTTTACAAGTGCCCAAAATTTCATGACCTGTCAGTGTCAGACAGGAAGAGTATTGTGGAGAGTGCTGGATGCTGTTGGATTTGTTTGCAAAAAGGGCATAAATCTGTGGATTGCCCGAAGGCAGATGTAATAGGCGGCTGCAAAGTGGACAATTGTGGTCAGGCCCATAACAACCTTTTGCATGAGAGTGTTGATATGGCTGCCGCCGTCTATGAAGTACATACTTCCCCTGAGGCGAACCTAATGTTAATGTTACAGCAGTTAGACGTCGTTGATATTAATCGCCAGAAGGTCCCAGTGAACGCCATGTGGGACACTGGTTTAACTACCACAATGGTAACCCAGTCACTTGTTAATAAACTTCAGTTACCTTTTACTGGACGTTCAGCAAGAATTTCTCTAGCTGACGGTGAAGTTAAACGTCTCCCGACGGTCAAGCTATGTTTAATTGATCGACACAAGAATTATCACATATTAGAACCTGTGGTAGTGCCTCTCATTGGTCCAAAAGAGGCGATCTGCTCCATAAATCCTGTGGAGGCAGCTGTTTTGTTTGATATGAAACCTGAAGATTTTACTTTGGTTGATGGGCAGGTTGATTTGCTCGTAGGGCACCTGCACCCATCGATGTTTCCCTACTCTGAACGTTCAGTAGGAGAAACCATGCTTTACTCCAGCCTGTTTGGATCTGGATATTTTGCTGTTAGTGCTAATGGTTTAGCAAAGAGTAGGTATGTTGTCTGCTCAGATGTTCAGCCGCAGCCGACTGTTGGTGCTGCTTGTGATGCTATTATTGAACCTGTTGGTTCTGCTTGTAACGCGGCTGATGAACCTTTTGGTTCTGCTAGTGCCGCAGCCGTTGACAACATGGCTACGGCGTGTGTTGCCGTGGCTAATATTGATAATGATGTTAGTTGTGCTGCAGTTATTCCTGATGATATTGGTAACGATACTGTAGTCGTTGATAACTTTGTTACGGCGGGTGTTGAGCCGCTGAATGATTCGGTTCCAGCCGGACAAGAGCCGACGGGAGTTTCGGTTCCGGCCGGACAAAAGCCAGTAGATGATTCTAAGTTTTATGACAGCCACACTTTTATTACGTGCCCTGGTGGTGTTATGAATCAAGAATCGACTTGGTTGCTGCCAAGCTGGCCGCCCGACGCAGGGTAAGAGGCCTGCCAATGGCGGGTGGAAATATGGCGGGTGTTGCCGCCAGAAAGTCATTGAAATTTTTCAAACCACACATATCTAATCTACAACATGAACTATTATGTGAAAATGATCTTTAAAAAAAAAAATATATCACAAGTTATATATTAGGCTTGTGAAGGGAACCAAATGGGTTCTGTAAAGAATAAGTATTCATTATTCAACTAATTTTATTGTTCATACCTAAGCACAAAAATTCTACAAAACTGTTTAGACTTTTAAAGCAGATTTTAAAAAGATTTTGTTTCTTTAAGTATGATTTTGAAAAGCAAAAGTTCGTGAAATGATTTTTGCAGATTTTAAATTGAGAAAAATAGATTTTTTACAAATTATTTTTCTAGTTTTTTTATGGTTCACGTTTACTTAAAAAAATGTTATTTCTCAGATACTCATATGAAATAATGCATTAAAGTAAAGAACACAACATGTAATATTATTATGATAATGTTTAAAATATTCCTCGTTATTATTTTAAAAGATTATCGCAAAAAATCAAGATATTTGTTTAAATTTGTAAGCAAATCAAAGATTTTCTTTCATTCGGGAGGCAGAGATTCTTAACAATTCATGTACAAAAGTTTTCTTTCACTCCGGGAGCTGGGATTCCTATTAATCCACGCGTTAAGATTTTTTTTCTTCATTCCGAGAGCAGAGATTCGTAGTAATATACGTACCTAGCGGTTTCGGACAATTTTAAACCTTGAGAAAATACTTTTAGCAATTACTTTCCTAGGTACATATATTTTCGTTCATGTTTAAGCATTTATGATAATGAACACGATGTATGGTATTATTAAAATATTGATTAATATTTTATCTGAATGCCACAGAGTTAATTTAAGATAAACTATGCATGTTTTAAATTAACTCTACCTTCATTTTTATCGTATATATTAAAATACTGCTTCAATGTATTTATTTTTTGTAAAAAGAAATTAACCATTTCTTAAGATTTATAAGTAACGCAAATTTTGATACAATTTCGTTTAAACTTTCAGATCGATGCAAGATTTTTTTCATTTGAAATGCAAACTTAAGTTTTTTATACGTTTGCGCAAGTTTTTTCAATGATTTAAGTCTTTTCGGGACCAGGGATTTTTTTCGCGGAAAATTTCCTAGGTACCTGCACAGATATAAACATTTTTATCCTTGTTGGATTGAAATTTGATATGAAAGAAATTAACAAAATGAGAGTTTTACATCATTTAAATATTTCTTTATGATTTATTATAATCACATAAATAATTTAATATAACATGCATATTAAAATTATTACTATTTACCTTTGAACTGATGTACCTAAAGAGAAATTGCAGATTCAGCATTTTAAAGTTCTTTTCTTATATTGAGCTTTTGTTTTATTTTGGTAATTTAATTTGCATATTTCAATTGCAATTTTATTTTACGCAATTTTGATTCACGACGATTTAAAATTATGAAATTTTAATTTTCCGATGTATGATGATTTTTTTACAGTCATATTTTATTTAGATTTAAGTATCTATTTTATTAAACATGTTAGATTTAAGGATTTACCTATCTTATCTAAGAATGTCTAGATGTAAGCCCGAGTATTTTTCCGCTGGAAACAATGCTAATTATTGAGAAGTTTTTTATGAAATTCTACTTTTCTTTTCTAGCAAAAAGATTTAGTAGAAAAAATGTCATTATTTAATCTTTCTTTCTTTTGATGAAAAAGTTTGAGTTGATTATTTAATTATCGATGCGATTTTTAGTATAAAAATCATTTACCTATTTTATTATGTAGGTGCCTAATTGAAGTTTAGGTACTATTGATTATTAATTCATGTATTCGCAATTACATGGTCTGTAATTCTAATTTTATTGAGATTATGAGGCCATGATATAATGAGATGTGTGAGTGGTAAATGTGCAATTCATGTATATTGAATGCTTTTCCCATTCCTTATTCCTATCCTTATGTGGTAGTGGACTCGGTTTGAGTTATTGTGGTATTCGCGAGTTACCCTAATTAATTTTAGGCCTTATGGCCATAACATTTTAAACTCTTGTGGTTTATGTGTTGTGAGATTGTGATTTCGTGGACACTGTCTGCACGCATATTGCAAAGATGAGGTATTGTGTTCGATTCCCAGTGAATAGACGGGTGTGTTTCGGTATGTTTTCTTGTATTCCCTGGCAAGTTCGAACCCATTAATCCCTGTTTCCTTACACCAAATTTCCTAGAGAATGAGTGTGTTACGCGGCATTCCTAACTATCTCCGCGCGGCGCGTGGCTTGTAAACGGACAAAAGAAACGCGCACTTATCCTTTGATTAGTCCCACGTGAAGAGCTACGTGATTGAAAATAATGTATTGCTTGAATATACATGTGCTCTGATGTGTGGAATATCTCAAATAAGCCTTCTGCTTAGTTTGACATCATAATGTGGTAAGAATTTATCTTTAATTCTTAATAATAAGTGTAGTATGGTATATTTTTACGAAGAAATTTAAAAACATTAATTTTTCAACAAATAGACCATTTAACTGCTAACTTTTGACATACGAATATTTTCCTTAATTTTATTGATCATTTGAATCTAAAATTATCAATTTCTGATGCTATTTAATATGTTTCGTGCCAATTTAAAGTTTTTTAGAAATTTTATATTTTTAATTAAATTGAAATCACGCAACCTCGATCTACAAAAATAATAAACCATTAATACTATGTAATTAATTTTTATATTTTTGTTTTAGATTCACCGTTTTCATGGTAATAAATACACATTTGTAAACATTCACATGTTGGTCATTCGGAGGGCTTGGAGATTAAGAATTCGTGAACGGCAAGGAATGCGTTCCGAAACAGACACGTGCACAGATATTTAAAAGAGTCGGTGTATCTCCCTCTCCCAACCGGTGAATGCCCTTGTTTTTATCTCAACAAATTATCAATTTTACCGTTTTCCAAAGAATGTGTTACCCATTGGGAAAATGGTTTAAAAACAATATTATGGTTTTGTCAGGGATACGGGGATAAGACATTGGATAATAATTAAATCTTCCTCCATTTTTTTATGTGTGAAATTCTTTCTTAAAACAATTAAGGTATATTAAGCAGGGATCTAAA
Organism: Acartia tonsa; assembly: GCF_053477335.1. Classification (NCBI taxonomy): domain Eukaryota; kingdom Metazoa; phylum Arthropoda; class Copepoda; order Calanoida; family Acartiidae; genus Acartia; species Acartia tonsa. The sequence goes on along the minus strand of NC_137271.1, from coordinate 14,007,283 downwards.
GGGATAAACCAAAGGCCGAAAAATTGATATACATTATACATCCCCAATGATACACAAAATTACCGCTTTTTTAGATTACAATTAAATTCTGTACCTAGATTAAATCAAAATTCAATACAAGTCCCAAAGGTTGTTATTACTTGTTAAGCTTACAAATAAGAAAACGTAATTATAATACTTTGGGTACTAGTGTAATAAACAGCCCTATGTCTTCTCCATCCCTGTATAGAAAGGGTTGTTGTTTTATGTTGTTGCCACTGTTACTCTTCTCCCTGGGTTTTGCTTATATTGTTGTAAGTACATGTGTTGCATATTTGAAGCCAGGCTTAACTAGAAAAGTGCATTTTTCCCGTAAAAATACAAAAAATGATACTTACAACTTTGTGTGCTGTTTTTTTTCATTTTTTGTATATTTTGATAATAAATTTTCTCAGCCATACTGAAAAATTGTAAATAGCATCTTAATACAAACATTTTCCACAAATATCAAAATAAAAAACTTAAAATCAATACAATTTTTGTTGGCCCCAGTCAGCTACACATGGATTATCATGTTATCATTTTTCAGTATGGCTCTGAATCGGTTCTAATCCGGTACATTGCAGACGCCGTTTTCTAGTTGTTCTAACAAATTTGCTATCTTTCATCTATTAAAGTAATATATATAGAGTGATAAATAGCTATGAAACCATTTTCTTTTTTCAAAGACCCCAGAGATGGGTTTTTGAGAAAAGAATGCCGCGTTTTTTTTGACATGTCAAAAAAACAGAGTATACAACTATTTATTTAATTATTTCGCTTTTGTTGGAACAGCCTTCATAGAAGAAAAACAAATTATCTTAAATCTATTTTGGCTGCATATTAATAAATGCACGTTTTAGAGCTGTATTAGATATTATACAAATGGCTAAAATACTAATTTTAAAATTTTAAATTCTTTTGTTTTATACTCTGTTGAACGAAGACGATTGAACAAAGACGATATCGTCTTCGTTCAATCAATCAATGTCTTAAAAAATGCCGAAAAAACGCGGCATTCTTTCTCAAAAACCCATCTCTGACGCTGCAGAAGGTTGTTTATCGATAAAAATTTTGCTTTCTCACTTAGCTGCTAGAAAGCTCATAAGCTGTCATTGGAATAAGATTTGAAGGAACTTTACTAATTAATCAAAACCACCGTATATTTTGGTATAAGGATTTGGGGGACCTTTATTTTAATTAAAGTCATGTGACCTAATGTACAAGAGTTAAAACAAGGGGGGGGGGAAGTTTTGACACATTTGCGTAAACCTGGCACCCTGGCTTTATCTTTGGACTGAGAGGGTAGGTTATTAGGGATAAAATCATTCTTATATGATGAATTTCACGAAGTTGTAAGATTTTTTGGATAGGCCTCCAGGTTCCGGAGCTCCAGGCCTCCAGGTGGTCTCTGGACAGGTAAAAAAATAAAAAATTTCTTATTTGGACAGTTAGAGGTAAGTTTATAAAACAACATAACCTTCTTTTAATATATTATTTACATATTTGAAGAAAAAATTACAATCGGCCTCCAGGTTCAGGTGCTGGAGGCCTCCAGGTGGCCTCTGGACAGGTAAAAAATCAAAATTTCTTATTTGGACAGTTAGAGGTAAGTTTATAAAACAACATAACCTTCTTTTAATATATTATTTACATATTTGAAGAAAAAATTACAATCGGCCTCCAGGTTCAGGTGCTGGAGGCCTCCAGGTGGCCTCTGGACAGGTAAAAATCAAAATTTCTTATTTATACAGTTAGAGGTAAGTTTATAAAACAACATAACCTTCTTTAATATATCATTTAAATATTTGAAGAAAAAATTACAATTGGCCTCCAGGTTCAGGTGCTGGAGGCCTCCAGGTGGCCTCTTGACAGGTAAAAAATCTAAATTTACTTATTTGAACAGTTAGACGTAAGTTTATAAAACAACATAACCTTCTTTTAATATATCATTTAAATATTTGAAGAAAAAATTACAATTGGCCTCCAGGTTCAGGTGCTGGAGGCCTCCAGGTGGCCTCTGGACAGGTAAAAAATCAAAATTTCTTATTTGAACAGTTAGAGGTAAGTTTATAAAACAACATAACCTTCTTTTAATATATTATTTAAATATTCCAAGAAAAAATTACAATTGGCCTCCAGGTTCAGGTGCTGGAGGCCTCCAGGTGGCCTCTGGACAGGTAAAAAATCAAAATTTCTTATTTGAACAGTTAGAGGTAAGTTTATAAAACAACATAACCTTCTTTTAATATATTATTTAAATATTCCAAGAAAAAATTACAATTGGCCTCCAGGTTCAGGTGCTGGAGGCCTCCAGGTGGCCTCTGGACAGGTAAAAAATCAAAATTTCTTATTTGAACAGTTAGAGGTCAACTTATAAAACAACAAAACCTTCTTTTAATATATTATTTATTATATTATTATTGATTCCCAACGTTCCCTAGCATAAAATATGGAAGGTAATTTTCAATGAGGTAGGTAATTAATATAATAAAAAAATATGTTTATTTTCAATTATTGAGGTAAATATTTTTAAGGTTAAACCTGAAATACATAAATAACATTTAAAAATATGCTTACTTTGTTTTACAAGTTTACCTCTAACTGTTCAAACAAGAAATTTTGATTTTTTACCTGTCCAGAGGCCACCTGGAGGCCTGCACCACCTGAACCTGGAGGCCAATAGTAATTTTGTCTTTAAATATGTAAATAACATATTAAAAGAAGGTTATTTTGTTTTTTAAAATTAATTCTAACTGTTCAAATAAGAAATTTTGATTTTTTACCTGTCCAGAGGCCACCTGGAGGCCTGCAGCAGCTGAACCTGGAGGCCGATTGTAAATTTTCTCCAAATATGTAAGTAATATATTAAAAAAAGGTTATTTTGTTTTATAAACTTACTTCTAACTGTTCAAATAAGAAATTTTGATTTTTTACCTGTCCAGAGGCCACCTGGAGGCCTGCAGCAGCTGAACCTGGAGGCCAATTGTAATTTTTTCTCCAAATATGTAAGTAATATATTAAAAAAAGGTTATTTTGTTTTATAAACTTACCTCTAACTGTTCAAATAAGAAATTTTGATTTTTTACCTGTCCAGAGGCCACCTGGAGGCCTGCACCACCTGAACCTGGAGGCTGATCCTAATTTTTTCTTCAAATATGTAAGTAATATATTAAAAGAAGGTTATGTTGTTTTATAAACTTACCTCTAACTGTTTTAATAAGAAATTTTGATTTTTTACCTGTCCAGAGGCCATCTGGAGGCCTGCAGCACCTGAACCTGGAAGCCGATTGTAATTTTTTCTTCAAATATATAAATAATATATTAAAAGAAGCTTATGTTGTTTAATAAACTTACCTCTAACTGTTCAAATTAGAAATTTTTATTTTTTACCTGTCAAGAGGCCACCTGGAGGCCTGCAGCACCTGAACCTGAGGGCTAATCCTAATTTTTTCTTCAAATATGTAAGTAATATATTAAAAGAAGGTTATGTTGTTTTATAAACTTACCTCTAACTGTTTTAATAAGAAATTTAGATTTTTTACCTGTCCAGAGGCCATCTGGAGGCCTGCAGCACCTGAACCTGGAAGCCGATTGTAATTTTTTCTTCAAATATTTAAATAATATATTAAAAGAAGCTTATGTTGTTTAATAAACTTACCTCTAACTGTTCAAATTAGAAATTTTAATTTTTTTCCTGTCCAGAGGCCACCTGGAGGCCTGCAGCACCGGAACCTGAGGGCTGATCCTAATTTTTTCTTCAAATATGTAAATAATATATTAAAAGAAGGTTATGTTGTTTTATAAACTTACCTCTAACTGTTTTAATAAGAAATTTAGATTTTTTACCTGTCCAGAGGCCACCTGGAGGCCTGCAGCACCTGAACCTGGAGGCCGATCCTAATTTTTTCTTCAAATATGTAAATAATATAGTAAAAGAAGCTTATGTTGTTTTATAAACATACCTCTAACTGTCCAAATAAGAAATTTTGATTTTTTACCTGTCCAGAGGCCACCTGGAGGCCTCCAGCACCTGAACCTGGAGGCCGATTGTAATTTTTTCTTCAAATATGTAAATAATATATTAAAAGAAGGTTATGTTGTTTTATAAACTTACCTCTAACTGTCCAAATAAGAAATTTTTTATTTTTTTACCTGTCCAGAGACCACCTGGAGGCCTGGAGCTCCGGAACCTGGAGGCCTATCCAAAAAATCTTAAAAACTTCGTGAAATTCATCATATAAGAATGATTTTATCCCTAATAACCTATCCTCTCAGTCCAAAGATAAAGCCAGGGTGCCAGGTTTACGCAAATGTGTCAAAACTTCCCCCCCCCTTAAATCAAAAGATTTTAGTGTAAAACTATTTGTAAATAAGAGTATAAGAATAAGATATTGTTGTCAACGACAAAAAATAAATGTTTTGCCTAATTTTTGTAAAAATTTAGAGCATATTTATCATTTAAAATCAATGCTATCTTTTCAAAAGTGTTTCCATTAATTTGATTGTGTTTTGTAAGCAAAACCTGTTTTTTATTATTTGTACTGTTTAATTTTATTTGAATATTTATTTCAAAGATAGCAATTTTTTTAAAAAATAACCTAAGATGAATGTCGGAATTTTCTTATTAAACATAATAATGTATATATAATTAGAATAGTAAGACCTTGAAAATAAGCAAAAAATTATTATATGATAATTATCAGTAAATCTAAAAGAATTTAAACGTAATTATTAAAAAGCTAGCTTCAAAAAATAATAATACATTTTTTATTCAAATACTATAGCACATTCTAACAAGGATGATGATATCAAGTTTAGCAACATTTAACAAATATGTCTTTCAAAAATCAGTTGATTTATTGCATGAAATATTGAAAATGTATATAGCAATTTACAGATTTTTATTATTTTCAGGAACTTAAAATAATTACATTCATTTTGTAACTGTAAAAGCAGAGTATAGCATGTATAGTGTCATAAATGAGCTACAATTTGAAATAATTTACATATATTTATTGGGATATAATATCCTTTTATAAAAGGCAAATACAGATTGATTTTAATTACAAGTTCATTGAAAAAGAATCCGGACTTTCTGATGGATAGACAAAGTGAATTATAGAGTAGCTTTGCTACTAAATATGACATATACACAGGCATGCGCTTTGGTTCAGTTCACATTGCTATGGACAGTTAAACTATTTAGGAAAGTTGTAAGGAAGAAAGTTATCTATCTAGTACTAAGATAAAGATTTAAAAGCCTTCTAAAAAAAGAAATATATTTTTAAAAACAAATTAAATCTATAGTGCTGTTAACTTGAACTTTAATATTGTTATTATAAAAATGGAAATAATCTCTACTTTCCGAAATAATTGTACTCAAGACAGCTTGTAATGAAATTACTATCCAGATTTTTACGATTTTATAATTTTTTTGACAACGCCAAAATTGTTTTTTTAATATATTAATTTTAAGATATTTGCATTATCTATAAAGGACAAACACAAATACATAATAAATTTTATAGTTAGGGTAATGTTTCTAAAAATGAAAAACCCTGTATAAAACTCTCCATTTTAGAGTCTAAGCTGTCAAATTTCTTGAGCAATGGGATTGTGTTGGTAGGTCTTTGCGATAGTTCTATATAGTCATGTACCCTTGCTCCCTCTATTCTCTAACTTTATTTTTCATCTTACTGTTTACCTCACACGATGGCTTATATGTGCCCTAGTACAAGTGTTCATAAAATGCAACACAAATTAAAGATAGCAAGTCGTGCGAAGCTTTCAAAGAAAATTTGGATCATGGAAAGAAAACTTAGTAGTGGGTTATGTCGTATTTTCACAGTAGGTTTTGATGGGTTCTTTTAGGTTAGGTTAGGCAAGGTAAATGTTAATGAAATAGGAGAAAAGCTACTGTGAAAATACACGCTACTTTGTTTTCTTTTCATGATCCAAAAATTTAAATTGGTATTCCTTTCCTGTAATAGGTAGGTTGCCCAATGTATTTCTTTTTCTTGCATTTTTATGCGATTTTTATCTAAAATTGAGATACTTTTAACAAATAGCAACTTAAAAAATTTAATAATTTTACGGCTAATTTAAAATCCTATTTCTTCGGCTGAATTGTTTGAACATTTTTCAAAAGTATTTAAAGGATTATTTCCATTTTTTCTCATAACCAGCAAATTCAAAATATTTCTACAACTACATATTTGACCTACTAATACGACACGCTATTATCCCTCTTTCTTGCCGTTATTACATCAACATAGGACTAATGTAGTAAAGCTTAATGTTGGTCATAGTGCAGTATATGAATATCAGTCAAAAAGATAGAGTTTCAGGTTCTTTTAGGTTAGGTTAGGCAAGGTAAATGTTAATGAAATAGGAGAAAAGCTACTGTGAAAATACACGCTACTTTGTTTTCTTTTCATGATCCAAAAATTTAAATTGGTATTCCTTTCCTGTAATAGGTAGGTTGCCCAATGTATTTCTTTTTCTTGCATTTTTATGCGATTTTTATCTAAAATTGAGATACTTTTAACAAATAGCAACTTAAAAAATTTAATAATTTTACGGCTAATTTAAAATCCTATTTCTTCGGCTGAATTGTTTGAACATTTTTCAAAAGTATTTAAAGGATTATTTCCATTTTTTCTCATAACCAGCAAATTCAAAATATTTCTACAACTACATATTTGACCTACTAATACGACACGCTATTATCCCTCTTTCTTGCCGTTATTACATCAACATAGGACTAATGTAGTAAAGCTTAATGTTGGTCATAGTGCAGTATATGAATATCTGTTTCATGTATTTTTATACAGTTTATTCCATTGAAATGACGGCGAATTTTTGTATAATGTGACTGATTTTAGAAAAAATCATAAATTGCTGGAATTAATTTTGGACTCCTAAGACCATCCGAGAAGGCCTTAATCTAAAAATGAAATAGCCCAAAACCATCCCACGACCAATGTGTAGCGTTTCTAAAATGGAAAACACAATCATTTCTGTAGTTATCGAAATCTTAAACTTTAGACAAAAAAAAACCCTAATACTTCATATAATAGGATGACTAAATATACTTATGGTGACGTAATAACTACATGATTTTTAGACATGTTAATGTATAATACTTTACTGTTACTTTTCAAAATTAATGTAACTATTGGACATGATAGTACTTGTTTCAAAAGATAGTTTATAGCTGAACAAATTAGAATCTTAATTAATCTACATAAATCGGTCAATTGATCCAAATTTAATAATTGATTGAACAAAAATAGGAATTCTATATATTTCAATTGACAAGAACAACAATATCCTTAAGTAGCAAATTAAGTATAGTAACTATTTCGTAGCTTTTTTCTGTAGATTATAATTTTTGCAATCTTTTTCCATGTAATAAAGTTGCGTTAGAAGAAAATTTTTATTAATATAATCACTAAACTACAGATTTGTTGGCCCCGATGGACGGAAGGCCTTGGCCAAAAAATTAGTATTAATTTTGTGATTTTCATTCTAGTATTCGTAGAATATCGTCTCTAATATGATGCGATAAATGATTTTTCAGTATGACCCAGAACCCCATTCTAATTTAGGGGATACTAATAGGTTTAGATGCCATACAGGAAAGAACTATATAGTTTAAACGGCCAGACAGACTGAATTTAAACGTAGTTTTGCTGTACAAAATTTTTATCTCATAGACTTAAAAATATTTCAAGTATTCTATGCTTTATTATATGCAAAATTCTAGAGGTAAAGGAATAAGTAAATATGTTTAAATTCAAAATTTTTAGTTTTTGTTTTCCATAGCTTACAGAATAGGTGTAAGGTAGAAAATTCTACACAAGTTAGCCTCAGCAAAATTGCATGTTTTATTTATTTAAGTAAATGTCTTTCTATTTGTTCGTTAATATCTCTGTCAAGTTATAACGGCTTAAGCCTAAACTTTTGTCGAAGGTTATCAAAGCCTTTGAAATTCTATCGATATGCCCTTTCAGTGGTTTATGTTGATTATATAGCTTTCATTAGAAGTGGTTGTGGCTGACATAACATCGACATTTTGATAGTCTAACATTACTATTTTAAGTAACATCTAGCAACTATTGTAATAGTAACTTTTTAATTGCATTTTTATTTGTTGATATAAAAACAGCAAAAAGGAACATAATTTCTATATTCTATATTAAAGACTTAGGTTTGTTCATTTTTTTTTCATTGGCCTGTCCTTGCAACTCTGATCTATATATACCTTCTATTTTTGTTTATTTATGATAGACAAGGCAGAAAATCTGGTGTGCATACTTTTAAGCTAAATAATCGGACATAGGAATATTCCAACTAATAAAAAGTCAACTAATTTGTCGCTAAATGTTCAAATAGATAGTAATTTCATGATATTTCTTAAGATAGTTATTGTTGGTGGGTCAAAAATAGAGAAGAAATATTGTTAACTTATAGGTGCAAATTTAACGTCTTCTGCCTGTCTGTCTATATTTTCCGTATCTCGCTAACCGCTGTACCGATATTTTTCTCCTTTAAAAGGTAGTTTTAGTCTCTCCTAGGTTCAGGAAGGTTTTTAACTTTTTTTTTGGGGGGGGGGGGGAGAAAGAGCACAACCACCCTTTCAAGATAAATGTGCACCTAGAGGCTTCTATATTATTGCGAGACTCAAATTCGACAACAAACAAATTTCTGTTACTTTGTATGGACACCGTATAGTGAGATAGGTATCCTAACTGAACTCAACCTACCCTAGTACACAACAATAATCAAAATATTCCATCTTTAGACAACAGGTAGTTCTTTCAATCTGTTGGAAATTTACATTTTATTAGCGAAATATAGCATAAACATTCTATAAGGTTATGGGTTATTATTAAATTTTTATCCTTAAAATTCTTACTTCGATAGCTGAAATGTTTTGTACATCAATAATATATAGATTTTTACAACAATTTACATTTAAAAAAAGATTAATAACACATTCAAATGGCGCAATTGAATAAGTACATCAGACCGACGGGAGTACGGTAATACTATAGTAATTGAAAAGCTTAACTTACAATTTAAACTATAATTCATAAAACAGAATGGCAATAAAAATTTAAATTTTCATATCATTGCTAATAAATGATATTTTTCATAATGAAAACATACCTGCTTAGGACGAGAAAGGTACCGTTACCCTCCCCCTCCCCTCCCCCCAATATGAACCAACCCTTTCTATTCTTTATAAGTGTATTGAAAACCATTGAGAATTGTATTTTATAAAATTGTAGCCTGTCCAAAAAAATCAAAAAATACTTTACATGACTTATAATACAGGCTACAAAATCATTTCATGGATCTTGCACCAGATTATGAAGAATTCTAATTAAGCGAAACTTGTAGCTGGCTAAAATCAATCCCCCGTCACCCCATCACCTCCCCTCCTACTGAATGAACGAACTGGCCAATAAATGATGACTTTGTTACCTACCTTCATTGACGACAATTTTTTCTCTGTCTTAATATCTACGTATATTCTATAAACATTGGGCTACATTAATGAATCAAACAAAACAGCCTTAAACTCAAAAAAGTGTTAAATTCTAGCTAATATAGATGAAAATGAAGTCATTATTTCTTTAGTTGACATTTCCCTGATGTAATATTATGTTTCTCTATTATCAATGAAGAAATTATTTTATTTCTTATTTTGAACCAGTCTAATTTTTAAAAACATAGGGGAAATCAAAAGCTGAGAGAAAGAAGGGGAAATGGTTATTTCCCCCTTCCCATCCCTTTTTATCAACCACCCCTTGTTTATCCCCTCCCCCTGTTTTATTGCCCCAGGGTAAAGGTTGACCGACAGAATTTGTTACATGAGGATTATCCCGGTCGATGACAAATTAAATCCACGCTGTATCACGGGATGGGGGCGTGATTGAAATATGTAGTATACTCCTTTGATTAAACTCAATTTACGGGTTTTTATATAATTGCAACGTAGTTATAAGACTTTTGGTAGCAACAAATTGAGACGTTGGGTATCCCTCTAACTGAACCGATTTTTGATTAGTCAACGGTCTAAATTTGTCTCGGCCAGGATATGATTAAAAGCCTAAATCGGCCAAGGAATAGCCGAGTACAATATTTTTAAACTTAAAAAATTAAAAATAAAGAGCTAAATGATTTATTGTGTCTTTCTCTTTTTATCGACAGACGCACTTGGATATATTATTTTCATAATTAATTATATGTATTTCCCATGTTAACGTCACCTTATGTGTAAATTTGGTGAGCCACAGTATTGAGTAGCGTTGTTAAGTTAGGATGGAAGAATTTTGTAATGAAAGCAAAAGTGGGGTAGAGGATAAGGGATGGGGTAAAACGGGTTATCATAATGTTTTATTTTCTTGACTTTAAGTTAAACTCTATCGATTATCCCTACACACACTCCCCCCCCCCCCCCTGCTGCACCCTCCCCCAGAATATATTCATAATAAATACACAATAACACATGAGGGGGTGGGGGTTTAGATCATTATATGTGTCCTGTCCCCTCCCTAATTTAAATTTTAAGGGGGTGTATTATATATGTCCTGCCCCACCCCTACCCCAATGTAATATGGTGGTAATAACAATATATTTGTTATTTACAAGAAAAAGAACGGTTATAGTTTAATATTTCATATTATTTATTTTTGATAAAATTCTAATAAACAATTTTATTAAATGCACTTAATTAGTTAAGTCAATATGATTCAATCCGCCCAAGTGGGTATTTTTTAACGATTTAAAAAAAAACATAAAATGCATAATTTTTTGAGATATACCATACATAGTCTTGAATGAATATAAAACCATTAATGAAATAAAAGAAAGATTGTCCTTGCGATTTTAAATTGTTAGCTTGTCGTCTATGCTTAAATTGTTATATAGCTTGTGTATATGATTGTTCTTGTTTATAGATATTATTTATTTTTTTTTAATTATTAAATTCACGAAACCAATCAACAAATAATTTAATGTAAAGGCTAAATAAATGAAATGAACATTTGCACTGAATGATAAATTGAAATACACGTAACCCCAATCATGATGAACTAAATTACCTTATTGTTAATGAAAATTGGCTACAGCTATGCATCAACTAATCAAAATTCAAAATAGTCCAAACATTTTTTATTGATCCAATGGAATAACATGTCTTTAAAACTTTCTAAACCTTTGCTAAACATCTCAATTTCAGATAACTCTAAGCTTCACATAGGTCCCGGTGTGGGTTTTAGCTATTTATGTCTAGATTTAAGTATTGGGATGGTTATTGGCTGTATTTTGCTGCCTCTTTAAATAAAGCCCTCTAGATGCCCTAGACGCAACCGCTAGTTGGTCAAAAAGTAAAACAAATACAAAATAAAACTTCTCTGAAAAATAATGCAAAGAGAGCCTCGCTCCTTAAATAAATTTTTTTTTCTAGCTTTACTACCCCCCCCCCTCCCCCCTCCAGGGCAGATACCATATTAAAAGCTTGGGACGAAGCTGGTATTACTGTTAACAAGAAGGACAGCATCCATAAGAAGCAAAGCACAAAAAAATCATAATAAGGTTTACGTCTATCTAAGCAGACATGAGAAAAAATAACATATAAGAGTAGATGCGCTTATGTCATCTTAACTGGAAATTTCATCTTTCTATCTTCAATAGCAGCAGAGAAAATCACATTTCCCCCATAGCGTACTAACTGACGGACAGACAAAGTGAATTATAGAGTAATATTGAATGGTTACTAAAAATGCTTGTAGCTGATCGATTTACACCTTGATGTAATTTCCTATAGATAATATGAAAAGTGTTCTATTAAAATAACAAATTTTTTAGCAGTCTATCTTTAAAAGCAACTGAGTGAAAATACTGTTTCCTTCAGGCGTAAATTTGAAAATCATTAGAAGTTTTGCTACTAAGAATAATTTTTGTTTATGTAGGTAATCAAAATAATATTTGGATTTTTTAATGTGTAATATTTTCGGTATTGTATGAACATATATATATTTGATATAGATGCTTCTTAATTATGTGTAATTAACACACTTTAGCTAACTACAAGTTCACTGCATTTTATAAGGGGAGCTTGGTTTCAGTTAGATCAACCATTATTACCTCGTCAAACTAGGGCCATTGTCGACTCAAGAAAACTATCTCTTTAAAATTGTGCGATCTTGGACTAGAAGTACTAACCTTGTATAAAATTAAGATGAGTCTGTTTTAAGGCAAAGCCATTCCCCCGGCCCTACTTTTACCATTAGATACAGGCAAAGGCCTGGCATAGCAGAAGTAAATACTAATATATGAATTTCTCCATTCTCATGGTGCTGTCCAGACTACTCTAACCAAACAACTCGAGAAATTAGCGGATATAAATATTGAATTCATTAATTAAAAAAGCAGCGGTTCAACGAAAAATTATTGATCTAACTTTCATGGTTTCAGTTTTTTACATTATTTGGAAAGAAAAAAACAATTAATTATGTTTAGTAGCTCATAACAAAAATCAAAAGTTTGATTTGATCTAAAATTTGAAAATCACATACTTTAGAGGTTATCAGTTTCTTGGGGTGGGGGGGGGGGGAGGGTGCATGATTTTCTAACACAATTTCATCTAAATTAGAGAGTAGCTACACTACAACACAGGATAACGGAAATATATATACTGAAAAGAATTAGGTTAAAAACAATTGTCTTTGTTGTTTGTCGGTAGGTTTAATTTTATGTAAATGCAGCCTAAATTAGTACAATTATCTAGGCTATCTATTGTCCAAAGAAACACTGGCAGATATTCATTTATTTACAGGGATCTGTTAACATCTTTGTTTTTCAAGCTTGCTTTTTCAAGCTTTACTTTTTGAGGAAGCTTCATACTATTCATATAGCTTTATACAATTAAATAGATTAAATAACATGTAAAGCTTTTGTATAATGCATAACTCAATTAGAACAACGAGATTTTAACGGACAAACAAACAAAAAACAACCATCCCGATATCTTAGTGAACATTCCTTAAAATGGAAAAATCATTCAATTTTGTGGGGTTATCGAGATCGTTAACAAACAAAAAAAAGCCTACTACTTATACAACAGGATTCTTTTATTAAATGAAATGAATATATTCTATATGTAAAAAAACTTTAGTTTTACTTCTCTTCAATTGGATAGGCAGTAAAATTTAAATTCAAAGTTTACGATTAAGCTTAAGTATACATTAACAGTTAAAAAGTGAAATTTCACTAAAAGCCAAATAAAATTCAGATAAAAACAATCCCCCTCAAACCTTAAAAATTCAACGTGAATTGGGTCAAGACGGAATTTGACCCCACCCCACCCCACCCCCCTAAATATCACCCCACCCATGCAGCGAAAACTTTTCACCAAAAATGCTAAGTAAAGCAGCTGTAATTAACTTTTTCTTTTTTTCCCAAAAAGAATTTTTGGCGCAATTTTTTAAAAATTTTTAACTGGGTCAAAGTCAACGTAAAAGTAGCCAATGAATTTTGACCATTATATTGGGATATGTATTCGGAAAATTAGTATACTTATATAGAAATAACAGGATGTCTATCAGTCTGTCTGTGTGTACCTTAAGATCTCAATAACCACGGACTAAAGTGTTCTCCTTTTATTTTAGTGAAGCTTCTTAAAGGTCCAAGAGAGGCTATAACCATTTTGGGCCTTTACCCTCCTAAGAGAAATCGTGTCTGGAGACCCCTCCCCAATTTTTTTTTATATTTTTTTTCCTGTGGAAACCACTTTGCATTTTAGAGGCCTTGAGCTGTGTATCCACAAGTCCTTGATATAATGTATTAAGGTCCATTCTGTCTGTCCGTAGTAAACCGATTAAGTTCTCTATTTTATTAAAGCTCCACATTGCTCCTCGGGTGGTTGTGGGGAATATGGTGGGTCCACGCATGAGGTGCATGATCAAATATCTCATGATTTATCGTTCTTAATTACTGACTACTTTTATACAGTGGGAGGCGTAGTGAAACAAATTAGTTGGGGGGGAAAAGACCAATTCAACGGTGTGCGGTCATTTCCGCATATTATTACATAAGCATATTGTTTTATCAATACACAAAAGCAAATTAAATTAGAAGTTGTATACAGTAGTGAGTGTAATGGATCTAAAGGGATAAGACAATGGCTGATAAATTAATATACATCCCCGATGATGATACTTAGAATAACCCCTTATGTAGATTAAAATTTGTGGTTAAAAAGTGTGAACACTCAACCTATTGATGCAACCAATTCAAATTGACTCAATACCCAAAATTGTTAAGCTAATAAATAAGAAAACGTTATTTAAAACTTTGGGGACTATTGTCATTGCCCACTCTTTCTCTGCTGTACAAAGTTTATACTGTGTTAACAAGGACAAAAGGGATGAAAAGTAGAAAATGTTTTTTTTCATTAAATAAAAAAAATATATTTTGTATCATGTATATCAAATAATTGTAGATCCTAAATAAATTTAGCTGAGTAATTTACCACATCGTATTATAGACATCTTTCTGTGGATAATAAGTGAAAACAAGGTTCCAAATGCCTGAGCTAGCAAAACTGGTGCTAATATTATGATATTTACTTACTACTCATTTAAAATTTCTGTAATATTAATAGTAATAGAGTAGCCCCGCTACTCTAAATTATTTTGTTTTATACCAACTAAGAACTAACGGCAAATTTTCAGATGTTTAAATTAATTTTTTTTAAAAGAATTAATTAATGATTATTAAAATCTCAAAAGCTTTTTTTCTAAGTTTGTTTCAAAAATTAATTTAAATACTATGAAGAAAAAAATACTTTATCGATGTACTTAATAGCTTAATGTACTTTTCTTCAATTTATACATGGAAACGTTTTATGGGAGCGTTGTTCAAAAAAGTGGTTTAAACACCGCCAATAATTAAAATTTAAACAAAAATAAAAATCTGTATATTAATGTATTTTATATACAAGATATATTTAAATCTTTTATTACAAGCGACTTTAGATAAAGTATCAATTAATTCACATGAGTCGCATGTGTTTGAATGTATTCGCATCAATGTAAATTATGTTTGCAGGGATAAATGGAGTTGAAATATGGATCTTGAAATTGTTGGCGAATTTTATCTATAATTTAGATGTCTGTCAACCCTTAACGGTCGGGGGGTGGGGGCGTTTTTTTTTCTATCCTGTTTTCTATCTCATTTTCCATTTTTTCCATCCTGTTTTTTCTATCTCATTTTCTGTGTGTGAAAGATAAAGAGCCCAAACTGCTTGACTTTTTAAGTATGGGTATGACACATAACTGAGAGTTGGAATTTTTTGAATATCTGCATCCTGGAGGGCACAGGATGCCAGCAAACCTGGCAGGGTCATCCAGGTAAAGAGCAAAAATATTTTTTTGACTAAAGCATTTTATCATGCCAAAATACTAAAAAATCCTCTAGTAGTACATCCTTATATAAAATACAGGTGTTCAAGTCACTTTCAGGTTCCAGGTATGATCCTGCAGGTGCTGCCAAGTACAGCTGCGGCCGCAGAAATTTATATTTTGATATTTCTAATGTAAAATTTACATAAAGATAAACATTTTCTGGAAAAAAATTTTTCTTCTAGCTTCAAAAATAAGAAAATTACAGCCGTTTGAAATTTTTAAGTAAAAAAAGACCTAAAAACAAAGGTGGTTAAATAAAAGGGTGAAGGAAGCGAAAATTGACTTAGACTTATAAAAGGTCGGAAATTCATTATCAAACAGGGGACTTGCACAAAAAATTAAGCCCTCTAGATCTGACAGGAACTGAGATAATAAGGGGGGCGTTGAACGCCCCCCCCCCCCAACCGATTAAGGTGCGGCAAGGGGCCCGACTGTAAAGGGTTAATGTAACTTTTTTACTACATTTATTTTTAATTTTTTATATTTTTTAGGTATTTTCCTTATAGGATTTCAAACAGAGTGATAGATTAACAGGGAGAAAAAACAAAGTGAGTTGCAGTGTAGATTTGCTTTTAAAAATTAGTTTATTTGCCAACATTTTCCTGCCATTCAACTTTCTCCTCACCCTCAAATGGTTAAAGATTCAAAAATAAAACAAATATATTCTGTTCAAGTGTACTCTTGTTGAGAAAAATATTGGAAAATTAATCAGTATTATTCTGTTAGTGAGTAAATTCATATCAGCTTTTTAAAAGCAAAGCTTTTATATAATTAAAGTCTGTCTGTCTGTATGTAAGTTTATTATTCTGGCAGAGTTAGCTCTTCTGGTTAAATTTAACAGGTTAGAATTGTCCTATTAATTTCAAACTTTGTATAATGATTCCTTTAATAATTAGGTATGGTTTTTGAATTGTAGCAACTTTATAATTGTTACTAGAAAGTACATCTAAAACATGATGATTTTCTATTTATTCAGCTAATTTTTGGGATTCTGATTCCTTTTACAACAAGGTACATTGTTATAAGCAAATCAATTCTATAAATAAGTTGAAAATGTCCTTAAAAATTCTCCTGTATTAAAGAAGATTGCAACAAATTTACTTTACTTCAAATTTTTTTTAGACCTGTGTTTAGTATTCTTCTTATTAAGTTCTGATACGCTACAAGTGTTTATGTTCGTTTGTCCTACATTTCAGAGGTTTTCTTATATGGATGTTGCCAAATGAGGAAGTCTGTAATAAGATATGCGCCAAAGGGCAATAATAGGTAAATTTTGTTAATTTTATTATAATTCATGTATAATCATATCCATATTCCATAAAAAAATTTAAGGTGGGAGTTTGTACACTTACAGATTTCATCCTGGGACTTTCCCTCTAGGGGCTAGTGGAGCAAAACAGCTCTAGACCAGCCAATTTTGTATGTAGTCTATTACTGTAATCATAAACATATAAAAAACTTAATTGGCGTCGGCAACCGCCGTAAACGCCGAAAATGGCGGTTTCCGTTATTTGCCGTTTTTTGGCGATGGTCAGAAAAATATTTTTTTGTTATGTAAACTAAGAGTTCGTCCTAAAATTTGGTTATCATAGCTTTAGAATTGGCCGCTCTACAGCTGTTTTAATATTTAGCAGCTGGCAAAAAAAATGAAATAAGGGGGGAGGGGGGAAGTTAGTACACTTATAGGAAATGAAATTCAATAGCAAATTTTGCCCTGGCTTGTTTTTCTAGTTATCAACCTAATTCTTTTTGTAAGCTCTCTTACATGACTGGATCTACCCATAAAACTTTAAAAATTTAATTTTGTGACTTTCCCTCTAGGGGCTAGTGTGGCAAAAGAACCCCCCAAACACTAAAAATTTAGGTTCTGAGCTTATTTTTAGAGATATTGAGATAATTTTTTTTTCCAGAAAACTTTTTTAACATAACCAAACTAAGTAAACATTACAGATTTCATTTTGAGACTTTCCCTCTAGGGGCTAGTGGAGCAAAAGACTCCCAAACAGTAGAAATTTTAGTTCTAAGCTTATTTTTAAAGATATTGAGATGATTTTTTTTCAGAAAACTTTTTTAACATAATCAAACTAAGTAATCATTACAGATTTCATTTTAGAACATTCCTTCTAGGGGCTAGTGAGCATAAGACCCCCAAACACTAAAAAATTAAGTTCTGAGCTTATTTTTAGAAATATTGAGATGATTTTTTCCAGAAAACTTTCTTAACATAACCGTACTAAGTAATCATTACAGATTTCACACTAACATTTTAAATCTGAGCCTATTTTTAAAGATATTGAGATGATTTTTTTTCCAGAAAACTTTCTTAACATAACCAAACTAAGTAATCATTACAGATTTCATTTTGAGACTTTCCTTCTAGGGGCTAGTGAGCATAAGACCCCCAAACACTAAAAAATTAAGTTCTGAGCTTATTTTTAGAAATATTGAGATGATTTTTTCCAGAAAACTTTCTTAACATAACCGTACTAAGTAATCAATACAGAATTCATATTGGGAATTTCCTTTTAGGAGCTAGTTGAGCAAAAGACCCCACAAACATTAAAAATTTAGGCTCTGAGCTTAATTTTAGAGATATTGAGATGTCTGTCCATCTGTCTGTCAGTCTGTCCATCAGTCCATCAGACTGTCAGTCAATAATACTTTTGGGAAAATGTGATTTTCTAAGCTGCCATTTAAGATAGAAGGCTAAAATTCTTTGTCAACATTTAATTTGTTGAAAAACTGCTTAATACAGGATAATGTTTATGGACATACTCACATTTTTAGGTCTTGATTATAGAGTTTCTTCGCTTATAACATTATAGTTTGTTGTCCCAGGAATTAATACACCAAAAATCAGATCAATCAGATGATTAGATCACAAAAAATTTGTTGTTAAAAAAGTAAAAAAATCAACATGTTTAAAATGGACGTACGGACATTTTGGTAATGGTTATAGAGTTGCTATGCTTTCTAAATCGTACCTAACTATTAAAGGAATCACCATTCAAAATTTGAAATTGATAGGACAATTCTAACATGCCTAAATTAACGAAAAAAGCTATCCGTTACGGACGGACGGACGGACCGACCCTAATTATAGAAAAACTTCGCTTTTAAAAAGAATATTTAGCAATCCTCATAAGAAAATAACAGGATGTTTGTTTAATTGGGGGGAACTTCAACGCCCCCCCCCCCCCCCCCCCCCCAAACCTATTAAGGTCCAGAAAGGGTACCGACCGTTTAGGGTTAAACATAGAGTAAATTCGCTACTAAAACTTAAACTCTAAAGTCATCCTAGATGTAACACGAATGTTATTTAGTTTACTGCGAAGTTGTCTCCGATACAACCGCTAATTTTTAAAATCAAATTAATGTTTTTGATATACAAAATAATAATCCTTTAATAATTTTTAGTGCATTTAAATATAGAATGTAAATATTCTAAATAGAAAAAAATAATTTCTATCTAGGCGTTGCAAAGTTTTAAGTTCGCCAAATTTGAGATATGCCAGAAAGCCGGACCCACCTTTTTCCCCACAACCCCTCGGGTGGTTTTTAGGTCATGAAGTAGATTAAGTCTTGATAGGATCGAGATACTCCCCCCCCTATTTATAAAGCTTCCAGGAACCTATGAAGAAAGGCTTCACTGTAAAGGGGAACTATAATTTTCCAGCGGTTACCGAGATCTTAAGCCAGACGGATAGACATCCTATTAATCTTTTGTTAGAATACTTTTCTTTTTGAAAAAAAAGTAGTCGAAGCTGCTAGCCAACGAAATTTGGACATTTTTTAGGGAAATCATTATAAAAGTGTTTTTGTAAAACAGAAAATTTTATATTTCGGCAAGAAATCTAGTCTTTAATCATATCTATATCTTCAATCCTTCTATTTCTGTTTATTATCATATTTAAAATTCTATTTGAAAAACATCTTAAAATTTGCAACATTTTTAAGCTAAAATTAAAATATCTCATTTCGCGTTGTTTTGCAAGAATTTTAAATGTGGATTGAATAGGATGGGTCATATAAAGAATTGAGGAGTAGGGTTTGGGGGGGGGGGGGGGGGCTTTAGGTCCTAAAAGGTCCTTCTGAGCGAAGCTGCTCTTTATTGTTAAGTCATGTAAGTCAGTCTATGTGAAAAGGGATAACTCTTCTGCAATTATGTTTAAAAGTTTATCTGAAGAAAATTACCCATCTGCCTTAGAAGAAAATATCCTAAAAGCTCAGAGTAGTAGGGGACATTAGGTTGTTTATTACACTAGTTCCCAAAGTTATATAATAACGTTTTCTTATTCGTTAGTTTATCAATTTAGGGGACTTTTTATTTAATTTGTATTGGTTGGTTCAAACGTCCAAACGTTTTAACCATTAATTGTAATCTAAAGAAGTATTTGGGATCTATATAAATTTTTCTGTCATTGTCATATATGAGACCTATAACTAAAAAAATGTGCCCTTAAAATGTATCTTTTATAGAAGAAATAACTTTCTTAAATAGGGAAGTAGAAAATATTTTGTTTAAGATCTGATAAACGGTTATTGATTATTTAAAATAAAACTAGTACCTATAAACTGCAAATGTAACTTACTTAACAAATGTAACTTACACTTTTAACTTTTTATTTTACTGAATATCAGTCCCTGTTCCGAAAAAACTGTTAATTCTTAGGAATTTTTCTGTTGGGAAAAAATGAACATTTTTTGGAGGGTTTTTGAGGAGAAATTTAATTGTTTTAGACACTTTTTGCTGTATAACAGAAAAGATAGTATGACGCCTTGTAATGGCTATTGATAATTTTTAAGCTTTTGGCTGGAAAAAAGAGACAAAAACAATGTGGATATTCCGTGATCAAAATATCTAGCAGTTAAACAGCAAAAAAATTATGTACTTTTCTAGTAAGATCACTGTATTGATTGATCTTCACCTTTTAGGGAATCTTTAAGTTGATTTTGGTTTTATAACAGATAAGATAGTATGACTCCTTCTAATGGCTATTGATTATTTTTAAAGAAGGTGTATCAACTTTTTTTTTATAGCTAGCCGGTTCTTTTAGTAAGTAGTAGATGTAAAATTTTTCATAGAATTCAGATATGCAATCAGTTTTTTTTGTAGACCTCTTATTTTTTAAGTAATTTAAGTTTTTAAAAAAAAGATTAAGTCGATTTTAAGGTACTAAAACGCAACAAAAAAAAGGAAGAAAATGTCCATTATGTACAAAAATAGTAAGATCTTTAATTTGACACCTTACTTTTTGAATTTTGTCAGGTAATTATTGAAAAAATTGATTTTTTAAAACCCACGAGAATAAAAACTTTGAACTTAATTTTATCATTTCACAGGTAAAAAAATATGGGTTCATATATACCTTTAGAATCAGAAAAATATTACAAATCCATTGTAAGCAAAATTGAAAAAAAGTAAAAAAATAAACAAATGGCCAATTATATTTTTTGTTCAGGCAACACTTTCGTCTTCCCTTTTTTACCCCCTCTTTACCCCCTTCCCATTTTTATACTCAATTCAAGAATTAAGACGTTGCCTGTATAATATAATATGATATTTTCATATAATTCCTTTTATTGTAGTTTATATACTATATTGTAAACTTTTTTATTTCAATTTTGCTTACAATGGATTCGTAATATTTTTCTGATTCTAAAGGTATATATGAACCCATATTTTTTTACCTGTGAAATGATAAAATTAAGTTCAAAGTTTTTATTCTCGTGGGTTTAAAAAAATCGATTTTTTCAATAATTACCTGACAGAATTGAAAAAGTAAGGTGTCAAATTAAAGATCTTACTATTTTTGTTCATAATGGCCATTTTCTTTCTTTTTTTTGTTGCATTTTAGTACCTTAAAATTGACTTAATTTTTTTTTTTAAAACTTAAATTACTTAAAAAATAAGAGGTCTACAAAAAAACCGATTGCATATCTGAATTCTATGAAAAATTTTACATCTACTACTTACTAAAAGAACCGGCTAGCTATAAAAAAAAGTTGATACACCTTCTTTAAGGCTGGTAAAGTGAGATAAAAACAATGTGGATTTTCCGAAATCAAAATATTCAGTAATTAAAGCAGCTATGATTCTTGTGTAATTTTTCAGTAAGATCTCAAAAAAAATCTTCAGCTTTCAGGGAATCTTTAGGTTGATTTTTACTGGCTAGTGGGAAGGTTATTTGCTATTTACAAAAATAGCTCCCGAAATGTAGTAACCCCTTCTCCATAAATAAATTTTTCATTCAAAATTTTAGGATTTTAACTGTGGAAGGTAAATAAGAATAACAAGTGCATAATTTGGCCTTCAGATTTACTTTTAAAAATATTTGCAATATCTAAAATAATTGTTCTTGTATTTAAACTTATAAAGGAAACAAACGCCAGAGTAGCTAAACACCAATTTTTGAAAAATAAAAATATTTTTTATTAGAACCGTTGCAAAAATTTGACTTATTTACTTTAATGAATTAACAAACTGTAGAGATAAAAGTCTATTTTTATTTAAATAGTATTTATACTCTATAACTTACTTTGTCTGTCTTGTAACACTTTTAGGGTATTTCAGAAAGACTATTTACTCGGCTGATATCTAAGGTAGATATCTAAAATTGGGCACAGGCCAATGAGCTTCTTCAACCAGAGGGGGGGGGGGGGGAGACATTGGCTTGTTTATTTCACTAGCCCTTAAAGTTTTATGACAACGTTTCCTTAATCGTTGGGTTAACAACTTCGGTGAGTTTTATTGTATTTTGTTTTGTTGGTTCATTAAGTTGAGTTTCAACAAATTTCAACCACTTATTGTAATCTACAGAATAGATAATTTTGTGTATAATCATATTAATTTATCGGCCATTGTCTTATCCCTTTAGATCCCTGATCTTCAGCCCAATGTGTTTGCGTATCTTTAGAAATTTCTTTAATATTACTACTTGTTGATTTTGTCATACTTATTTTGTTTTATTTCTATGCAGTGCAAGTAATTTAATATAATTAAAAGATAAAGCCTTCTTTTATACAACAGTAATTTTAAATATTTTGATATTCATACAAATAATCAAAAATTAAAACAGCTAATTTAAAGATTTTGTGTGAAGATTAAATGTGTGTCCACTTGAGTTTTAAAACAAAAGTATCTAAACAAGAATGACTATATCCATTAGTAAAACATTGATTGACGATTGGACAAAGTAAAGCTCGTAAATATTCAAGGGCTAAAAAGCTGCTTTAAAGCAGTCGGACTGCTATGGATGTTATAAATTTTATTATGCCCCACAATGGAAGTATATAAAATCAGAGGTCTAAATTAAAATCTGCTGAGTATATCCCATTTCCCCCATAGCGTTGTGGACAGACATACAAAGCGAATCATAGAGTAGCTTCGCTACTAAAAACTACGTTTGCAATTTAGACTCCGTCGATTCTGTGGTTTCTTGACTGCCTATGTAATTGTATAATGAATGTAGACTTACTTACACTATTTTACTATAGAGTAGCTACGCTACTTAGAATAGAATAATTACTAGTAAAATGCGGAAAAGCCAAAAATACTTTGCTATTCATTATCCTTATTTGTTTTTACCCAAACCCTTTCTTATGGTAAGCTAAACTATTTGTTTTTTTCATTCATTCATTTAATAATTGTTCTTTTTATGTGGTTTAATTTTAATCTAGTTGTTTAAAGTTGAGTCAGTTGGCGAAGGAGGGAGGGGATAGTGCACTGTTTATTATAATAGTATCCAAAGTTTCACAATAACGTCTTATTATTCGTTGGCTCATCAACTTTGGTGACTTTAACTTTGATTGGTTGGTTCATTGAGTTGAGTGTCTAAACGTTTTAACCACTAATTGTAGTAGAAGGGATAATTTTGTTTACCATCATTGGAGTTGTAAATTAATTAGTCGGTCATTGTCTTATAATCATTATAATATGTAAATAAAAATTATAAGATTAAAACCAGTTGTGTTAGCCCCGACCTATCCAGCGAATATTAATCGGTTTGGAAGCCATACTGGAAAACCTTCTCCAACATTTAATCGAATACAAATCAAATTTAGGAATTAATGTTTATTTTTACTGTTAAAATTAAAAAAAAAAACAAGATTGTACCAATGTACACATTCAAAAGAAGTAAAGCATTTAAACAAGTTTTTAATCAATCATTTCCCCGTAAATCTCATTCTGTAAAATAAAAGACAGGCCAATTAATTAATAGACAATAGAAATAGAAGAATAGAAGCATATTTTGAACCCTTTTTTCGTCAAATCTAAGAAGGAACATTTCTAGCAGACAAAAGTATTGTTTACTTTCGACTCAAGCTGATGTGGATTCTTAAGAAATTATAGACTCGCTACTCGATAGTGAGGCAAAATTATTTTTGTGAAAAATCATCCAAAAGCACATTAAAAATCTACATAAATTAAACAAAATCATATGTTAATAACCCTTTAAGATTTTACTTAATTTTTGTAAATTTTTTTATTCGATTTTGGAGGATTTTTCACAAAAATAATTTTGCCGCACCAGCGAGTAGCCAGCCTAACTTTTTTTTTAAGAATCCACCTCGTTACTAAGCTTTCAAATTTAAACGAAATTTTTGGGCAATTAATTCTGATTCCGCAAAGCTTTCTACTAAGAAAATATACTGTTTACAGCTGACTTTTATGTATGTATGAAATGAAAAAAAACATGCCTTTGTAGCAAAATGTGTACACAATTTCAACCAATGAGATCCAATGTAAATTCCGATGCGATTCTCCTATTGGCTCAATCAGACATTCCCTCTCTTTCTTAGTACCTTTATTTTAATAGACTAACCAACAAATAAAACTGAAAAGAAAGCTTGGCTTCTTAAAAACTGTTAATGGCTTTATTTTATTTTATTTTTGGTATTTTTTGTAATTGAGGATTTCCGTCCAAACGTTAAGCTTAAAAAATAAGATGTTCATACAATACAGGCAGATTAGGTGCAGTTCCTGGTAAAATGATGATCCAGGGATCGATTATTTCCAAAAATTTATGAACATTAATATCATTATTAAATTATTGAATTTTAATTGATATAAGAAGGCCTACAAATAATCATAAAAAGCAATCACTCAATAATGTGCAGTCATCTCGCAGCGCACTTAAATGCCAAGCTTTCCCTGTGCATCATAGTGTAAAGAGTATGATAAGATCTCGTGGACTGCTGTAACTTTAGACCTACAATTTACAGAGAAGCCTAATATTAGTCCTGATCATATTTTTAGCAATTCTTATTCAGGGGGCCTGTAAACTCTTTAAATGAAAAACGTAAAAAAAAACAAAGCCCCACCCCCCTACCAAAATTTGTTCAAAGCCTTTTTAAACTTTGCTGTTTTACAAGAAGTATTAAGGATTAGCTTTTTGATTGATTTATCTTAATTTGCAATCTATATTTGCTCCACACAAATTTGACTTAATATTTTGTTTTTCAAAATAAACAAAAATGTCGTTGGAAATATTTTGTAAAAATAATTCAATGTCTTTTCTTGAGATCCTAAAAATTTAATTCAATGGAAAATTGTTTTATACATTACTTTAGGGAAGGAGCGGGGTTTTGACACTCCACTTTATATTTTAGATTTTTTTGAAATGAAAAAAATGTAGGGGCCTAATTTTTTCCAAGGGTGATTTCTTATGGGAACCTTCCCCAAAATTAGTTATAGAGCTTCCCTGGATGTTAAGCTACATTGTTAGGGAGAACCTTATTGGTTCGTCGGTTAGCGAGATTTTTTGGTAGTGTCTGACACACATCCTGTTACTTTTATATAAGGATTGAAATAAAATTTGAAACTGAGGTTAAAGAAACCAAAAAAATTATTGTCCATATCCTGAAGAAAGTAAAACAAGGATGACATTAGCGAAGTTTTTTAAACAGACGGTAGGACCAATCAACATTAAAACTTATTGAGTGTCAGAACTTAATAAGCATTATATCAATTTTATAAGTTTAAACAAAATTGTAGAGAAATTGCCTAAATTTTAAGGGCTCTACTTGATTATAAAGATGCTTCGCTAGTGAATTTGAACCTTGTTGTCTTAAGAATCACTATTAAATAAACCTACCTAACTGTCACAGGAATCATAGATTCATAATGCAAACTTTTAATTGTTTACATTATCGATAACAGCTATCCGTAACGGTTAAACGTGCCAACCCTGATTATAGAAAAGCTTCGCTTTGAAAAATCCTCGGCAGCTCTGATTATAAAATGTTGAAAGTCTTGAAATCAAACTTTCTCATGACCTGTAGCTTCCTAGAAAAATCTGTGAAAATAAGGACGTGTATTCTGTAATACAAATAATTGACAGTCGGACAGAGTAAGTTAAGGATAAGTAGCACAGTGTTTAGGGGAATATTCACGTGAAATTTCATAAATCTACCCATTGTAGTTATATCAGGGTTGGCATAAAAAAAACCAAGTAAAAAACCCAAGTTGGGTTTTATTGGGTTTTTTAACTCAAAAAAACCCCAAAACCCGGGGTTTTTTTTAATGTACCTTTTGTCGATAATGTTAACTCTATTTTGACTCATAAGGAGTACTATTTTCAAACAAATAATTGATATTATAAAAACATTTTATTTTAATTATTGTATAACTGGATGCCGTGAGTATTGGTGCAAAAAATATGACGTAACAAGAAAAATTAGCCAATGAGAGTCCACTATAAATTTTACCATTGGTCAATAACGGCCTCTCATTGGCTAATTTTTTTTGTTACGTCATATTTTTTGCACCAATACTCACAGCATCGTATAACTGCATTTTAACTGCTTATTTATATATGTAAGTAACGGAATGTCTGTCCCTATGTACCAAAATAACTCCCTAACCACTGAACCGATATGGTTCTCAATTACAATTAGCTTCTCACGGGTCCGTTGAAGATTTTTATCTACTTTGGGGTGGGGGGGGGGGGGGGGCAGATTTCTCTTAGGAGATTTGTGGTGCCCTCCCCCAAAATTGGAATAAACCATCCCTGGACCTTTGAAAAGCTACCCTGTACAGGAGATTCATACCGATTCAGCAGTTAGCGAGATCCTATGGTACAGACAAACATCCTGTTACTTTATAAAAATGATTTAACCTTATATCTTAAAATTCCCAGGTAATAATCATTAGAAAACAATAAAACCCAAAAAAACCGTATTTATTAATAAAACCCGGGTTTGATAACTTTAGTAAATGTGGAGATAGGTAACTGGAAGATAGAACGTTTCTTTCCAGCTTTCTTCTTTAAATCACACAGATAAAAGAATTGTCTGATTTTAATTGGTAGTATTAATAATTTATCTATTCATTTTATCAAGAGATTTATATCTGTTTTTTTGAATACTTGTACCAAAACCAAGGTGTTCCAAAAAAGATTTCATGACTATTTTAAAGTCTTAAAAACAAATTCACTTTTTACACGAAGTTTGGAGGGGAATGGGGGTGGGGGGATGATAGCAAAAAGTGTTCTAAAGTGTTGGCCTTTTATTTTGGGAATTCTTTCACTTTTTAATTCAAAGAACGATAGATTTTTAAAAGCAGGTTGGTTCTTTGTTAAAGAAGATTAATTAAAAGCTAAACCTTTTTTTCTTAGAGTGGGGGGTTCGTTTATAGCTCTTGTTTGGTTTTAGGCTATTTTAGGCTACTCTGTAACTCAACATTAAATGCTATGATATAAAGTCCAAAGTCATCAAATCAAAGATGTTGAATTGTAGATATAAGGTGTGAGTAGTAATAAAATTTTCATATGTATAATTATATTTTTTATTGCGCTTCTATTGATATTTGTAATACTAGTTAAAATTTATAAATACACACAATATTGTACATAGTGGATATGTGTATTATAAAATATATAAATGTAGCAATTTTAAAATATTTGCTATAAATATACCATTATATGTACTTATAGTGATTCATCAAAACAGCGCAGAATTAAGAATAGCAAAATAGCAGAAGACTTTTAAATTAGAAATATCTAAAAAAGAACAGTAAACTTGATTTTACAATAGTAACATATACGGCCATAGATAAAAAGTAGATATATTGCTAATAATATGCTATAATTTAGAAAATTGTCTATTTTGTGTAAACATATATTGCTATATGGGAATTAAAATTTGCTGTTTCTCAAAACAGTCATCTTTAATGAATCAAGGTACAAAAGCATGTACATTTTTATTTTAATCATACTGTAATACCCTATTATTACAGGACTCTAAACCCGGCAAAACTATAGGCAAGCAGGCATTCCAATGTATTTAACATATTTGTCATCCAATCTTTAGCCATTCAGTGTCAATATTCGTTGGCTTAGTTTATTTTTTGGATGTAGAATATACGTGGATAAATTGACAGGGAAAAATTTGTCGTCAATTTAGGTTAGGTTGCTAACATGGACTTCATTTATTGGTCAGTTTGTTCATCCAAATCGGGGGGAGGTGATGGGGAAATGTGGTGGGTGCAGTGTTTCCTAATTTTAGCCAGCTACGATTATCACTTTATATGAGTACATAAAAATCTGGTGCAACATTCAAGTAATAATATATCCATTAGTTTAACAAGGACGATCACATTTAATTTTTTGACAAAAACATTTGTGACTTTTGGGATTGAAAGATTGACAAAAATTTAATCTGACTTTTATTACCTTTAAGAAGTCTTAGGGATTGGGAGGAAGAAGGGGTCGTAGAATAATTTAACCTTCATTGCTCTCTCCCTTTCTTCCAAAACATACATATTGCAAAATCAAATTGTCGCTTCGTTGAAAAAAATCCCCATCTTAAAGAATAGACGGTGTTTTAGACCTATTTTTGCTGTCGCGAAGCGAAGCTCTTCAAAGTGTCTGAAAAAATTAGCCGTGACATAAAAATGAGAGTCGAGAGGAGAAGTGGAAAAGAAAACCCCTTATAAAGAGATGGATCTGTTGACGTCACACGACTCATTTTTTCTGACCGTCAGTATCTCCGTCTAATATTATAACTTAAAAGGATAAGATTTCTTAGCCATAATGTAATTTTAAAAACGTACTAGTTGCTTCGCGCCTGTTCTTTAGGGGAGGACGGGTAAGGTCAGGCTAATAGCCTAAAACCATCTCAAGATATTTATAACATACCCTCCCTCCCCGATCTAGTATTTGATAAAGTATTATGCTCTATAACATATAGCTCTAATAATATTTTTTCTATCGTATAATGTAAGAGGTATAGAAAAATGTATCAACAAAAAAATATTATAAAACTTAAAGTAAAAACAAGGAAAATTATATCTATAATCTGTTAAGTCTCTAGTTTACGCTAACGGTGTGACGGACGTACAGTGGACAAGCACTAAATATAGAGTGACATCTCTAATTGATTTATAATATTCCTAAGGTTTCACAATAAGTTTTTTTTATAATAATAATCTCTGTACATAATGATCATATAAAAAAAAAATATATGAGTAGGCTGTTTAAAAGATTTAAATCCCCCAAATATATATATATATATATAAAAGGCTAAACATCTGCCTTTTAGCAATGAATTGGACTTGGATTCTTAAATATAAATGTTTTAGAGAAAAGATAGAAGAAATAGTGTAGCTGCTCGGCTGCTATTTTAGATTGATGGCTGATTTTTTTTGTAAATATTCTGCTGAGCATCTATTCTATATATAAACTTGTCCATCTGTCTGTCTGTTATGCAATATATATGTGTTTTCTGAGTGGTTTTCAAAGATATACAGATTTGTTTGTCTACTATATAACTCATCATGACTGTATTCACTTTATCCTTTCATCTCCTTGGATGTTCTTTGACTTTTATATCTATGAGCTTCGCTACTCTTGGATCTAATATCGTTTTTTTTCACTATTTATTTTTCTTAATGATTATCCCTGTTAGTATCTACTTGTTGAAAATGGATGATATACACTTTTTATAATCAACTAGTTGGCTTTGCCTCTAGCCTACAGAGGCGTTCCTCCTGGTAGAGTGATTTTGTTTTACTAGGGCTAGCCTAGCAACTGAATGTAGAATATGCGTTGATATAATGACAGGGGGAAAATTGTCGTCAATTAGCTTGCTAACATGGAGCTCATCAATTGGTCAGTTTAGTTGGAGGGGAGGGAATAGGGTAATGGGATTGGGCTGGGGGAATCGTTATTTTAGCCCGCTACAAGTATCAATATTAGAAAAATTGAAAGATCCAAGTAATATTGTAACCATAACCAGCTATTTGGGGACTTATATTACTTTATATATTTAATAATTTATAGCATAATTTTATCAATAATATAATATTTTGTTGGCATAAGGACGACACAACTTTTCTTTGACCTGGACACACATTTTAAAACAGATTTTATTTTGATTTAATTTTGTAAAATAGAATTTGTACCTAGATATTTTCCTTAAAAATGAAAATTCAGTTTGGTTTAAGTTTAGGATTTAGTGTAAAGATAACTGAAAATTTTGTTATGAAATGAAACAAAAAATGTCTAATTCTAAATATTTTTCTAAAGGGACGGTATTTTCAAGTTTTAGTTCTAGTTTCCAAATAAAACTGCTTCTAATTATTAACTAGGGGTTATTTTCTATGGAGGGTTATTCAAGTCTTCCCAAAAGTGGACTTTACCCCTCAATCCGTTTCTTGAAGGAAAACTCAGTCCGTTCAAAGTTTCCGAGATCTTAAAGATAATACACACAAAGGACAGAAAGCCAAACATCCTTTTACTTTAGTACAATGAATATTTAAGTAGAAACTAAGCAAAATATTTCAATATGTACTAGCGACTGCTTTCCTACCATCTAGAAGCTCTGTATTCAGAGGAGTAAGAAAAATAGTTTAAAACCTAACTTAGATATAAAAATTAAATAGCCTAACCATCCAGGGACATTTAAGAAGCTTCCATAGAATGGAGAACTCAATTGGTTCAGTATTTATGGAAATCTTAAGCTAAAATAATAAAAAAAAACTGGTTTAAGGACAAACACAGGAGTCCCAAACGTCGGAGTGGACAAACGCAGGAGTGTTAAAAACTTAAAATATTGATTTTATTAAGTATTTCTATACAGATTAGGTTAGGTTAAGATATGAATGAACAAATAAGCCCCCCGCAGGGGTTAGGCATTTAAAAAAACCTATAGGATGGTCTAAAATAGGTTAGGTTAAGTGTCCACTCCGACGTTTGGGACTCCTGCGTTTGTCGTAGAACCAAAAACCTTACTACTTTATATAACAGGATCGATTAATCATCAAATATATCCTTACTAGTCAACTGTCCCTTTAAGGGCTTTAGGAATTACTTCCCTTAATACAGAAAAGGCATTTTAGAAAGGAATTAAGGAGAAGAGAGAGAAAGAGAGAAATGTGAAAGCTTGGGAGATATAGAGAAAGAGAAAGGCCATATCCACATCCCATTCCCGTCAACTGTTCTAACGGACTTAAAACCCTCGCCCTGTAATGTAACAGACTTTCAGGGGTAATCCCCCCCCCCAACAACAAAAAATTATAAAAAATTACATAAAAAATAACCCCTCTTACAACCCCTTGAAGACGAAAAAAAATTCCAAAATTGAAAATTTAACCCTTTAGAGTGGAGTTCAGCAACCTATATTCTAGGAGAAAAAAAGAAAATATACACGAAACAGAAATTTTAGAAAGAGGAAGAGAGAATTGTATTTTTGAGGTTCAACCAGCAATAGACAGATAAATAAATTAGCTGATTATTTTGTCTTCATGTATTGAATTATTATAGAGGATAAGATTAGTTTAAATGCCAGACAATCAATTGCCAACAAAATAAGATTTTTTTTAACCCTTTAAATAAAAAAATAAGGATTTTTGTCATCCTAATTTACAAAGTAGTAAGTTTTTTTTGCCTGTAACTTTATATAACTTAAACTATTAAACAAATTGAATAATCCAATTTAGGGAAGCTTCACATTGGTCCAGGGGTAGTGTTAGTCTATTTTTTTGCTTTGCTCTTTTCCATAATTATAAAAGAAAAACTGTAATGCTTCTTATTTGTCTACTTTTCATTAAAAGTATAAAATTTTAATTAAAGGGGGTGATTTTTGGCTAAAAGGAAATTTTTTTAACCCTTTACCCCTGGACAATAGACACCCCATTCCAAACATCCCTTCCTTCCTATGTGTGTATATATATATATACTACACCTTTCCTACTTCCCCCTCCCCCCCCCCTCTTCCTACTTTGCCCCATTCTACCATCCCTCACGTAATCATCATTTCCATATATTTTTTCGCGCCATTTTTAGACCATGCACCCTCTCCCTTTCACCTTCCCCATGCCTAGGAAGAAAAAACCCGCGAAATGGTGTGGCGAGGTGAAATTTACGAGCAATGATCTCCGAGAATAGGTTTCTGTCTGTCTAGATGGTCCTCCTATATTTTTACTCGGAGCGTAGCAACTCTGTAATTTTCCCTTTCTTTTCTTGTCAGTTTTTCGGTGCTGTTCAAATAAAACACAGGACTTTCTTTGTAAGAATAGGATTCCAAAGCAGACAATGTTTTTGGCACTTATCGATAATTCTAGTCAAAACAGTTAAACAAAAATTAGCGTATTTTGCTTTGCTGCTTTTGGCATAAATGAACTTGTTGAATTTATTAAGAAATGGGCGGAGATTTAAAACAATTTTATTTATTTATAGTACTTATTTTTACATGTAATATACACAATTTATTGCACTGAATCTGAGACTTTTTCAGTCATAAATAATATATATTTATCGCATCGTATTATAGACAGCCTTCGGTGGATATTAAAATGAAAAATTATAAGATTATAACCAGTTTTGTTAACCCCGAATGGTCGAAAGCTCGGGCTAACAAAACTGCTATTGATGATTTTTATATTATATATATATTAATTTATATGATCTGTAATACATGATATTTCAGTAAGAATAATTAATCGGTTTCGAAGCCATGCTGGAAGATAAAAAGATTATGTTATATATTGTTATCAAATAGTTTATTTTACAATCAGACTCTATGTACAGACATACTTGTCTGTAGAATAGATTTGCTTTTTTATAATTTCTTTGAAAGGTAGAGCCAGCCATTTATTACGTGGATTAAGAGGGAGGGTACTTTGAAAAGGAGCTCGTAAGCGAACATCAACGCCCATTAACATTAATCCCCCCCCCTCATATATTTTGTTTTAATCCTTTTGAATTTGGTTATAAAATATAAATTTTTATGACGTAAAAAAGTAAAAAAAAACATAATGACAAGAAAATGATTTTAACTTCCAATCTAAACCAACTTAGACTTTGGTTTTAAAGTAGAATAGCCTAAAACCATAACAGGACCTATGTAAAGCTTCCTCTAAATTGAGAACACAAATATGGTTAGTCGTTGGCGAGATTTTATCAGACAAACTAAGAACCAAACTACTTTATATAATAGGCTGTAGTTCTTTGATAGTTTTTAAAAAAATTATTGATTTAAACTTTAAATGCTTATTTTATACCCTATCCTATTATATAAAGTAATAAGCGTTTTTTGTTTGTCCTGAAGGATCTCGCTAACCACTGAACCGATATTGTTCTCCTTTACTGTGAAGCTTCTTATAGGTCCTAGGAAGGTTTTAAACTATTTTAGGGGAGGGTGTTTTCACCCCCCTCTCCCCCCCCAAAAAAATATTTTTTTACTCTTTTGAAACTGAAATTCAAAATGGGATGTTGTCGACTTTTCCCCCTCCAACCTTAAGTACCCCTAGAGGCTTCTAGGGGCGTAGCCGCTAGTTATATATATAACATCTGAGAATGAATAAAACTGTTACAGGCCAAAATAAGTGTTATTACAAAAGTGCCAAAAAAAAATAAATCAGCATCTTTAAAAAAAAATTATATATTATAAAAAAATTACACAGTTCTTACTATAATAAATATATACTCTTTGGCCTCCAACTTTTCTACAATACTCTATTTTAGAGGATTTTTTTCTGCAATGATAGCAATCGTAGCAAATTTGCATGATAATATGTAGAATAAACACAGTATTTTGTCTTAATATAATGATCTTATAAAGTCGTTGTTAGTTGATTGTTATTTTAGATACTACTGCATATGATGTGAGGTGCGTGACATACACAAAAAAGTAGTGGAATGCATTAGCATTTCAAAAAAAAATCGACAATAGTTGTGCAAGCAACTTTTCTTTCGACAAATCTATATAAATAATTACACATTAACAAGGATGACAACATCCATAAAAGCGAAGCACTGAAACGGTAGAACAAACGGACATTAACGCTTGTATAGTGTCTGAACTGAATAATCAGAATATAAAAGTATAAGAGTCAAAGCAGAAAAACTGCTTGATATAGGATAATGTTTAAGGACATACTTACATTTTTAGGACTTGATTATAGAGTTGCTTCGCTTATAATATTGTTCTTTGTTGTCTCAGGAATTAATATACCAAAAATCAGATCAAACGGATAAATAGTTCACATAAAAATTAGTTGTTTAAAAAGTAGAAAAATCAACATGTTTAAAATGGACGTACGGACATTCTGGTAATGATTATAGAGTTGCTACGCTTTCTAAATCGTACCTAACTACTACAGGAATCATCATGCAAAGTTTGAAATCGATAGGACAATTCTAACATGCCTAAATTAACGAATAAAAGCTATCTATCTCGGACGGACGTACGGACGGACGGACGTACGGACGGACGGACGTACGGACGGACCGACCCTAATTATAGAAAAGCTTCGCTTTTAAAAACACTCTTATACATCCAAAACAATAGAAATATAGTAAAAACATCAACAACAAAAAAATTTTAGCAGTTGGGTATAAACACCCCCCCCCCCCCCCCAAAGTTATGTAATGCAACGGAACTGAAAATTTCTGTTACACGGGACGTTTCCTGTTTATTTGTGAGTACACTTCCAAATATGGATAGATATTCTACATAATAAAGTAGCTGGATGTATGGGTGCTTTTACTCAAAGTGCTATCAAGCATTGAATCTCCCCCCCCCCCATCCCCTTGAGGGATGCTAGGCATTGGTGTACAGAGGGTTTGTCTTTATCCTAATTTAATGATATTTGAATAGTAAAACAAAGCATTAGATAGAGACGTAGTATAAACTATACTGATTCGTTCCAGAAATCTTAAATAAAATATCTAACAAATAGCATTTATAACAGCCAAGAAATTGATTTCTATTTGTGATAGATCTTGTTGAATTGAGGGACAAATTGAATTGCAGAGTATATACGTAACTTTAGGTAAAACTTCTTATGTTTTGATTCTTTGACAATTTGGTTTTCATAAGACCCGTCTCTGTGTAATAAAACATTTTATATATGGGTATAGAAATAAATATAAGGTAACCCCCCCCCCCCCTTCTGTAAACTATTTCCTATTTTAATTGATAGGCATGTAGAAATATCGGTTTGGAAAGGGGGGGGGGGGGGGGGAGGGACTGAGGGTCAAACGGCGGATATTTATAGAATTTATTCGCTCTGTATTATATAATACTTATATTTTGGTGTTTTTCAAAAGTAAATGAAGATTTATTTAGCAATTAATCCTATACTTTAAAGAAAAAAAGAAAATTTTTGTCTGAGGCTCAAGATCTCAATAACTAAATTACTAATAAACCGATTTGGTTCTCTTTAGTCAAGCTTTACAAAGGCTAATTTATGTAGATTTAATTCTTTGAATGGTTTTAAGCTATTTCTCTTGCCTCTCTCTGACCCCTTAAATATAGAGTCTCTTAATTTTAAAGGCGTAGCCGCTAGTGAACAAAGTAGACTTATACTCATTTGAAGAAATATCTTCCCAAAATTTTAAATTTGCAAATGTTAGGGAAAAAAAAGAGTTGTAGATTGAATAAATTGTTATTGCTCGTACTAATTTACATTATTATTTTACAGTTAATTTTAACTTCTATAGGTAGTTCTTTAATATATTTGCTACATTTAAATAAAATATTTAGAACTTTGTGAAAACACTTTTTTTTGCTTGAATATTACTTACATAACATTTACCATATTTCCCGTAAATTTCAAACTTAGGTAAATATTTCCCAAATACTCATATTTAGGGGAAAGGGACAAGATTTCTTTGAAAAAGCTAAATGTTCGTTTGTCATACTGGCTGAATTTAGAGATCCGCTTTTGTGGATGTTGTCTTTTTTTTGTTAAATAACATTTTCTTTTAGTTTAGTACCATTTAGCTGTCTCTGTAATAATTCTTTACCAGTAGCTATGCCCCTTGAGGCCTCTTGTTGCTTTTGAGGTGGGTAGCGGGAAAGTCTATCCCAATAAAGCACATAAACGGTAGGACAAACGGACATTAACACTTACATAGTGTCAGAACTGAATAATCAGAATAATCATACTTACATTTTTAGGACTTGATTATAGAGTTGATTTTCTTATAACATTATATTTTGTTGTCCCAGGAATCAACATACCCAAAATCAGATCAATCGGATGATTAGATCACATAAAAATTAGTTGTTAAAAAAGTTGGACGTACGGACATTTTTGTTATGATTATAGAGTTGCTACGCTTTCTAAATCGTACCTAACTAATAAAGGAATCACCATGCAAAGTTTAAAATCGATAGGACATTTCTAACATGCCTAAATTAATGAAAAAGGCTATCCCTTACGGACGGACGGACGGACCGACCCTAATTATAGAAAAGCCTCGCTTTTAAAAAGTATTTTGCTACACTGTAAATCAGAAAAATATCAGATCAGCGTTTAGCAAGATCCTTTGAAAAAGACAGACACAGATCCTGTTACTTTTATATTTAGGATTCTAACCATTAGACATTCAGTTTTATAGAATGATTAGGTTCATTCCATGTAAAGTAATTTTCTCTCAATCAACTAATGTCTATTTTAATAAAAAAAATAAAGCCATTCATTCTAGAACCTAGGGTCAGATCAACTTATTTTTGATCTTTGCTTTGCATTAAGATATAATTTTTTTTTTGCATGTTAAGATCTCTCTAGCGATGCTTTCTATTGCTTTTTAAAAGACCTTTAGACTTTTGAAAGTAGCTTAATAATGTCATAAATATGCATATTTTTACTGTATAATTCTTTACAGCTCTAATTTTATTAAACGTTTTATTAGCTTGTTATTGCTGCGGTACTTAAACAGTGGATTGGCCAAAGGATTCAATTTATTTTATTTTTTTTCAATGAGGATTCATTTTTCAGCTGATGCGTAACTATTTCACATTAATCTTGAGTGGTAAACGGTCAGAAATGACATCTTTGCAGGAAATTGTTTCGACATCAAAATTGTTACGTTTAAGAAATCGTTGAAAAGGGACACTTTGTGCCTGGTTTTTACAGAAAAAAATCCAAATGAAATTTTTGAGTGGTCAAGGGGAAGGGTCAGGCAATCTTGTAAATGGCATAGAACCTGTCTAGAACCATATTAAATCCTCCATGACATTACAAACCAATCGTTTCAGTGTAAAGATAAATTTTAACATACGGGTGCAAAGTTATCGTTTAACTGGTTAGCCTAATATAGAGATTGTTTAAAGAGCTTTATCCCTTAAAGAAGAGGCCTTAAGGGGGGTGGGCGTGCACCTTCCTCCCTCCAAAGTTCTAAATCCCAATAGATAACAAATTGTGCTTTCATTGATCTAGCCGTTTACAAGATATTAATGGAACAATGTGTGTATATAATGTTACTTTAATTAAAGTGTACATAATTGAAAATTAAGAAGATGACTTTTAGAGATGCTACGCGTCCAAAAAAAAGATAGATAGTTGAATTTAAATCTATGCTCTTCAAATACAATACTTTTTACACCATTTATAATGTTTACACAATTCAAAAACATTATAAAATAGCAAAAGTAGAAAAAAACAAATTTGCAAAAGTTCATTGTACTTAATTAAATATAAAAATGGTCAAAGTTGATGTGATATCGACGTGAAAATATATCAATATTGTGAGTATAAGATATTAAGAGTGATCATGATTGACTTACTATCAACAGATCATATGTGGCTGACATATCATCAATATGACTATATTACTATTATCATACGATTTTAGACTTAAGTGTATATAATAACAGCTTAACATTTTGAAAAATATAGCATTTTTTGTACTAGGAGAAATGTAGAATATTTGCTGTATCCTAAAACAAACCTCATAAAACCCCTTTTTTTCAATGCTCATTTTGACCCCTTGCCCTTTTTTCCTCTAACCCTTTTCCCAGTAGGATTTAAGGAATTTTTAGAACTATTTGACACACTTTTCTTTATTTCCAAACCCCTCTCTTTTTTTTCTTCTGAATGTTTACTCTCCTTTTTTTATTTAGCTCTTTCTTTTTTTTGTCTGTAAGACTATATAATTCTTCATTTTTCTCTTTTTTCTCTCACTTTTCTGTGTTTCTATATTTTCTCTCTCCCTATCTCCTTTTTCTCTCTCTCTATCTATCTATCCATCTTATCTATCCTTTTCATCCTTCATTTTAGCACATTAAAAAAACTTTGAAAGGTTTTTTTTACAAAAGAAGTCTTTTTGAATAAATTGAAATAGTCCTTTAAATTAAGACCTAAAAATTTTTACAAAGGAAAAAAAGCTTTAACCTTTTAAAAGATTAACGAAAAGAAAATTTAGAAGAAAAAATTAAGGAAAACTAACTTTAATTTAGTTTTGCACGTCTGCTAAGTTTTACGTCCTGTTGCACCTGTTCTTAAATCTTTGTCTAGTCTGTTTTACTGTTCATTTTTAGATGTTTGAAGAAAAAAAATCAAGGATGACAAAATCCATAAAAGCACAAATAGAAATGTTTAACTCGATAGCATGATGTCAACATATATGGGTAAAAAATGGTTGCTTAGATTATACCTATTCATTTTGGGCATCCTTATGAAAGAGCAGTTTACTTCAGTTCGAATGAACTTTTTGAAGATATGGAAAAAATATATTTCGGTGTTTATTTTAGCTTAGGTTATAGGTTAAGTAGAGGTTACACCCCTCGGGGGCTCAAAATATTTCATCCATCAAAATCTTTGTGAGGAGTGGATCCCAAAATAGCTTTGAAAGAAAGCAACGGTATGAAATTAATACTACTTGTCTATCATACCTAATTTTAAAAACGAGAGCTACCCGTTACATAGGAAAATACAGACTAACATACAGACATACTCTAAACGAAGAAAAACTTTGTTTGTAGAATATGAAGAGCAAAGACCTCCCAAGTTAATATTTAGAGTATCCTATGCTATGTTTATACGATACAGATAAAAGTACACATTAGCAAATTATGAAAAAAAATTTATTGACAATTATCATTAGCAATAACAAGCTTATAAGATTATTAAAATATAAATAAATAAAAATGGGGGGGGGGGGAACCGGTTCTAATCCAGCGGATAATAATCGGTTACGAAGCCATACTGGAACCTGTATAGAAATTAACTGTTGGCAATAAATATTTGGTTTGCAGTACATAGTAAAACTTTTTACAATAAATTTAAATAATTAAAAAAATAACAGTTTATTAAGTTTTCATTGCTTTTTTCAAACGAACAGTTTACAGAATGCAGAAACACCAACTAACTTATTTGTAGACCAAAATACAAACGACCATGGCAAAATTCTTAACGGACCGACTTTTCATGGAGTACTTATTGTTAGGTTGGAAAATTGATGTTTTTTTCGACTGTTTCAGGCTTATTTGAAATTTCAGCGGTTAAGTCTTTTAAAATATGTAGTTGGATGTCTTATTAGGCTAAGTAAATTGAAATCCTGTATGGTTGAAGTTTTGGAGGGGGTATCATTTTCTACTGTAAATTACGTTCTCTTATTTGTTAGCTGAAACGCTTTGATTAGATTTTTCAAACTATATCTGTCCAAACTTTACCAAAAATTATTATTTTTAGCTACAAAAGGAATCATTTTGTTTAACGGGGTGAACATAAATTAATCTTCAAAATTTACTATACAAACTTCTTAAAAATTCAGATAAACTATTTAGCTTTAGATTCCGTATTTCCCCAACCGTTGATTAAAGTGTCCATGTTGACTTTGAGTAGAAAATAATGTACGGGAAAATAAAAATAGAACTTTCTTAAAAGTCATCACACAATCTAGCCAACATTTTGTTTAATTGGGAATTGTTATTACACATGTCCCTAAAGTTTTATAATAGCGTTTTCTTATTCGTTTGCCTAACAACTTTGGTTACTCTTATTAAATTTTGATTGAGTGTCCAAACGCTTCAACCACTAATTGTAATTGATAGAAGGAGTAATTTTATGTATCAAAATCGGGAATGTTAATTGTCCTTTCCCTTTAGATCCCTGCTTTAAAATGTTACAAGCTGATGGTATGTAA
This sequence comes from Acartia tonsa, assembly GCF_053477335.1. Classification (NCBI taxonomy): domain Eukaryota; kingdom Metazoa; phylum Arthropoda; class Copepoda; order Calanoida; family Acartiidae; genus Acartia; species Acartia tonsa. Next base: position 13,967,406 of record NC_137271.1, on the reverse strand, counting down.
AACGCGTGATTTGAAAAATAAGAATAGGAAATACTTAGCAAACTCTGTTTATCAAAAATTAGCTGGTTTGTGATAACACTTTCTTTAAACAAACCACTAAAGTCAAAAATAGATATACAAAATCTTTCTTAAGGGGGGGAGTAATTTTTATTTTTATTAATAACTAATTTGAATTAAAAAGATATTTATTAAAGTGTTAATTTTATTGTAAAATTTATTAAGAACACCTATGTTGAAAATGATACCGTTTAACGCCTAAATTGATTTTTCCAACACTGCACTGGTTTTAACTGATTTAATTCGGCTTGATAAGTATTCTTTGCCGTGTTGAAAACACATGCATAGTTTTATAGCAGTTGTCATTTTCCTATCCGGGGGCGACTGTATGAAAGACATATTCTTCTATAAAGCAAAAATAGAAAATGGTGTTTTGAAAGAAATTTTTTGTCTTCAATTAACTATGCCCCAAATAATCAATATTGCAAAAAGTAGATTAGATTATGATACACAGTGGGATCTTTTGAAAAAAATCGGGACATCCAAAAAATCTAAAATCGACTTTTATCTATCCTAGGACCTAATAATGGCTGTAAGTAGACAGCTAGAAAAGAAATTTTTAAAAAATATTAATTTTTGGCGGGTTTATGCCATTTTTAAAAAAGGTAGTGAAATATTTCTTTTCAGTTTTGATGATTTTCCAGATTTTTTTTACACAATTTTTTCAAGGCAACAAAAAATACATTTATGTTCATCTTATGAAAAAAAAAAAATTATTGAGGTACTTTTCAGATACCTGTACCAATGTCTAATTAAAGAAAAAATTAAAAAAAATATTTTTTTGGTGGTGTAAATTGACCTTCCACCGCCATTTTCCGCCGTCGCCACCAAAATTTTTTTATTGCATTTCTCGCTGAATTAGGCAATTTGGAATCATTTGAGACCATATTATTTTTTTCAAAAATTTTTCCCCTTACAAGCCGTCCTGTGGTCGGCGGAAAATGGCGGTGGATGGCGGGAGCGGTGGTACCGCCGCCATTTTTTATTCAAATATTTTTTTGCTGATCTACCTCAAAAGATTTTGTTTCAATATCTTTAAAAGCACAGGAGAAGCACTGAATTTAAGATATACCTTAATAAACGAGAATTTGAAAAAAATGACTAAGTCCCCTGCAGGGTTGGTTATAAGGGGAAAAATTTTTGAAAAAAATAACATGGTCTCAAATGATTCCAAATTGCCTAATTCGGCGAGAAATGCAATAAAAAAAATTTTTGTGGCGGCGGGGAAAATGGCGGTGGACGGGGGGAGCGGCGGTACCGCCGCCATTTTTTATTCAAATATTTTTTACTGATCTACCTCAAAAGGTTTTGTCTCAATATCTTTAAAAGCTTAGGAGAGGCACTGAATTTAAGATATACCTTGATAAACGAGAATTTGAAAAAAATGACTAAGTCCCCCCGCAGGGTTGGTTATAAGGGGAAAAATTTTTGAAAAAAATAACATGGTCTCAAATGATTCCAAATTGCCTAATTCGGCGAGAAATGCAATAAAAAATTTTTTTTTGGCGGCGGTGGGGGCGGCGGACCCGCCGCCGTTTTTTTTGAAAGATACCTCTAGTTGGGGTAATTAGTGACCCAGCCCAAAAGATTTCACCCAATTATCTCTAAAACTAAGGGAGTAGCACCCAAAATAAAATTGCTGGTATGTCGTGGCACGAGTCACCACATTTCCCCCCCCCCTTTGCTAAATTTCATGTGTTCTAAATAAATTTGTAGTTCTAACTGGTTTTGGTCCAGCAGAAATTCAAATTTGGAGATTAATTATAATATTGCAAAAACATTATATACGCATCAGAGAGAGAGAGAGAAATATACGTTTGAGAGAGAATATAATTTAAGTAATTATGCTTATATTCTTATACAAACTTTAAATGAAGATAGCTAGACCTAGAATAAAGGTATTAATTCAAAATCAAAAGTGTTTTGAAAATTATGTTATTGTTGTTTATATCTGTAAAAAAAATATTTGAAAACATGCCTTATAAGTGTCCTATTTTACTTATACTGGACCTACCTAAAAATGCCGGGACTCGAAATGGGTGCACCTGACGCTATATTCTTGTTCACAAACATTGTTAAAATATTCCTATCCTAACTAAAGTTATGAAGTTTTATAGATTTTTTAAAAATAGGGTAGCTTCGCTCCTTCAAAACAGCAAGACGTACTTACCAAATGCACATTAGAAGTTAACAGAGGCAAAATTTAAGTTATTTCCGAGTTAAAGCAAAAGAAATTACATCATTTCTTCAAATACAAGCTTATTTATTGAAGTTTACTTTTGTCTACTCTAAATGTCCCGTTTTTTGGCAAAAGATCCCACTGTGTGATATCACAACCTTAGAATACAGCAGTAGGTGAGAATATTCATCTTACTCTTTTTTTGCTCCTGGACAGTTTTTTTTAGCCTATTTTGGAGAACATTAGCTCAGTTCACTCTCAAAATGGCTTGCTGCAAAAACATAAGAATATTTTTTGGAAGTATAATATAGCCTTTATAGAGGTTAAGAATAAAAAAGAAAGAACATTTAAAATATTCTTTTTAAAAACTTTTTCTTTGCCTATAATATCTCCTTCCTAAATATATTTGATTTTCTTTTCTATGTTTCTTCCTTTGATTTCCCAAAATTTTCCCCACTTAAAATCTTTCCCAGATTATTAAATTTTATGTTTATACATTGCAGACAATATGAAGGATGCAAGAGACAGGCATAGGTAAATGAAAGATAAGGTAACATTTTCTTTAATTATTAATATCTTCGGCGGCGCCCTATCATCTAGGGACTTTTTTTTCGATAAGGTATGGAAAAATCAGAAAAATAGCCTTAAACTGGCCAAAGAGTTAAATTTGAAAACTATACCTATAACTAAACCAGGTCCTAAACGAAGCTTATTTGTAATGAAGTATATATTATGTTCAGCGGTTAGCGCGAACTTAACGGACAAATAAACAAAAACCCATATTACCTTATCTAATAAGATTAAGGATGCATTTTTTACACTATTCAATTCAGTTAGTTTTAAAATTCCAATGATCTAAAATTAAAAGTTATTTCACAAACACATAATTAAATATTCTCTTCTTTTATTATCTTATTTTAAATTCGGTTTTCTACGACCGTTAGCTCTTTACAGTAGCTACGCTTTAAAAATAGTTGCTGAACATTTGAAACACCAAACAAAAGCCCTATTTAAACTTGCCACCTTAAAATAAAGTCAATTTAAATTAGGAAAAGGACTGGTATTCTAAACAAAAATAACAGTAACCGCTGAACTGATTAGTCTTTACTTTTTAGGGAATATCCACGGATCCTTTGATGGGTTTACGCTATTTTCTTGACAGGCTACGCAAATAGTATTCAATAATTACTATACTATACATAGTTTTTCATCAATGTAATAAGAATTTAATATTTTTATGTCAAGTACTGAAATTTTATTTTCCTAATTATTTTCCCTGCCTGTGAATAAAGTCATTCCGTTTTCTTCCAATTTGTAGTGCCTAGAAATTTTGGGAATAGTCCCTTTCGTAACATCGCCCCTTAAGGGGCGATTAGTCGCAATTTTAAAATGGCTTTTTGTAGGTTATTTTAGGTTAGGTTAGGTTATATTGGGTTAGGTGATTGCCCCACAGGGTTAGGTGATTGCCCCACAGGGTTAGGTAATTGGCCCAACAGGGTTAGAGCCCCCTGAGGGGATAGAAATAGGGGAAAAGCTACTGTGAAAAATACGAAGAATCGCCCCATTAGGTGCGATGTTACGAGAGGGACTATACCCGAAATTTTTAAACAAGGATGAAATAATTAGTATTTGTCGCAGTCAATATCAAAATGATAAGGCACTTTGAGAGACACCACTAAAATAGTATAGCCTAAAACCATCCTATAAGGTATGTGAAGATTCCCGAAAAAAAGAGAGATCAATTGGTTAAGTTGTTAGCGAGATCTTTACGGTCAGACACAAAACCTCACTTTACAATAGGATTATATACTTTAAAAGGGGTATTTTACACGAAAAATAGCCCAAAACCACTCTCGTTACATTGTCATGGTTCAAAAGAGGCTGGGATAGGATAAGATAGTTAGACAATCATTCTATTACTTACAAGAAATATGAACTGTGGAATAGCTACGCGCCTAATACGACTAAATTATAATAATTTTCTTCATTTCCTTTTGTCCACCCACCCCCCCCCCCACACCCCCAATAATTCCTCGACCAAAATTTTTCCCCATTTGAAAATGATATATTTATATATAAATTATATTTAGATACAAGATAATTAATTTCAGCTTGGGAGGTTTTTGGTGAAATTTCTTTTGTTAAAAGACATTTTTCTAAAAGTTTTATTAACGGTAAACAATCAATAAAATTTCTTTATTTTCCGAATTTGATTAATTTCCTCTGGATGAAAACCGGTTCTAAGCCTTAAATTGGAATTATCCTATGATTTTTTTTATTTTACTAACAGCAGAAAATTGTCATGCGATAAATAACTATCAACTTTGGCTTTTTAAACAATTTGAAAACTCATTAACACATGTTTACCACATATTTGTCAGCGCAGCTATTCTGTATGCCTGTACCTTTAAATCATCTGTTTGACCCGTCTTCTGTTTCACGGCTTAGAGTTCAAACAAAGTCTTCTTTTGAACTGCATATATCCTATACTTAATCTAAATAAGTGAATGTTTGTGCTTATTAAGATCTCTCAAACGGCTGGGAAACCCCGTTAATGGAAATGACTATTTAAAACAATAACAATACAAAATATCACATATTTTTATCATTTTTTATGAAATTTTTGTAATATTTTACTTTTTTCTCAAATAAATTATGATATTTTTTCTACGCTGCATATGGACAAGATTGTTCATTATAATTTATTATTATTCTTATTACTTGTTTACTCGAGAACAAACTCAGGCATATAAGGAAAGGTAGATTTAATACTAAAAAAACATTGATTAACTGCATAATTTGTGAATTTTTAATATGTCTTTCTGAATATTTTTTATGTAGATCGAGTTTATTTTGGGGATGAATTATTAATCTTTTATTTGCTTATCTCTTTACTCCTGACCAACACCCACTTTACCCTTCTGTATTTTACAAGGACGTTTCCTCAAAACCGACAGACAAAATATTTTTGGGTTACTCTTCTTTTCTTAGGCTATTTCTCTGATGGAGGTTTTTTCCTGGGACAATTTCTCTTAGGAAAGGGGGGGGGGTGGTAGGCCTACCCCCTTATATTTATAAATCTTCCAAGATCTATGAGAAGCTACATTGTAAAGGAGAACCTGAACGGTTCAGCGGTTAGCGCGATACTTACATACAAACAGACATAAACAGATTATGAACAAAATTTCAGTCTTTTGTACTTTTATTCGTTTTTCCCCTAAATATTTACCTGTGAAAATTAAATTTTTAATTTTCTGTATTTTGAATAAACACTTAAAAGAAGGTAGAAAGAAGATAGCCTGATATCTAGTTGCCGAAAGTGTACGCAGTTTCCTGGGTGTTTCCTCATCCTCGCTCAATATTTACTACTAGCTACAAATCTTCAAACTTCCCTTAAAAAAATCAAAATTTGAATGTGTAAACGATTTATACAATATACATTATAAATTTGAATTTTTTAAATTTTGATTTTTTTTTTTTGAAGTTTGAAGCTTTTTTAGCTAGTAGTAAATATTGAGCTAGGATGAGGAAACACCCAGGAAACTGCGTACACTTTCGGCAACTAGATATCAGGCTATCTAGAAAGAAATAGGAGAGAAATAATAAAACCTGAGATTTCAAACAAATCACTTTGGGCTAAAAATTTGATAGTTTTGCCAAAAATTATACTACAATTAAGTTACATTGAAATATGCGTTTAGCTATGATTAGGTTTTAGGAATATTATGAATTCTTAAAAAAGTATTCTTAAAATTAGTAATACCCACTTTCTTTTCCCAAATTATTATACTGTATAAAAAAAAGAATGTTTATGCTTCTTTCTGTGAGTGTGTGTGTGTGTTTGTATCAAAGGATCTAGAACACTGCTAAAATAATATGGTTCTCCTTAACAGGAAGCTTCTCAAAAGTGCCACTAGAAAAAAAACACCCACTTCCCCTTTTCTTCTAGTTTCCATAGAGGTCTCTTGTGGCGTAGCTGCTAAAATGTCAAATAATGCACAATTTTTCAGAAAAGTTGAGGGGAGATTATTTATCTTTTATTTTTCTATCCCCCAGTACATAAAATAAAAACATAATAATTTTTGTCCAAAAATAAAGCTGATATGTCACTGTGGTAGATGTCAAAAGGGGCTAGGATTTCAAATAAGCCAACATCAATGGATATATAATACGTGGACATTGTTAGAGATTCTCGCATACCCTGATAAATGTTTCTCTTAACTGGCTTATATAATTATACCCATGTATGATTTTAACCCTTCCCCTCCCCTGAACATGGATGAACGTATTGACCAATATATGAGGACTATATTAACAACCTAGTCCTAAATTGACGACAAAATGCCCCTGTCACAATATCCACGTATTCAATATCCATTGCAACATGTCAATTTGAATAATGATAAAAACAAAAATATTTATTTTCAAAGCCCAAAATATCAAGTATCTAGGTATCTCTATTTAAGTTATGTTATTGATTTTTTTTTGACAAAGAATGTGTAATAGAATCGTCCCATTAGTTTGAAATATTGCATGTTGGCTGTTTGAAATAGTGTAATTTATAATTAACATTTCTTTCTTATTTTTTATAGGACATAAGATTGTAGATTATAATGGCACCCAAAGTTTTATAAACATGTTCTGTCTATGTTAGCTTAAAAACTTTTCTCGTATTCATTCGAATCCGGTGGATAGGAACCGGTTCTCATCCATACGAAAAAACTATGTCTAGCATCGTATTATATCCAGCTTTCTACGAATATAGAAATGTACAATCATAAGATTAAAACTAGTTTTTTTAGCCGGTGCCTTCGGCACCACGGGGCTAAAAAAACTAGTTTTAATCTTATAATTGTACATTCTATATCCGCGGAAAGCCGTTTATAATACGATACGAGAAATAACTATTCTCGTATTCATTCGAATCCGGTGGATAGGAACCAGTTCTCATCCATACGAAAAAAACTATGTCTAGCATCGTATTATATCCAGCTTTCTACGAATATAAAAATGTACAATTATAAGATTAAAACCATTTTTTTAGCCCGTGCCTTCGGCACCTCGGGGTTAAAAGAACTGGTTTTAATCTTATAATTGTACATTCTATATCCGCGGAAAGCTCTTTATAATACGATGAAAGAAATAACCAGGGATCCCTGGAAATAACTATTAATGAAATAAAAAAAGCTGTCATGAAAAGTATTTTGACCAGCAATTCCGAGATTTTTAGCTTCATATAATAAACCTTACTACTTTATATTATAGAATTACTTAAAATTACCAATTATTATTCAATTTCTTACAAAAAAAATTTTTATAAATGATTATTTTTTAATCTCTTATCATCTTTGAAGATTTAGAGTAAATATTTTCCCTAATCTTACCAGTTAAAATCACTGAAAGGGTTATGGGTACTAATAAATGAATTTTAGAAAAAAATATTTTTAGTATGGTTTAGAAACCGATTAATATCCGTTGGATTAGAACCGATTTTCTCGTATTCATTCGAATCCGGTGGATAGGAACCGATTCTCATCCATACGAAAAAACTATGTCTAGCATCGTATTATATCCAGCTTTCTACGAATATAAAAATATACAATCATAAGATTAAAACCATTTTTTTTAGACCGTGCCATCGGCCTTGGGGCTAAAAGAACTGGTTTTAATCTTATAATTGTACATTCTATATCCGCGGAAAGCTGTTTATAATACGATGAAAGAAATAACTATTAATGAAATATAAAAAGCTGTCATGAAAAGTATTTTGACCAGCAATTCTGAGAACTTTAGCTTCATATAATAAACCTTACTACTTTATATTATAGGATTACCTAAAATTACTAATTATTATTCAATTTCTTACAAAAAAATTTTTTTATACCTAAATGATTATTTTTTAATCTCTTATCATCTTTGAAGATTTAGAGTAAATATTTTCCATAATCTTACCAGTTAAAATCACTGAAAGGGAAAATGATACTGTTAATTTAATATTAGAAAAGATTTTTTTATTTAAAGACAGTATCACACAAAGTTTTGGACATTAATAGCCCTTTCCCTCCCCCCCTTCCCCTCTTATTTTGAAATAAGCAGTTTTTCGTTTATTTGTTTATTACTTTAGGTAAAGAAATATTGAGTACTGGGTAGGTTTTGGGCATAGCAGGTTTAGATAAGCCCACAGGGTTAGGTACTCCCGCAAGGGGTAGGAAAGGAAATAACCGCCTCTATTTTTATTTTATTTCAAAAAGGGGAGGAGTATGGGTGGTATTAGTGCTTAAAATTTTGTCTAGCCTTATTTTTTTTATAGAATTCTTATCCAAATTTTCCTCTTTTTTTGTTTAATCTTAGCATTAATACGCAAAGACTAGCTAATAATATCTAATCTTAAGTCTAGAAATATTAAAATTCAAGATAATTAATGAACAAGGATGACAATTTCCAAATTACATTCTTAATCAGTATGAAAAGTTTTGAATTAATAGAACAATTAATAGAAAACTTGTCAACAATTTAGGTTGTCAATATGTACCTTATTTATTGGTCAGTACATTTATCTAGTAGAAAGGTATGGGGTAAAGGGGAAGATGGGGGATTTCTCTATTTTAGCCAGATGCGAGTTTTCATCAGAGTACATGAAAATCTGGTGTAACATCCAATTAATAACATATCGATTAATAGATCATTGCTTTATAATGCATAAATTTTATAGTTAAATCTTATTTTAATATCTTTGAATTTAAGAAAGGGTTCAATTGTCTTTACAAGAAAATCTAGGATTAAGAAAATGTATATAGGCTAAAAATTATTTAAATAAGAATTATACAGAAGAAGTGATGTCAAATATCCAAAAATAAAAGAAGTGTATGTTTCTGTATATTTCTAAATATCTTGCTGACAGATGTGGTTAGAGTTTGTTAGTTGTTAATAGCGGAGCTACTACATGGCTTAAATTTTTATTTACATGTATATATGATTGTAAGCATATGATTCTCAATTACTTCAAGTTATTGTCCTTGTTTTTAAAGATAAATCATCTATTTTTTATAATAACTAGCGGATACGCCCCTAGCATCTACGGGATAAGTATTCGAAGAGGCACGTATTGGCTTGAAAAATAGCTTAAATTTTTACATCGCCAAGATACATTATAGCCTAAAATCTCCATAGGGCATATGTGAAGCTTACCTAAAATAGATAACCCAATCGGTTCAGAAGTTATTGAAGTCTTTAGCTTTAGACAAAATACCCTTACTACTTTATATAAAAGGATTAGAAGATATTAAAATTAATCATGTTTTTAAAAAACTTACATATTACTTTATCTTGAGAAAAACATGTTATAAGAAGATGAAACTAAAGATTAGCTATCACAAAATAATAACCATGACCAGTTCTTTTTCAATAACGGTTATAGCTAATAATAACTAATAATTATGAAGGGGTTGGGGGGTTAATAATTGTTAAGATGTCTTAAATAAATAACAAGGATGACAACTTTCAATAAAGACAATGAAAGTTGAAAAGTAAAAGTTAATACCTATCAGATTAAGAACTCATTCATAAAATATAACTAAAAGAAGTAAAAATAGGGTTATAATGGAAAAGAAATTAGGTTAAAAAAATACCGTTGTATGATCAGACCTTCCAATTTAAAGACATTTCCAAGCTAGACCCATCTAGCTATATTATATATTTATAAAACCGTCCAGATTTTACTACAAAATAATGATTAAGGATTTGATATCATGATTATTAATACGCCTGAAAATCAGACATACTGACAGACTACATTATTGAGAAGTTTTTCTCGTAGATAATGATAATAGCTATAATATTGAAGAATATTAGAATGTTTATCTCAGATTAAGAATAATAATATCCACTTTCCCTTTACTTAACCCAACCCCCAGATCTATTTTTAATGAAATTAATAAATAGTCTTCAATCTTTTTCAAGATTTGGTCAAGAAAATTATTTATAGCTCCCCCTTCTCCTTCCCCCCATACTCTTCATAATGAAAGGGTAAAGAACAATTATAATTATTTCCTCTTTTGTTATTAAAAAGAGAAAGGTGTGTAAGGGGAAGGGGGTAGGTTGGCCTATTGTAGGATGACCGCTAGTGCGTATCTTACGGTTAAGCCTTCATTACAGGGATTAATATGATTCTTTAACAATTGATCTTATATTTTGATAATTTTAAATAGTTTCTCTTTGTGTCTGTCTTTTCTGTAATATCTCGCAAATGGTTAATCTAGTTAACTTCTCATTTTAAGGAAAACTGAATATAATGTTTTTAACAAGTAAACCACCTATTTCTAAACAATTTTTTTTGTGGGGAGCAATTTCTATCCCTGTGAAGACTGGACTGCAAGTATAATGGGTAAAGATGCCTAAGAAAGATTAGTGACAATTTATTATTAGAAAAGAAGGAAGGACAGTTAGGGGTTCAAGAGTTAATGCCCCAACCTCCAGATTACTCTCCCTGTAAACCAACCCCTCCCACATACCCCTTCCCCAATTTTTTTTTATAGCCCGCTAACTATCTTAATATAATTTGAAGACAATTTTGCAATGCTTAGTAGGTGGTTCATTTTAACTGTCTCTTTCAAGGGACACTCATTCACTGGTTCAATTTCATTTGATGTAGCTTCTTTATAACTGGAATATATGTAGGGAGGGAGGGGTCATTGGACTCTAAATTACACTGGTACCGAAAGTTTTATAACCATTTTAAACTATGGGTACTTTTATAGGTTGGCTCAAAACTTGAAGTGTCCAAACTTTTCAAACAATAATTTTGTTATCATCATTGGGGATGTTTATCAATTTATCGTCCATTGTCCACTAACCTTAAACTAAAGATATTGCATTGTAATAATTACAGAATATTAAAGAATCATACATTGTCACATTCTGTGATTTATTAACAATACCTGCTGAAACACAAAATTTATCCTTTTTATTTCAATATCTACTTTGTATTTAAATTGTTTTAAAAGTTCTCACTGTGAATTCTTTAATATCCACATAGTCAATTAAATATAAGATAAGTCACAGAAACAAAGTATCCTTTGAAGGGCCCCTATTATTTTAGATTTTCTTGAAGGGATGGGGGGGGGGGGGGGCATTTATTTTCTTGAAAGGGTACTGACCTTGTGGTGCAGTATCCTTATTTAAATCTTTACCTACCCTCCAAGGAGTTTACTAATAAAGTTGCTAAATTAGAGGGTTTACCTATTTTTGAGATTCGTGCACCTACATAGTTTCTAGGTTTACCTAACTTAGATTTAATTGCCTTGAACCATAAGTGAAGCTTCTATAAAATGGAGAACTAAATCGGTGTAGTAGATATAAAAATCTTAAGCTAAAGACAAAAAAACCTTACTACTTTATATTATCAACATAAAACTGCAGTCCCAATAACATTACAATAATGTTTAGTCGATAAAATGTCAGACATGGCCACATTTATTAAATGATATACAATCGACATTAATCTTTCGATCGCTTGATTTGAATAGATATTTTTATTCCTAACTTTTAAGTAAATCTCTCAAAATTTAGATGATATATTTTGATAGAGATAGTGCGGCAGCTGGCTAAATTAAGAAAATTAAAGATTGCTTCCAACTTCCATGTTGATTTATAATTAACAATTTATTTCAATGCACAAGCAGCTTTGCCCATAGTCTTTAGGTTTATTTAATCTTTGTAATAAGTTTAGGGACATTATTATCAGTGCTTGGCAGCCTCAGCTAATTACATTCAAGAGCGCAGCATACTAAAGAACCTAATAAATCTCAGCTGCAGCGACAAAATTAGTATTTAGCCTCTCTACGCCACCTTCAGCCAAGCCCCAGCGGCTTTGTATAAGCTAACGCCGCTAAAGTACTCATTAATGCAGGTAAATAAATCTGCCGTTGCAGCCGAAAAAAACTGCTCAAATTCGAGAAATCTTGGCGGCTTAGAGGAAGCATCCGCCACTATAAGCCACCCTAAGCTTATGCTTGATTTATATCCTTTTGAAATACACATTTCTGCTATTTCAAATCGATCTCAAGCTATGGTATACTTTTATTTTTGTTAAATCAATTAAACTAAGGTACAGTAAGGTCAATAAAAATAGAAATAAACCTATAGCACATAAACTGTAGATAGAATAAGTTTTCTAAAAACTAATTGGCTTAATAGGGTAGATGAATATATTTTAAGTTGCTTTTCAAAAAATTTGGGAAAATTAATTATAATATTCAATCATGTTCCACCATTAATATGCTCTTTAATTCTTAAACTTTTTCTCTAAAAAAAAACTATTAGATAATAGCATAAAGCCTGACCAGAGCAAATTTAAATCTTTCCTAAAAATTATAAACTTCTCATTCAATAAATTTTTGATGGAAACACACTTATACATCTTATGACTTTAGTATACGGGATCTTTTATGTTCCTTTTCAGAATTCCTCTCCCTACCCCCAAAAACGAGGGGGATGTGGGTTATTTTCTGTAAGACCAGGTGGTTATCATTCCAGGGACTCAGGGATAGGAAACTGCAAGAAAAAATAATCAATACCCCCCTCACATTTTGATAATGATACACAAGTCTTCATTGTCTGTATATTTAAAACTTTAGAAAAAAGTTGATTTTTATTCCATTGCCCCATCCCTAATGCCTGATTCAAGCAGTTGTAAAATATTTAGAGGAATAATCCAGGAATATTCTGAGATTTAAGAAAACATTAAAATAGATAAAACTAGGTTCGAGAAAATTTGTTAATTCATACTAATTTCAGTAATTTTCTGTAACAGACTGACTTTCAGAGCAGGGAGGACGGGGACATTGGGCTGTTTATTAAACTAGTCCCCAAAGTTTTATACGGACCTTTACTTATTCGTTGGCTTAACAACATTGGGGACTTGTCATTGGTTGGTTCATTAAGTTAGGTATCCAAATTGTACTTTACATAAGGGGTAATTTTGTGCGTCAACAATGAAGATGTACATCAATATATCGGCCATTGTCTTATCCCTTTAGATCCCTGCCCCCAAATACAACCTATACTACAAAATTTATTTTATTAAAGTTTTATTTATGTTACTTAAAACCTTTGAAATGGCTATCCAAACTAAACTTAGATTATTCGAGTTCTCATATACATTATTTATGAGCAAGGGAGGGTGTAGAACCTCCCCCAACCCCCACAAAATAATTAAAAACGGCTGATTGCACCTTTTATAAGAACTGCCCAATCAAAAGTTTCAATTATTGACAACAATGCACAACTATTCCTATGATTTTCTTTTTCATGAACAGAACAGCAGAAAAACAGGCTTTCTGAAGCTGTAATTAGACTGTAATTTTGCAGGGAAGAGGACTTTAAAATCTAAATTATGGCTCGTGCTAAAAGTAACAATGTGCATGGGTGTGTTTATATAATCATGCATAATTATCTCCAAGAATGATTTTCAAATAATCCTTAATCTGAAGCTTAATATTTAAATAATTACTGAACTGATTAAGTTCTTTATTTTATGAAGCTGGATAGGTTTAGGCTATTTAATTTTTTAAATAAGTCTTGTAATATATCAAGTGTAAATTTTTATTTCTGTAGATTTCATAAACAATTGAACTGATTGAGTTCCCTTTCTTCATGAAATCTTCACAGAGGCCATGGATTGTTCTAGGCTATTTTTCTGCTTCCTTCTTTCCTCTAGATGTCATTTCATCAACAAAAATAGCAGAAATCCTTCCCTGAATATTGTAATCATGTCTTGTAAAGTTTAAGATATATTATGATTAAATTCCCATATTATATAAACTTAATTCTATAATTCTTGCTAATATTTAATATTAACTGTATTGTATAAACATAGAGAGTAATGTTTATGAATTCGCCAGCTGCACCGTATATCTCCAATAGAAGCCATGAAACTATTTTATCAAGCATCTTGTTAGGCTCAAAGGAGTTTTAGAAAGGTTGGATGATTCATTAAATCGCACTGATGATATTTTAAAAGCCCTCAAGATAAAAAAAATAAATGGTGGTTGCTCCAGGGGATAGGGAGGGAGAGGACATTAGACTGTGAATTACACTGGTACCCAAAGTCTTATTATTATTACGATATCTTCATGATTGTCTTTAAAACTATTGGTACTTTTATTAAGTTTTAATCGGTTGGTTCCATTCTAATAATGTATTTTCAACCATTTCAACCAATATTTCAATCTAAAGCAAGGTAATTTTGTTTATCACCATTGTGGATGTACACCAAGTTATAGTCAATTGTCTTATCCCGTAAGATCCTTGTGTTTGCTTCCATAGCGTCTTAAGAAACTTATGTTTTAGAAGAAATGACTTTACCTTTATGATATTTGATTTTTTTAAACAGAAATTATAAAAAAGAGATTATTTAGGGGGTTTCTTTTTTTGTCATATTTAAGATATTACAGGACACAAGCACGCCCTTTTTTTTTATTTTGTATTCAAAATTTTAACTTTCATTTATCCACTTTCAGTCTGCTCTGGGACGCGGTGGGAGTAACACACAACATGTGTGCTTCTCTGACCGCTGCACACATTATTTGTGTCAACATTATTTGTTATTTGTGTGATAACAAAATCTTCGTGGATTCCTGATAGGTGCTTTGAAGATAGTGTTGGTAATCGGACACAGATGATTTCTGCCACCAAAAGAAGAAACAGTTTTCTGACTGCCTGCTTTTTTTCCTGCTACATCATCTCAAGCTTTTATTCAAATCTTTAGATTTCCTTTGTTTCCTTTCTTGGAAACATTGTTTGGTAACTTAACCCCATGACGCTTAACTTAGACGCCCGCCAGATGACCTACCTCCCCCCCCCCTCCTCCTCACCAACAGTCTCACCACCTCTCTCCCCTCCAAACTTCTGTCAACAACCCCTCCTCATAACTTCAACTACACCTACGTGCCTACAACATCTATAAACCCGCTAGAAATCCTTTGTGTGCTTTTATTATCTATTTTAGTGTGTGTGAAAGGGAAAATATTTTTCCTTTATTCTTGTGCAGATTCCCCCATATTTTATGGGGTATTTTCACCCGCAAAAGCCTAGGGGCGGGTTCGCTTATTACAGTGATACTTTCAAATCCTGGCAAGAACTCTTGTAGTCTTTTTATTATAAGACTACCTTACAATTTTGACTTTTCCTCAATTTTGTAAGTCCCCAAAAGAGCCCAGTAAACTTAAACTGGGACCCTCCACCTCCATAATCTACTCCTGCCCAAAATTCTTGCTATCAATCAAACCAACCAACTCTAACAAACTAAACTCAAACACCAAACCAATTTAAACATTATCAATTTAATTGTGTATTTAGTTTATTATGCTAGTTATTAATATTTTATATGTATAACAGCTAACCCTTAACCTACTAACACATATCTAATTTATTAATTTTTATAGTTCGTATTTTACTTATTTTATCATGTATGATTTTTTTCTGTAAGAATAAATCATTTCAACAACAACAATTTATCCACTTTGTTAGTTCCGTTTTAATTATTAGCGTGAATAATTTCAAAGTACATTCATAATGCAATACAATAAAATAATTCAAATATCCTGTTAGAAAAGTAACAGGATGTCTACTGTGTGTATAGCTAAGGATTGAAATGGTTCTCCTTTACAGTGAAGCCTATTATAAGTCCAGGTAATTTTTTAACTTTATTGGGTGCGGGGGGGGGGGTGTTACCTACACCATCCAAAGAGAAATCACTCTGAACAAATATACTCCCCAAAAACTCTTCTATAAATTTAATTCTTTTTCGTTTTAAAACTAAAATTGGAAGTACAGGGTCAACTTTTTGAAACGGGAAAAGCAAAGTCCATATCAAGTATTTAATTTAATTTTGAATTAAACCTTGTTTGTAATGCATAGGCCACCTGGCTTAAATATCAGCTTTAGATTTTATTCATTAAAGCTTTGCTTAAGACGATCTAAAAGTCTTAGAGAAGAAAGGCATATTAAAGTATAAGTTCTAAAACTTAATAATTAAACTAAATTAAGGGTAAACTGCAATTCATATGACAAGATTTACTTAACTTGAAACATATTCATTTTGAACCTTTAGGCAGATAAAAACCGAGGTGGAAAAGTTTGATCCAAAAAATCAAGATTTAACAAGCGCCTTAAAAGTTTTTAAGCCTATGATGTAACTTCTTTCAGTACTTGTTTAATTAATTTGCAATCCAACGTCCCCTCTTTCCCTGATAAATAGAATAGAAGTATCTTATTCAAACTTAATTGTAAAGGTATTATCCTTAAAACAAATAGGCAAATCAGGCATTGGCTTGTTTGTGTGTGTGTGTATGTATTTGTGTGTTTGAATGAGTCAAGGTAAATATGCTAAAAGTCTAAACATTGATTCTACTCCTACATAAGGCGTTTATTTTCAGTGTCCTTACATCAGGGCTTTTCAAAATACAAATCTAACCTACAAAATAACAATCATAGTCCTTCTTGTATAAAAGTATTAAGATGTGTATCTGTCTTGTCCGTACCACAAGATCTCGGTAACCGATAGTCCAACTTGGTACATGATATCTAGACAGGTTTTCAGCCATTTCAGGCATTAAACAAGCACAGGTTTTCTTTTCATTTTAAAAACGAATTATTTTTTGGGGGGATGGGGGAGGACTTTTAGCAATCCGCAAGCTTTTTGGAGTAGAAACCTAACTTTAAAATATATTTACCTTATGTTTGTTTGTCTGTCCGTTTGTCTGTAACGTGTTTGTAAAGGAAACAATAAGGCATGTGCCTCACTTTGAACATTATCATAGATCAGAAATAGCTAGATTTTGATTTGATTTATCAAAGTTTTTGTTGAATATAAGAAGAATAAATCATTTAAAACACACACATAAAACAATTACCTTTCAAATTAAATTATTTTCATCTTATTAGCTATTTCGTAAGTATTTTGATATTTTAAACGAAAAACATAAGAGACTTCAAATTTGTCCGAGGCATATAGCCTATATTGAAAAACTGGTTTGACAAATATAATCACAAGCATATATAGAGCTTCCCTTAAAAAAGTAATTGGTAGAATTGTTGGCAAGATCTATTGGTATTCTACCTGTATTAACAATGTGATTGTTTTTAATGTTCAATCAGTTTTAGTAAATATTATTTGCCATCTATATGTTTGTTCTGATTTTTTGTTTATGATTTTAGCTTGGCAAAATTTGTTCATCCATGAATTTAATTTTAGTGTCCACAGGTGATGGGTAGGAACCCAGGGAGGGAGGGGACATTGGGCTGTGCATTACACTAGTCCCCAAAGATTTATAATAACATTTTTTTATTTGTTGTTTCAACAACTTAGGGGATTCTGGGGAAAAAATTTTGATTGGTTTGTTTATTAGGTTTAGTTTCCTATTGTAATTTACAGAAGGGGTAATTTTGTGTATCGTCTTTGGAAATGTATATAAATTTTTCGGCTATTGTCTTATCTCTTTAGATCCCTGGCAGGAACCATGGATAAGTATATTCAATAACAAAAAGTAATCAACCCGTTTCTCTGACCGTATTAGAAGCAGACAACCAACTCCAATAAATAGATAAAAAATTAAATAAATGGATATAATATACATGGAGTCCTCATTTATTGGTCTGTGCTTACCTTCAGTGGGAAATTTTTTTATTAACGTCATAGTTCACTGTGGGCTAGAATTGAATCAAGACAAAAGTAAGTGCCGAGCCCTGAGACCTATGTATGGTGAAAATAGACATAAAACCATGATAATTCCAGGTAAAACCAAAATATATCAGCGGGGGCTTTTTGAGAAAATTAGATTTGAAAATTTCAAGTTCAATTTTCACCCCCTAGGAGTTGCCGCATAATCATGACAAGAAAAGCAAATATTATTTATTTTAAATTTTGAACAACTTTGCTTTTATGAAGTCCTTCTTAAAACCTCTCTATATATGATTTATTTTAGGCTGAATTTTCGTGACCTTTGCAAAGCAAGTGTTAAAAATGGCCATTTATTAACTCCCTTCAGGAGTGGTTTTATGAAGAACTTTATAAAAGCAAAGTTGTTCAAAATTTAAAATAAATAATATTTGCTTTTCTTGTCTTGATTATGCGGCAGCTCCTAGGGGGTGAAAATTAAACTTAAAATTTTCAAATCTAATTTTCTCAAAAAGCCCCCGCTGAAATATTTCGGTTTTACCTGGAATCATCATGGTTTTATGTCTATTTTCACCATACATAGGTCTCAGGGCTCGGCACTTACTTTTGTCTTGATTCAATTATAGCCCACAGTGAGTTACGACGGGGATTAAATCTAAACGTTGATTAATTTTAATAAATTTGATGAAGATTTTCTGTAAATCTTTATACATGTCTTTGAATTTAGTAAACAATATACTTTTATTAATCTCCACTTTAAATCCTGATATCTATATCATACATAGGACATATGTAAGAAAAATAATCAGCTTTAATCGGTGATACCCCCTGGTTTTGAAGGGGATGGGGGTGGATTAAAAACACTGCCCCCTTACTCATATATTTTGTAAACTTCTGGGGGAAGATTAAAACACTCCCTCTTCATAGTATTTTGCGAATTATATTTTGAAAACTTCTTGGGGTGGTTGGGGGTAATTAAAAACAAACCCTCCTTATTGAATTTTGCGATTTAGATTTTGTAAACATCTTGGGAAGGGTAAAACACTTAATACTATTTTGCGAATATAATTTTTTTAAATTTTGTAAAGGATCCAATAGGTTTGATGGTGTTTTGGGGCCGCCAGAATTATAATTCTTAAACAAAGTCTTAATATTCCATTTGAAGTGGTGAAACCTCCCTCCTTTTGTCAATTTTATTAGCATTAATCACCGCCTATTTATATTATTTAATTGTTACATGATTATTAAATGTAAAAATGACTCCACCTATTTGGATTAATAATTTTACCAACCCATTTTTTATTTGAGTCATTTATATTGATTTTAATCAAATGTAGGCGGCTACTCTATAACTCTTTTTAATATATTAATCTACGAACCTTTCTTCCCCCCAAATATCTAAACGGTAGTAACAAAAACATCCTATATTGTCCATTCCATGCAGAAACTAAGGGAGGAAGGGGACATTGGGCTTTTTATTACACTAGTGTATGTTTAATATCTTTGATCATATTTGCTGTTATCTAATGTCTCATGCCTATATTTTTTTAGACAAAATGAATTGAAAATGGTTGCTAAAATCGAAATATATCTTCATGTCTTAGAATAGTGCATTTAAAAAAAAAATAGGTTGAAAAACATACTAACTTTAAAATATTACACTAGTCCCCAACGTTTTGTAATAATTTTTCTAATCTGTTGACTTAACAACTTTGGGGACTTTTATTGAATTTTTATTGATTTGTCTATTAAGTTGAGTATCCAAATGTTTCAACAACCACAATAGAAATGGTAATATTATATTGTGTATCATAATTGGGAATGTTGTAATGTACATCAATTTATCGGCCATTGTCCTATCCCAGGAGAAACCTGAGGAACACTTCCGTTAATGGAAGGTGAACCTTAAACATAAATTTGACCATTTTAGATTTCCTCTCGCAGGGTAATTAATAACGGGTGGTGCAAAAATTATTTAAAACAAGGATGATCATGTCTAATTAATTGAAAGGTATTTTAAGCGCAGCTACTCTATAACTTTATTTCATTTCTCTCCGTGTATAATATGATTCATTCATTCAGAAAATGTTTCTTAAGAAGCTAGTAAAAGTGGCTGACTCAGATTATGACGTCAAAAAAATTGACTAATGAGAGGCCAGTATACACTGTAATTGACCAATGGTAAAATTTATAGTGGCCTCTCATTGGTTAATTGGTGGGGGAGGGGGGAGTGAAAAAAGATAAAAGCAGTTCTTTCTACTCCATTTTAAAGTGGTTTTTAAAACCCTCCTACTGCACGCCACTGCTCACACGCCTGTACTGACTGGTACATACTATACATGCTCTTGCTTGACATTATTTGTCATTGTCATAAGATATTTTTGTATTATAGTAAACTGTTACTTTTAAAATTCAAAACTTTTTTTAGACACCCTTAATGTGTGTATTTTGAATCCGGATATAAATGTGATTCGTTTCCTAATTTTCTGTTAGTTTTATAATATCTTAATCGTAGCTTTTCTATAGTTATTAACTGCCTGGCTTGTATTATTAATTTAGAATGGATTCATAAAAGTTTAAACATAATAACAATAACAAAATCGTTATTTTAAATAAGATACGACCTCTAGTTTTACGATTGCCAAGTTTGGTATTCAATGACATATGAAGTATTTAAAATTGGCAAATCTGCTCTATAACTAGATTATATATGTACTTACATACATCCACCAGAAAGTCTAACGTTGCGTCAATTAAAGATTTGCCAGGGTTGCAAAGTTCAATAATAAATGTATCAGTAAATAATTGAATGTTTAATCTCTTGTCCCCTCTATTCTTTTACTTGTCTTAGTTCATTTTTATAAGTTTTAAAATCAATTAAGCGTTAAAAGTTGGTAACGGCTATGTCATTTTAAACAGGAAAAACTTTTAAAAGAGATTATAGAAAAAGTAAATGAAAATATCAAAGACTATAAAAAAGCGAAAGAATAGTCATTTAAAGTAAACAAGGATGACAACATCCATAAAAGCGAAGCACTGAAACGGTAGGACAAACGGACATTAACACTTAATGTAAATTTGTTGAAAAACTGCTTGATACAGGATAATGTTTATAGACATACTTACATTTTAAGGACTTGATTATAGAGTTGCTTCGCTTATAATATATACTTTGTTGTCCCAGGAATCAAGGAACCAAAAATCAGATCAATCAGATGATTAGATCACAAAAAAATTTGTTGTTAAAAAAGTAAAAAAATCAACATGTTTAAAAAGGACGTACGGACATTCTGGTAATGCTTATAGAGTTGCTACCCTTTCTAAATCGTACCTAACTGCTAAAGGAATCACCATGCAAAGTTTGAAATCGATAAGAATTCTAAAAAGCCTCTCTGATACGGACGGACGTACGGACGGACCGACCCTAATTATAGAACAGCTTTGCTTTTAAAAACAAGGAATGTGAGTATGGCGGATTATTTGAAATAGAACTTGCAGAGTAGAATCGCTACAAAAAAAGAATGTAGCCTATGTATTTATTTAAAAGTCAGAAATAATCAAAGAATAAAGGAGGGGGGATTAAAAACAAAGCTATGATAGATGCTTTTGTGATTTCAATCTAAATTTTCACATTGGTACATAATTAAACAAAATTTCAACGAAAAACTGATAATATAAATATTATTTTAATTACATTTTATGGTTCATAGATATATGATAAAGTCTTAATTATTTTATTTTAGTTAAAAGTGGTTGTTTATAATATATTTTTTTCTCACTTTTTATACCATAGTACTAATAAAGGGACACTGGTGTTTACGCAAAACGAAGTAATTTGATGTTATTTTGTTCGTTGGATTTGGGGGGGGGGGCCTTGCCGTGCTAAATAAAAGCTTAAAGTAAAGCCTTGTACATTAAATTGAAAATTTAACATCAAAAGCTGAATTGCCAATAGTAATAATATATTTCCTATTTTGTATAAACATAAGATGGGGTGTGTAAAGAAATGGGTATGGGATGACTACTTTATAAAACAGCAAAAATTTATTGCATTTATTTGTCAGATTTTTTGTTTAAAACTTTCTTTGGAAGCTACACAACCCTTGATTTACATTTTTACCGTGGAAAGAGATCAATTCTTCATAATGTTAGAGACGTCTAAATCTATTTTTATTATTTAATGGAATTTTAATTTTTTGAAAACTATGAAACATTTCACAAATTTATAAATTGAAAAATTCTTTTTGCTTTTTTTATTCTATTATTTAAAGTAAGATTATTTATTATAAGATCTAGATATTAGTTTTGGGATTGTATTGTGCTGTTTTCTGGTAAGGTTTTGTCTGAAGCTAAAAATCTCAGAAAATGCTGATTAAGAACACAGTAATAGTGCCTGACTGATTATGACGTAACAAAAAAATTAGCCAATGAGAGGCCACTATAAATTTTACCATTGGTCAATAACGGCCTCTCATTGGCTAATTTTTTTTGTTACGTCATAATCAGTCAGACACTATTACTGTGTTCTCCACAGAGGATAGGGGCAAAGCAACTATTAATTGTGAAGCAAAGCTAGTCTTTAATTTAGTTGATTTTGAAGAACGCCAACTTAATCTGTATGACTGGGCTAGCCATGAATAAATAGTAAATACTGTAAATACTAACATAGACAATTATCAATTTTAAAATCTGTTCAACAACTGCCTTTAAATCAGATTTTTTGAAGCGAAATTGTTCTATAACTAGGGTATATAAATAAAATAAAAGGATTTTATTTTATTTTGTTTCTTAGCTGATATTAAAAGTTAATTTTTCAGTTAAAAGCAAAATTACATAAGATGATTTAATGAAGTATTATTAGAATAGTTATTTATCGCATCGTAATACAGACAGCTTTTCTCGCATGTTATCATAATAAAGAAATAGGAGATTAAAACCAGTTTTGTTAGCCCCGATGGGCCGAAGGCATGAGCTAACAAAATTTGTATTAAATTTATGATTTTTATTTCAATATCTGTGAAAAATTCTCTGTAACACGATGGAATACAAGATTTTTCTGTATGGCTGAGAACCGGTTCTAATCCAGCGAATATTAATTGGTTTCGAAGCCATACTTGAAACTGTATTAATTTTATCCTGTATTGAGCAAAATGGACACCAACTGTTACAATCTTTGGATAAATTTATTCTTGTTATTGATGATTGTTGACATTTTCTAAGATATAATCTTTTACATTTATATATTATAATCATCTTCTCATGATATATAGTAGATAAACAAGGATGAAAACATCCACAACAGCAAAATTTAATAAATACAGCATGCTTCATATGGACATACTTTCATTTTAAGACTTGATTATCGAAATGCTTCGCTTATGATATTTTCCTACTCATCCTAGGAATCAATATTATAATGAATAGGATAATTGTAGAACATGTATTAAAATCAAAGTGTTAATGTTCGTTTGTCCTGATTTCAAGCTTCGCTTTTACGGATGTTGTCATCCTTGTTAAGGAGGACGTTGCCGTTCCTGCAACTGGCAGAAATACAGTAGATGTATTTTTGTCAAAATTGTTTGTCTGGATGTAAATTCGACAGTAATTTGTTATATATCGTAGGTAAGCTGACAAAAATACATCTAACACAGGCATTTAAACATCCAAAATTGTCAATTATACATCTATTTCTTGCCAATTTCACATCTAAACTTTTTAATATGTCATAAATACATCCTGTAAATTTTTATCAATTATAAACAATAGTAGGCTAGTTAAGGACTAGTTTGGGATCATTGGTCATTTCATTCGCAAAATATTGGATGCTACTAAATACCCATGAGTATAGTTTTTCATATAGGATAAAATTTTCCTTTGGGGACAAGTTTTTTAAAAACAATTCATTAAATCTGTTTTATAAGTTGTATCTGTAAGTTTAAAGATAAATAAAATATGACTTTTTTCTTTTCTATAATTAGGGTCGGTCCTTCCGACCGGAATGGATACCAGAAAGTTCGTACGTCTATTTAAAACAAGCTTTTTATCTTTTTTTTTACAACAACTTTTTCTATGATGTAATCCTATTCATCTGATTTTTGGAAGAGTTATTGTTCGTTTGTCCTTCCTTCTAATTTTAGAGCTTCGCTTTTATGGATGTTTTCGTCCTTGTTTTTAATATAATGTATTCCAAATCCTAAGGGGATAAATTTACAATGGGGCTAAAGTTTAATTAGCGGGGTGGTGCTAATTTTTTCATAACTCATGCATAACGAAAATATATCCTTTTGTCGTTTTATTTTTCTCAAGCGAAGATGCGCTAAAATTCACTGATGCCGTTATTCGCAATGTTAAAAAGTGTACATACTGCTGTAATGTCAGATGCGCGACTTTTAAAGTCTTAGTAATTCTTGGATTAGGACTGGCGCTACTTAAAAATATGACTTCCAGAAAAAGGTCGTGAAATCAGAGGGCTGTTTGTCTGCAACATTTGCACAATTAGGTAGCTGGACAAAATGTCTTAAAAATCACCCACGTGACGTCATAAAAATATGGGAGACGAGAGGAGAAGTGGGGATAAAAACACCCAAAAAAGAGATGGATAATCCGTCATTTTTATGACGTCACAAAGCTGATTTTTCGAGACATTTTGTTCAGCTACGGCATTTAATTTTGGATATCTTTATACTTGTTACCAAAAGAAAATTTATATTTTTGGACATTTTGATTTTGAAATTTGAGCGTTGTGAGAGAAATAAAGAAGTGTTTAACTTCTCGGGGAAGTTCAGATATGATCTGAAACATAGAATTAGATTTTAAATAAAATATTGAGGATAAGCGGCTATGACCGCCCCTAGGAGAGGCCTATATAGGCACTCTAAGAATCGGGGAGGAGGTAAATCGACCCTCCACTTTCTTTTTTCAAGGAACAAGTAAAATTTTCTTTTGGGGTTGTGGTGGTTTTTTTCCAGGGCCGACTTCCCTTAGTTGGGTTGAGGTTTCTACTTCCCCTAAAAAAAGTTAAAACCTCTATGGGACCTTTAATAAGCTTCACTAAAAATGAGAACCAAATCAGTCCAGCGGTTAGCGAGATCCTTTGCTGCAAATTTTTTTTTTGCCGTAATAGCAATTTTTTTTAAGTAGCATTTTATGGTAGACCTAGGAATGTAGTAGTATTGTTTAATGTTTGTATTTATTCTATGCTAGAAAAGTTTGCCCTGTTTTATCATGTGAATGTCGAAATTGCGATATTGAACAAATTATGTAGTTGACTTAAACCATTGTTTTTATTTATTGACAAAGTTGCTGTTTAACAAGGATGACAACATCCATAAAAGCGAAGCACTGAAACGGACATTAACACTTGTATAGTGTCAGAACTGAATAATCAGAATATAAATGTATAAGAGTCGAAGCAAAATTGTAAATAAATTTGTTGAGAAACTGCTTGATACAGAACAATGTTTATGGACATACTTACATTTTAGGACTTGATTATAGAGTTGCTTAGCTTATAATATTGTACTTTGTTGTCCCAGGAATCAGTATACCAAAAATCAGATCAATCGAATTATTAGATCACATAAAAATTTGTTGTTAAAAAAGTAAAAAAAATCATTCGGACATTCTGGTAATGATTATAAGAGTTGCTACGCTTTCTAAATCGTTCCTAACTACTACAGGAATCACCATGTAAAGTTTGAAATCAATAGGACAATTCTAACATGCCTAAATTAACGAAAAAAGCTATCCGACCCTAATTATAGAAAAGCTTCGCTTTTAAAAAGCTTTATGGAAACCGGGGTTAAAGACCTGTATATGTATGTATAAAGAAGATCCAATGTTAAAATTCCTTTTTCAAGGTTGCTTTGCTCCAGGGAGGAAGGGAACATTTGAATGTTTATTTCGCTCAGGGATAAGGGATGGGAAACGTAAGAAAATTTTATTTCAGGCCTATTTCAAGCCTAGGCCTATTTCTAGCCTAATAAACCAGTTTTGGGATGACGCAGTAGTTCGTATAAAATGCTAATGAAAAAGCTGTGTGTGTGTGTGTGTAGATAAAGTATAGAATCAAATTCAGGTAGCTAGTTTAAAGTAAAAAACATAAATTTTAATAAACCTATATATTAACCCTTAACAGTCGGGCCCCTTGCCGCACCTTAATCAGTCGGGGGGGGGGGGCGTTCAACGCCCCCCCTCATTATCTCAGTTCCTATTAGAGCTAGAGGGCTAAAAAATTTTGTGCAAGTCCCCTGTGTTATGGTGAATTTCCGATCTTAAGTAAGTCAAGGTCAATTTCCGCTTCCTTCACCCTTTTATTTAACAACCTTTGTTTTTAGGTCCTTTTTTACTTAAAAATTTCAAACGGCTGTAATTTTTTTATTTTTAAAGCTAGAAGAAAATTTTTTTTTGCAGAAAATGTTTATTTTATTTAAATTTTATATTTGAAATATCAAAACATAAGTTTCAGCGGCCGCAGCTGTACTTGGCAGCTGCCAGCCGCCGCAGTCGGCGGTCGGCGGGAAAACAGCGGCGGATCTTTATGAAATTTTAATACATTATGTAGACATGTAAGAAAAGCTTAAGTTTAAAATTTGAAGTCTCTAAGTCAAAAATGGTGGCCACAGGAGCATTTTGAAGATTTCTGGAGACCTGGAAGATCAGGACCTGCAGGATCATACCTGGAACCTGAAATTGACTTGAACACTTGTATTTATTATGAGGATGTACTACTAGAGGATATTTTAGTATTTTGGTAAGATAAAATGCTTTGTTTAAATCAAAAACAAATTTTTGTTCTTTATCTGGATGACCCTGCCAGGTTTGCTGGCATCCTGTGCCCGCCAGGATGGAGATATTCAAAAAATTTCAACTCTCAGTTATGTGTCATACCCATACTTAAAAAGTCAAGCAGTTTGGGCTCTTTATCTTTCACACACAGAAAATGAGATAGAAAAAACCGGATGAACGCCCCCCCCCCCCCAACCGTTAAGGGTTAATGGCCTTTGTTAAAATGAAGTTTTTTCTCTCCCAAATTTTTTTATCTTTTACTTTGGTAATTTGAACTGTCAGAAAGCTATCGTTGGGTTTCCCTTAGACAGATTTTAGTTTGTATTATTTGCATTTTTATTAATGAGTAAAAATTTTATTTGAAAATTTCATTGCTAATTAAAATTCAAAATAAATAAATTAATATGTACTTGGGTAACATTCTATCAAGTTCTTTGGATACTATTATGTAGTGATATATTTGTACTGTGTTGTATTGTACATATATTAGGGTTAAGGTGTTGTATCAATTCCGTATTAAATTTTTAAAACTCAAAATACAACATATAATTTATAAACTACCAAATGAAAATTCGTAGCTACCTTCTTTCCAAAAAATAATCCCGTTATTTTTGTTTTTTTCTATATGGCCCTTTTTTAATGTTTAAATCTAAGCAGATTTAATAATTAAGCTAATGTGATCTAACACCATTTATATTTATTTTTTAGTAGCAGACGAAATCATTATTTTTTCTAGAATTGTCTGCTTCTAAAATTACCACCAATTGGTGATTGGTTGTTAAAAACAGGCCGATTCTTATTGGTTTAGAGCATTAGCTACTTGGGAGCGTCCGCCAGTTTGATAGGAATTTGTAATAGTTGCAATATCCCTTTAGAATCTAGGCCGGGACCTAATTAATGGCCAGGTTTCCTATCCCTTATCCCTGATTTTGCTAGTCCCCAAAGTTTTGAAATAACGTTTTCATATACATTGACTTTGGGGAATTTTGATTGGTTATTCAGTTTAGTATCCAAACGTTTCAACCACTAATTGCAATTTACAGAAAGGGTAATTTTGAGTATCATTATTGGGGATATACATCAATTTATCTGCCATTGTATTATCCCTTTAGATCCCTGGCTTTACACATAGAAGGTTGGTTACTAGGTGTATTTTTATAGTATATTATCCAGTGTTGGCAGACTGTAAAGTTTATTGTGATACTTTGATATTAAATAACTTTAGAATTAGAATGTATGATACTATTTTTAACCCAAATATAGCTCATAAGCAATGCTCTGTTGGTTAATATATAGAGTGATCAATGTTTCATAAAAAGAACATTTTACAACCCTTTTCTACATTCTATTTAAGTAATATTTATAGGCTTTGCACACAAACCTCCTACTACTTTTGAATTAATTCTTTTAAGAGTACAGACACGCAGACAACCTGTTACTTTTTATATAAGGATTAAAAGCTTTGTTATACTAGTCTAAATTGCTGTCTAATTCAAATTTCTAAGACCCCTTTAGGAAGTTTGAAAATTCAGGGCTTGGGACAGATATTCATGATTTTATGTGTAAGATTTAATTTTAAAATGTGTTTATTAAGAAACTATCGTCCCCTCATTTATTAAGAATGTTTTTGTTATGCTTATTTAGGATAGGTTAGGTTAGGTTAGGTTAGTTTTAGTAGAGGTAAGGATAACCCTGCAGAGTTACCGCGGACTCAAAAATTCATCCTCAGCCGATATTCATCAATCCGCAGTAAATCCGTTTATATTCCAATAGATTTAGAATATACTAGGATATTATGACAGGGGAAAATTGTCAATTTAGGTTTCTAACATGGACATCATTTATTGGTAAGTTCATTCATACAGTAGGAAAAGAGGGGGTGAGGCTAAAGGGGAGGGACGGAAGGTATTGTTATTTAAGCCTGCTGTGATTTTCACTTCTTTAGAGAACATAAAAATCTGGTGTTACGCACAACCAAGTAATAATATATCACTTCTCATACCAATATTAAATATCCTAATATCTGTCTATGTTTCTTAGTTAGAATTAGGTTGAGTAGCCTTTATATAGGACAAGGTCAAACTTCAATTTCAAGGATTCTTATTCAAGCAAGGCTTTTCTTCATACTATCCTCATTTCTCAGCTGTTTAGCCCAATATTAGTAGGGGATATGCCTGATCTCAAAAAACAGGCAAAAACATATTTTGGCACAGTTATGACTTCCAGCAAACAGAAATCTAATGTATTTTTTTTTAATTTATGCCCACCTCTAAGAAAAACATTTTTGTACTTAAAAACCTTAAAAATTCATTTATGGACATGTATATCCTATTATATAAAGTACTAAGGTTTTTTTGTTTGAAGCTTGAGATCTCAATAACTACTGAACTTATTGGATTCTATATTTTAGGTTTGCTTCACAAGTAATGTATTTTTTTATGCTATTTTATGTTTAGATTTAAGTCTTTAATGCTATTTTTTTAGCCTCTTCTAATACACAGGCATTAGATGCTAGAGGCATAACCGCTAGTAAGAATAAAAATAAAGATTGAATTATCGTTAATTGTCAAATCTCTTATCTTTCTTTATTTATTTGTTTAAGTAATCAAGGACATCTAAATCTTATCAGAAAATCTTACTCCGGGAGGGAGGAGACATTGGACTGATAATTTTGCTTGTAGGTACCCAAAGTTTTAAAATACTTTTTCGTTAGTTGGCAAACTTTTAACCAATAATCTCAAAGAAATTTTTACATTTAAGTCAATTTAACTTAATTAAAGCAAGGACAGTTAAATCACATTATAACAAAGCTTTTGCAATATATTGAACGTATTAGCCGTTGGCAGTTGGCTAAAATGTTAGTTTTATTGCACTTAATTTCTAACCTATGAGAAGCATTACAGAACCGACAAACAGACAGACCAAGAGCTTTACTTGAAGAGTGGTATTGATACTAAAAATTCTAATATTCCCTAGCATTACTATCAGGGATCTTAAGGGTTAAGAAAATGGAAATAAATTGATGCACGTACCCTACTACTAGTTTTAAACCAATTAAAGTTTAATATAAATACCTTATATTTTTAAGCCAACTAATAAGAAAACGTATTTATAAAACATTGGGTACCAGTGTAATAAACAGCCCATTGTCCCATCTACCTGATTATTAAAAGCGAAGCTTTTCTATAATTAAGGTCGGTACGGCCGTCCGTCCGTCCGTAACGGATAGCTTTTTTCATTAATTTAGGCATGTTAGAATTGTCCTATCGATTTCAAATTTTGCATGGTGATTCCTTTAGTAGTTAGGTACGATTTAGAAAGCGTAGCAACTCTATAATCATTACCAAAATGTCCGTACGTCCATTTTAAACATGTTGATTTTTTTACTTTTTTAACAACAATTTTTTATGTGAACTAATCATCTGATTGATCTGATTTTTGGTATATTGATTCCTGGGACAACAAAGTATAATATAATAAGCGAAGCAACTCTAGAATTAAGTCCTAAAAATGTAAGTATGTCCATCAACCTTATCCTGAATCAAGCAGTTTTTTAACAAATTTACTTACAATTTTGCTTTGACCCTTATGAATTTATATTATGATTATTCAGTTCTGACACTATTCAAGTGTTAATGTCCGTTTGTCCTACCGTTTCAGTGCTTCGCTTTTATGGATGTTGTCATCCTTGTTATATATACGGTTTAAAGTGTTAGGGGGGGATAAATAAACGTAGGGAAAGTATTTTGTTAAAGAATTAAAATTAACTTATTCTCAAACAATAAGTACAACATCTAAAAAAGCAAACATCAAGAAAGGTATAGATTAAAGTAACAATAGTATAATAGTATTTTACAACTTTTTATACGATAAATATACTGTTATAATTGCTATGGGCAGCGTTGCGGAGCCGTTTGATTTTGGTGCGGCTCCGGCTCCAGCTCCAGCTCCGGCTTCAACCTAAAAGCAAGAAAAACTCGACATTTTCATTCATTTAGCCCGTGTCCTTCTCATGTAGATTCATCATCAGCTGTTGCCAGGTCTAGGAATCTGGCCGTAGCAACAGGATTTTTCCAGAGGTCTCTGATAGTGAGGTTCGTTGGTTTATTTGGACAGTTAAACAGATGAGTGGTGGTGTGGGAACTGTCACAGTTAGGGCATTTATCTGTCACAGTTCTGTCGATGCGGGCCTTGTAACTGTTCAAATAGACACTATAACCAGATCTCAGCTGTGCTAGTGTTGATCTGGTTGACCTGGGCAGCTTCATCTCAGTCTTGCTGATGTCTGGAGGTTTAGTTTTCAGTACTTTATTGTTATCAAGGTTTTTGATAACTTCTTGTACTGATTTGGTGTGGATTTGTTTCAACCTTGATTTGTATTCCTTCTCTGGCAGATTAGGACGAGAAATTTTCTTAATTTCTTTACCAAACTTAGATGTGAGAGTTTGTTTCATCTGACGTGGAGGGGGACGTCTGTTTAGGTTGGTTCTGTTGGGATGATTTTCCCTTTGTGTGCCGAGTAAAAATTGCTTACTAAGCATTTCACAATGTGGCCGCACAGGCATGACCTTAGTTTCAGAGTGCAGATGGTCTATGTTCGTCATTCTGTGGCAACCAGTGGCGACTCTGAGTGCTGCATTTTGGGCAGTTTGTAGGTGTTTCCAATTTGTGTCGCTTAGTGTTGGTGTCCAGATGGGGGCGCAGTAATTGAGGGTGGACTGTCCAATAGCTTTGTATGTATTGACAATTACCTCTTTTTCCTTGCCCCAACTGCTACCTGCCAATGCCTTAAGGATGTTGTTCTTGGACTGTACAGATGTTTTCATATTGGCAGCGTGTTCTTTGAAAGTAAGCAAACCATCAAATGTAACACCAAGAATCTTGGGTTTCTTAACCGTGGGTACACTTTCTCCTGCTATTTCAACACCAAGTTCAATGTTGATTTCATTGGAACTTGTTGTGAACAGGGTTGCCGAAGATTTGGAGGGAGAGATGTTCAGATTTCGACTTTTGAACCATGTGTCAAGGGTGGATAGGTAGATGTTGATTTCCTTGACTATGGGTTCGATAGCAGGGCCAGAGTTTAGGATATTTCCATCATCTGCATATGATACAAGATTAATGGAGCCAGGTGGTGAGGGCATGGAAGACATATATAAGTTGAAAAGTACAGGGGACAGGACACCTCCTTGTGGGACACCCTGTTTGACTTTCCTGTATTTGCTCTTGGAATTACGGAACATTACATATGTTTGCCTACCTCTGAGATATGAACAAAGAAATTTCTTGATGTAATCGTTCAGGTTGAGTTGGTTACTCGACATGTTTTTTCCCCACGTCTATTTTTGACTTTTGAAGGTTTTAAAAGTTCAATTTTTGATAAAAATGGACTTGAAAAGGGCATTTGCACATGACAAAACAGAGTTACCAAATTATAATTTATAAAAAAAATCTCTTTATTTATCTAGTCCGGAGCCGGAACCGTTTTGTTTGTAAATTACGGCTCCGGCTCCAGCAAAATATGGCGGCTCCACGGCTCCCGGCTCCGGCTCCGCAACACTGGCTATGGGGGCAATATATTTTGTCTAGTCGTTAGAGGAATCGACATTCATAGAGTAAACTTATATGCTAATTAATCAATATAAAGCAACTTAAATCTAAATATATTAATCATTGCCTTTTCTGTTTTTTAAAGCATACATCCCCTACCAGTTAATATATAGATAGGCAGATGTGAAAATTTTGTATTAGAGTATTTGGTATAATCAATATGTGTACCATAGAATAATGTAGAATTATAATTTGGTATAATCAATATATGTACCATAGACTAATGTAGAATTATAATCAGCTTCTCATTAATAAGGAATATCAATTGATTTATTATTACTTAGATGTTATACCAGATTTTTATGTTCTCTGATAAAGTAATGTTCGCAGCTGGCTAAAATTAAGATATCCCCAATCAATCCCTTTTACCCCATACGTCCCCTCTTACTCGATGAACGAAATGACCAATAAGTGAGGTCCATATTAGCAAGCAAAATTGAAGACAAATTTCCTTCTATCAATATATCAACGTATATCCTATTGCCATCAAATCATTTAAAACACAACACAAATTAACCGTTTGGTTGAGTCGTTTAATAGATCTATTGTTCAGATAAAAGTTATTTATCGCATCGTATTAATGATATTAAAACCAATTTTGTTACTTTTCAGTAAGGCTAAGAAGTGCTAGTTGTAAATTAATTTATCTACCTGACTTGTAATCTATTAGTATCTTTCATAGAAATTTTTTTTTAAAGGATAGGGGGGAAAATCAGCTGATTTTACGTACTACGTAATTTATTTACTGAACTAGCGGCTAAGCCCCTAGAGGCCTGTAGAGGTACTTGAGGTGGGAGTGTAAAAGTCGTCATCCCCCTATTCAATTTTAGTTAATGTAAGAGAAATTAAAAAAATTGTGGGGGTTATTTTTTAGTGGTACTTCTCTAAAAAGCCCAAAAGAGGTTAGAGGCGCTGCAGCTACTTGTAGCTCTAAGCCAACTTTGATAATTTAAAATATCTAGTCAAACTTAACACATCAAAAGGGGATTAAATATTGCAGAGCACATATTATGGATTATTCATTTTGATGCATTAGGGCCATAGTACACTGACTTTATGAAAGCAAAGTTGTTCAAAATTTTAAATAAATAATCTTTGCTTTTCATGTCATTATTATGCGGTAACTCCTAGTGGGTAAAAAATGAACTTGCAATTTTTAAATCTAATTTTCTCAAAAACCGCTGCATTTTAGATTTTATTGAAAAGTGAAATGAAGTTACCTAACCTAGGGTAATGAAATGCACTATGTCCCAATATAGGTTCTGACACTAAAGTCAAAGCACTTTCGAAGGCACTGTGAGTAGGTTTATAGTACTCAGCTATCTTGCATGTTGGTCTGTCCTTACTTCTGTCTCTCCTTCTGTAATGCTTAATTGTTTCAATTTAGTTATGAAAATCTCTACTCTTTCTCCTTTACTTTCTCTCTCTCTCATTATCTTTTATCCAATTCCTATCTTTTTATCAATATATGTATGACATTATGTTTAGCTTACCATTACAAAAAGCTTCGATATTAAATGATGTCTTCTTCTGTTGTTTTTAAAAGCCTATATGATTATCTCTGATGGGCCCTTGTCTGCAGGGCTGCCCAGTACTTAATATAACCTAACCTAACCTTGACTGAAAGTATTAAACAAACAAACGAAAAACTAGCTTTACCCAGGGAGCTTTACCCTTATTTTCATGTTTTTAAAATAAGGAGGGAGGGGGGGGGGGATTCAGTAATCAACAAGACATTTTCTTCTTTAATCTGTATTTTCTGAATACAAGTACCTCTAAAAATTTGTTTTAAATGTTCAGCTTAACGGTTTCTTAAATACACCAAAATACCAT
Source organism: Acartia tonsa (assembly GCF_053477335.1). NCBI lineage: Eukaryota > Metazoa > Arthropoda > Copepoda > Calanoida > Acartiidae > Acartia > Acartia tonsa. Next base: position 13,933,264 of record NC_137271.1, on the reverse strand, counting down.
TGTAATGTAATTTTAAAGGACATTCCCCTATTTTTTTTTATTTGTAAATGATTCAAAAACATAATTAATTTGGGAATAGTCCCTTTCGTAACATCGCCCCATAAGGGGCGATTCGTCGTATTTTTAAAATGGCTTTCTATAGGTTATTTTAGGTTAGGTTTGGTTATATTGGGTTAGGTGATTGCCCCACAGGGTTAGGCAATTGGCCCCGTAGGGTTAGAGCCCCCCGCAGGGGCTAGAAATGGGAGAAAAGCTACTGTAAAAAATACGAAGAATCGCCTCATAAGGAGCGATATTACGAAAGGGACTATAACCATTAATTTTGGTAAGATCTTTTCTCGTATTCATTCGAATCCGGTGGATAGGAACCGGTTCTCATCCATACAAAAAAACTATGTCTAGCATCGTATCATATCCAGTTTTCTACGAATATAGAAATGTACAATCATAAGATTAAAACTAGTTTTTTAGCCGGTGCCTTCGGCACCACGGGGCTAAAAAAACTAGTTTTAATCTTATAATTGTACATTCTATATCCGCGGAAAGCCGTTTATAATACGATACGAGAAATAACTATTATAATTTTGGAAACTTGCTATTTCGCTTAAGTCGAAATATCTAATGACATCCATCAGACAATCCTCTCATCATGCAACCCAAGAAATAAATATAATTTTTGGTAAATGTAGACATGTCAATTATTTGTCAGCCATGATCACTTTTTTTACATGAAACTTTGACATTATGTGTCGACATAAAGCTTTTACATATGAAAAGAAATTCATAATTTGCGTGTTTTTTTTATTCCAAGTTGAGACAATTTTTTATGATATAAATTGAAAGAATGTAGTTTCCCTTTAGAACATAATATCCATTTGCATTTGTAAGTACTGCCATTATATTAAGAAACATTTAAAGACAAGGTTCCTTTTGAAAAGCCATTCAAACACGCATCTTTATTTCAGCTGACATGAAGCTCTTTATAATGCCTGCAAAAAGCAGTAAGCTTTTTTTTATCTGTAATGAAGGATCTCGCAAACCGATGAACCTTTGTGTTTCTCTTTTGCAGTGAAGCTTCTAGCTTCACCTCTAGAAAAGAATTATCCCCAGAATATAATGGAATATTGGTGGAGTCACCTCCCCTCCCCCCACTTTAAGTGCCCCTAGAGGCTTCAAGGGGGCGTAGCCGCTAGTAGGCACTGTAAAGGGCTTCGTTGACATGCCTTTTTTTCACATTCATTTATTATAAGTTTACTTGTGCATATCTTATCTATCGTTAATTTAGGCAAGTTGAATTGTTCTTTAGATTTAAAACTTCGCATTCTGATTCCTGTAAAAGTTAGGTACGATTTAGATATTATAAGCGAAGCAACTTTATAATCAATTTCTAAAATGTAAGTATGTCCCATTATTTTTTGAGTAAAAATTGCAATTTTAAATTTATTAGCTTTTTGTTATGCAATTTTGAATGCTAACCAAAATTGATAGAAAATTAGAAAAAAACAGGAAAGACGTAATGGGAAACGGGCAATTGTGCCACCAGTGGTAATATGTTGTTAGGCTTTTCAGGAATTGGACTAGTAATCTATATATTAAAGAGTAAAACAGCGATGACAAACATTTTTATTTAGAATAACTTATATCAATTCTTACATAAAAGTAACAGCATGTCTGTCTGTCTGTGGATCTGTGTGTCTGTACCCTAAGATTTCGATTACCACTGGACCGAATTGGCCCTTATTTGCAATGAAGCTTATTAAAGTCTAGGAATGAAAACTATGGGGGTAGGGTTCCTCAACTCTCCCACTAGATACTGCTCTTTATAAAATCAGCTTTATCTCTGATAATTAAATTTAAGAAATTTTCTAATATTTGTCATAAATACAATTATTGGAATTGTCTTGACCCATTAACAGGCAGGCGCAACTACTTATTGCATGTTCTTAGGTTTCTTATACTTAAATTAAAGGATGAATTTTTTTAACCAAAAAGAAATTATTCGCTGTCTTGAATCATATGTCATTGTCTAATATGCCTAAGCTACAAATATTTTTAGTTTAAGATATGCCTCAGTAGTGATGATAATTAAAGTCCTTCCACAGATTATGGCGTCATACGATAGAAAAGCCAATGAGAGGCCAGCTTAAATTTTACCATTGGTCAATTACAGTGTATACTGGCCTCTCATTGGCTATTCTATCGTATGTCATAATCTGTGGAGGAACCTTAATAATCTTCGCCTCAGTTACAAATATTTTTAGTTCTACAATTTGTTTATCAGAATACTAACTCCTAACCCTGGTTATTATGTGTTATGTTTGGACTATCTTTTTAAGTACGTTGGGAATACAAGAGAGTTAACTTATAGAGTAGCTATCCCTCGCTTTTCTATAGCCCAAATACTCTATAACAAGGAAGTTTGTACGTATGTCTGACCGTTACCCACAGTCAACAAGCAATGAAGCATAATTGCTTAATTTAGTGACACTTTTATAGTAATTTGTCTACTTATAAACCTGAGGTGAATTCTTAAAAAAACTTTTGCCCCACTAAAATCAGTTTGCCTCATTAAAATTTTATTGAGGCAAAATTATCCCCTCTAAATTTTTAGCAAGCCTCACTAATTTTAGTGAGGCAAAAGTTTTTTTTTTAAATTGTAGTAGTTAATAATAATTTTACAAAATGTTTTTGATACCTTTAACAGTTATTTGTCTTTAAAAATCGTTGAATTAAAGGGGGTCTTTAGTTAACCAGTGGGCGAACCTATGACCCCCTACGGGTCAGCTAAAAAAACATTACATTATTATGCTTTATTCGCAGCTGCATGACAATGTATTTAAAAAAAAATTTACCCTTTTTATGCTTTAAAATTACACTAAATCTTGATTAGTCGGTTAGTACAAACTTTTTTTCCAATAAATTTGTTGTAAGGGGTAATTTTGTTTATCAACATCAAGATATCGTCCATTGTCTTATCCTTAAGAATCTTGAGTAAAATGTAGAATAAATAATAAATTAAAATGCCGAAAAAATTCTCTTAGTTTAATATTTTGTAGAAAAAATCTTCTAAAAATTATAGCTGGAATGTTCAAAGTTTTGATTTTAGATTAACATACCCTGTTCGATGAGCATTATTCTTTATTTCTGGCTGAATGAATGGATAAAAAGACTTTATGGAAATAAAAAAACTGAATGAAATTACCGCTATGCCTAGCTGCAGGGGTCATGGGAATTAAAAGGAAAAACATTTAATTTACAAATTATTTGTCCATCTGTAAGTGCGTCTGTCTGTTTGTTTATTAAATACTACTTTGTAAGTCGTCTGTCTGTCGAAAGCGGAGAATTTTCTCAACTTTTATTCAAGGTTGACTGAAATTTTTTGACATGATTTCCGACATTATGGAGCATTTTTAAGTATACAATATCATTGGCGGTCGGATCGTTTTTTTGACAGCTTATTAGCCGTTGTTATATTTTACAAATAATGTTCATATATTTATTGTGTTTTTGGTCAGATTTTCAAATAAAGAAATACTTTAAATGCATAATTAAAGGGGGATCAAATGGACTACTATATTATTTTCACTTACAGTTGCTTAATTTTTGAGGAGTTTTAGAGTTTTTAATCCTTAATTAAATCTAAATATGACGTATAGACTTACATACATAACCAAATTACTGAATATCTTCGCTTAATTATCTAAATGGTCTAATTAACTGGGTGATTATGTATAAATAGAAGATTACCATATCAACATATGTAAAACGGACGTTGTCTTAATTAGAAGGTCAATCAGACATTGTATTAATTAGAAGGTCAATGATATAACGATAGATAAGTATATTATAAAAACAAAGCAAAGGATGACAGTTATTTATCGCATCGTATTATAGACAACATTCTGCGGATATTAGAATATAAATTATAAGATTAAAACCAGTTTTGATAGTCCCGAAGGGGCCGAAGCACCGGACTAACAAATTCAGTATTATTTTTTTTTAATAACGTGCAAAATTGTCTTTAATACGATGCTATACATGATTTTTCATTATGGCTGAGAAACAGTTATAATCCAGCGGATATTAATCGGATTCGAAGCCACACTGAAAAAAAACTTTATCCTATTATATAAAGTAGAAAGCTTTTTTTGTCTTTAGCTTAAGATTTCGATAACCTCTAAACCGATTGAGTTCTCCATTTTATGGAAACTTCTTATAAGTTTCTGGATGGTTTTAGTCTATTTGATTTTTATATCTAATTTTGGTTTTAGGCTTCTTTCCCATTCTCTTACTCCTTCAAATATAGAGAGCTCCTAGATGCAAAGAGCGAAGTCGTTAGTATAAAAAAACAACAATGGATAATAGTTATTTATCGCATCGTATTATAAACAGCTTTCCATGGATATTAAAATTATAAGATTAGAACCAATTTTTTTAGCACCGAGGGGCCGAAGTTCCGGGCTACAAAAAAACTGGTATTGATTCTATGATTTTTATATTAATATTCCTGGAAAATTGTCTATTATACGATTTGACTACTTAAAACCAACTCAAGACTAAGGTTTTTAAAATAAAGTAAAATTTATAGGATCTGAGATCTTTGGCATCATACAAAAAAATCATAATTCTTTAAATTATAGGATATTTGTTCCCATTCGTTTAAAATTGTAATTATAAGGTCAATGATATAATTAACATATAGGCTATTAAAAGTCTTTAATACATAATGAGTTAACCTACATCATATGTTTAATGCTAATTAGCGGCTGTGGACCTATCCTCTACTTAATATAGAGGGAGGGTTGGGGGGAGGGGTATTTCTAAAGTAAAATAAGTTATAGACAGGGTACTGAAGGGACAAGATAATGAACGATAAATTGATTCATCCCACCCCCCCCCCCCCAAAAAACCTCTTCAAAATTTATCGGTTGAAATGTTTAAAAACTATTTTTTTTTAAACCAACCGATCAATATTGAACTAAAGTTTTTAAGCTAGAGAAAGGGAATTCATAAAACTTTGGGCACCAGTTTAATTTAAAGTGACCCATCCCTCCTTAGTTTGTTTGCTACTAGCGGCTACGCCCCTAGAGGCCTCTAGTGGCACTTTAAATGTTTTTGTTTGTTAAAGTCTACGATAATTCTTTATATTACGGATACCTCTTAATGTTACGTTGAAGTCTCCCAGATTTTAAGAAAATTTTCAATTTTTTGTCATTTCTTTTGGGAGGGTGGTAGTACCCTCCCCCAAAATAGTTAAAAACCTTCCCAGGACATATGAGAATCTACCCTGTTAAGGAGAACCCGATCGGCTCAGCGGTTAGCGAGATCCTTCGGTACACACAGACAGACACACAGACAGACAAACATCCTGTTACTTTAGTATAAGGATTAAAAACTATTTAAAAAAAATAAAAATCATTATAACTTGATAAAATGAAATTATGGAGAATGAAATTTCTAAAAGTCACCTCTCAAGAAAAAAATGTTAACAGTTTATTTGTCCTTGGGTTTAATTTAGGGTCCTGTTGTGACCATGGGCGTTCACAGGAGGGGGGTGTAACCCCCCACATTAAGTTTATTGTCTGTAAAATGCTGTTAACAATTTGTAAAACAAGATAGATAAAGATTTAAGATTATTAAATCCAAATAAAATATTACTGTTAACAATATATTTTACTCCTGGGTTTTTTCCCACTATTTTTTTCCAGTATGGCTTCGATACTGAATAATATGCGATGGATTAGAAATGGTTCTGCTCTCAGTCATACTGAAAATCATGTATAGCAACGTAGGCACGGGCTAACAAAACTGGTTTTAATCATTTAATTTTTCATTTTAATATCCGTGAAAAGCTGTTCATAATACGATGGGAAAAATAACTATTTAAATAAATCTTTTACTGTCTATTATATTGTACATTTAAATAATTAAAGTTTAATTTTGTTCTTTTATGGGAAGTTTCACATTGGTTTTAAGGCTTCTTGGGGTCCTTGTGATTAACTATCCAATTCCCCCTCCTAACCCCAAAAAAATACTAAATGCGCCCTTGTGTAATTTAGGTGGTGTATGCCTAAAAATGTATGTAATTTCGTTTATAACTCACTCACAATAGAGCTATTGCCCTAGATGCCTAGAAATGTATGTAATTTCGTTTATAACTCACTCACAATAGATGTATTCCCCTAGATTGCCAATCAAACACAATAATTTTTCTAATGTAAATTTAGGCAATGCTTTATCGTAGGGAAAATTTAATATTTATAGCTGACTTATAACATTGAGAACAAGAAATAACATTTAGGTAAAATAATAGATGGGGCATGAGCTATATTTAACTCTTCCCACAGGGCGGGGACCTTGTCTTGATTTTTTATTGGGTCTCTGAAATCAGCTAATAGCGTCGGGAATATAAACAGAAAGAACAGAAAGCAATTTGTTATCAGACAAAAGGGGTTTCCACCACTTGACCCAGGTAGTTGTCTAGATTATACTTCTATACTTATACATTTATTGAAATAACTACTTAATATGTAAACATTCTAACCATCTATTTTACTATTAAGGGATTGTTGTTCATCTAGACTTTCTATATTTATTATACTCACACTAAACTATTTATAGTAATACAAGGACGCACGGACTTTCTGGTTATGATTGATTATAGAGTTGCTATACGCTTTCTTGTACCTAACTTAATCACCATACATAGTTTTAATTTAATAGGACAACTCTAACATGTCTAAAGTATGATTGTATAAAAGCCTAGCTGTTACTAAATTAAGATTTAAACTGCCTCTATCATTTTTTCTTGCTATCCCTCACAGAAAGAAAAAAAATTGAGAAAATGACCTTCAACTCCATTTTAAACTTTCAACCACACACACACACACACATACACCATACTGATGGACAAGTTTTCTAAAATTTAATGATCTCATGCGATAGGACAATGAACGATGATAAACAAATTTACCCCTTCTGTAGTTTAAAATTGGACACTTAAAATTTCAACCAATTTACCAAGATTTTGAAAAAGTATCCAAAGTTTTTTATCCAATGCATAAAATAACGTGGTTAAAAAACTTTGGGTACTAGTATAATATACAGTCCAATGTCCCCTCCCCTCCTATTTTTTTTCCAACATCAGTCCCAACCCATGCATATAAACACACACATCTAGCTGGATTGCCAAAAAAAGCCGAATTTGACCTTCAAATCGATGGAAAGACATTTTTTTTAAAAAGAAGAAATTCTTGAATTTTAAAGCATTAACATTTTTACATCACTTTAAGGTTTATAGTGTGCCATATATTCAACATGAAATTTTTTTAAAATCGTCTTATTTGTGTAAAACATTTTTGAGAAGTAGACTCAATAACTTAATGAAAATAGCCTAAAACCTATCCAGAATATGAAAACGATTCTCCCTTAAAAATTGTAGACTTATCAGATCAATAAACATACAGACAGACAAACAATCATTTAAATATTACTACAAACTTTCCTTCATCTATAATACAAAGTAGAACGATGTCTGTCTGTCTGTTTGTTTGTCTGTCTGTTTGTTTGTTTGTCTGTCTGTCTGTATGTTTGTAGCGAAGGATCTCGCTAACCGCTGAACCGATCGGGTTCTCCTTTACAGGGTAGTTTCGCATAGGTCCCGGGAAGGTTTATAACTATTTTCTTAGGGGTGGGACACCCCCAAACCCAACCCCCCCCCCCCAAAAAAAAAAAAAAAATTCTTTTTAAAACTAAAATTAAAATAGTTGGGTCGACTACCCACCCCCCCAAACAAAAAAAAATAATTTCCTCCCCAAAATTTTTTTTTCTTTTCCTTTTAAATCTAAAATACGAAAAATCGGTTTTATCAAACCTCTTGAGGCAAAGCTCCTAGATGCTAGGGGCGAAGCCGCTAGTTCTGTAAAAAGTAAGACGCAATAAACTTGGCCGTTAAAACAGGTAAAAGACAATTTAATCCATACTCTGAAACAAAAGAAATATTGACCATATGTAAGATATAATCATGTAGGATTGTAAGATCTTAAAGATTATCCAGAATCTCCACCCCCTTAGCAATTTCTACCTTCTCTTTTGAAGTATTTCCTTCTTTGTTGGGGCAAGGGGTGGACCTTTTTATGGGGTGGCGCTTTTACAACCTCCTAATCCCCACACACACCTCCAATATTGAGGCCCGGACGTTATTTAAAATCTTAATCCCTCCTCCCCTCTTGAAAAAATTCAAGAAACGCCCCTTTTTTTTGAAACAATAAAAAGATTATGGCTCATGTAATATGTTCATAATGGGGCGGAGCAGCTAAGACCAGCGGTCAGTTAAACATTGACCGATCAAATTTATTTTTTCTATGTGCCTTTTTCGGAGTCAGCTTTTCTTTACTTTTGTGTACATCCGTCTGACTGTCAACAACGGGTAGCTTAGTAAATTTAGGCATGCTAGAATCGTCTTGGATGATTTTAGACATTGAATGAAGATTCATGTAACAATAAGGTTAGGTTCTACTTGATACTTTTTGATAATTTAGCTCAATCAAATTGGACCTATGTAATAATCATGAACAACCTTTTTTTATTGGGATATCCTATTGTATAAAGTAGTAAGCATTTTTTGTGTGTCGCGAAGGATATCTCTAACCGCTGAATTGATATAGTCCTCATTTACAGTGAAGCTTCTTATAGATCATTGGATGGTTTTAGGCTATTTCATTTTCTTACCTAAAAAGTCTGTATGGTTTTAGTCTATTTTTCTGCCCTTCCTTATTTCTTTGAATAAAGAGCCCCTAGATGCTAGGGGCGCAGCCGCTAGTGTTTTTAAAAAGCTATCTCTCAAATTAGTCATAAAAAAACTCAATTCACAAGACATAACACATATTTTATTTATTAATCAGTCTCTTTCTACCACTCCCCCCCCCCCGCCCCCCCTCCCCCCATAAAATATATCATTTATACCCAATAAAATTTACCCCTACACCGCCCCCCCCACCTAATTTTATTTAAAATTTTGCAATTACCACATGTTTTGTAAAGTCTTGTTACCAGATGATATGTGTCATACTTGGATTAAAATTATTGGGAATAGTCCCTTTCGTAACATCGCCCCATAAGTAGCGATTCGTAGTATTTTTAAAATGGCCTTTATAGGTTATTTTAGGTTAGGTTAGGCTATATTTGGTTAGGTGATTGCCACACAGGGTTAGGTAATTGGCCCCGCAGGGTTAGAGCCCCCCGCAGGGGCTAGAAATGGGAGAAAAGCTACTGTGAAAAATACGAAGAATCGCCCCATAAGGTGCGATGTTACGAAAGGGACTATACCCAAATTAATTTGTAACGTAGCTACTCTTTAATTAAGCTATGTCCGTAAATCTGCATGTTTGACGGTGTTCCACAAAGAAACTTCCTTCTTTTGAACGGAATTTAACTACATAGAATTAAATGATATGTATAAAATTAACATGGATCTGTGTGTGTCTGTACCGAAGGATCTCGCTAACCGCTGAATCAAAATATGTTAGAGGCCTCTAAGGACCTAGCTGCTAGTAATTTTCAATTATTAAGAGTGGCCATTCATTTACAATAACTGCTAAAATGTTGTAATATTTTTTAACTGGTTTGATTTTTGACAATGGAATTGACTCTCCTTGGTTTTATGTGTATAAAAATTTCATTTTGTCTTGTATAGAATTAGAAAACTGTCGCAAATTTTCTGACAGTAAAAAGTTTCTGTAATGTTAAATTTTCTTTGTTGATGACATTTTCATGCATTTGCAAAATTCTTCCTATTGTAAAAAGTAGTAAGAGTTGTTTGTCTTTAATATTTCGCTAACCACTGAACCGACCAAGTTATCCATTTTAAGTAATCATCATAAAGGTCATGGAAAGGTTTTTGACTATTTTATTTTGAAATCAAAGCCTTGGTCTCTCATTCCCTTTCTTCAATTCAGAATACAAAGACCATAATTGTTAGGAAAACAGCCATTATTTTAAAAGTTCTGTAAATTTTTTTGTAATCTTTTTATCTAATATTTGTTTTTCATAATACTCGTCCTTGATAGTTTTATTATCTATCAATTTTATATCATTGAGGGGGGCTACGGGGGGGGGGGGGTGAATCATATATGTATTGTAATTTAATTCTTTTTTAACCGACTTTTGTTTCAGTATCAATATTCTCGTATTATCAGAAAAGCAAAGCTACTCTAAAAGTATTTCAAGTTAATAGTTGTTTTTTTAAAAACTAAAGTCTACGCCCCTAGAGGCCTTTTAGGGAAAGGGGAGAGGATAGTTAAGTTAACCTCTTCATTTTAGTTTTAAAAACAAAATATTTTTTTATATATGGGTGTAACTTTACAAAGTGTCTCAAAAATCAGCCATGTGACGTCATAAAACTGAGTGAGATGAGAGGAGAAGTGGGAAAGAAAATCCCTAAAAAAGAGATAAATAATCCCTCATTTTTATGACGTCACATGGTTGATTTTTGAGACACTTTGTAAAGTTATGTGGGGGAAGTAGCTAAGTAGTGTATTTTTTTCTATGGGCGTTTAAAAAAATACCATTTTATCGAAGCCATATTGTCGACAGAATCATTTGAAATTGCATATTGATAGAATGCCAACCTCAAATTTGAGAAATGTTGATATCTTGTCAGCCATTTTCACTTTAATTTATGTCCAGTGATACAAATAAACCATTAATTGTATCTATTGCATCGTATTATAGACAGATTTCTCTGCGTATTGTAAATGAAAAAAAAGTATAAGATTAAAACCAGTTTTTTTAGCCCTGAGGGATAGAAGGCCCAGGTTAACAATCTTTGCTACTTTTGGAAATGATTGTCCTTGTGTCAAAATGAATTCACCGAATATTTTCATTATTTTGTTTCCAAGGTGCAAAATTAAACAATCTTATCAATTTTCATAGCAAACTTTTGGATCAAACGGTTGTATATAAAGTTTCAGAAACGTATTTTCACAGTAGCTTTTGATAGGTTAAGTTAGATAAATGTTAATGATTGCCCCGCATGGGCTAGAAATAGGAGAAAAGATACTGTGAAAATACGACGAAACCCTCTACTTCGTTTTCTTTCCACGATACAAAGTTTCTTTTAGATAGACCCTTTGCTCTGTCTTAGCCTCTGGGGGCTGGCCTTGTCATAAGGGGTTGAAGAAAAAGTACCCCCATCCTCAAATATTTTGATTTGTTCAATTTAATTATGAAGTAAGATGATTTTAGGCTTTTTTTTATGTGCAAGTTTAAGACTTTTATGATGGTTTTATGCCATTTTATAACCCACTCTCTCCTCCATTCGAATACAGAGTCTAAGGCTGCGAAATTATTCAAAACTTTATAGAATCGTAGAGGAGAGTAAAAATTTCTAGGGCTTGGTGATATGCCCACCGAAATAATTGAATCCACCACGGCTAAACTGTTTAAGAGATCTTTAGATCAAACAATAACCCTAATTCTTTTTATAATAAAAAGGAAACAAGAATGACAACATCCACAAGTAGCGAAGCTCAAAAATTATAAATGGATATCGGGAAAAATTTACTATAGAGCAGTATCATACAATAATCATTAAACTTGATAAAATAGGGAATTTTTTTGAATGTTAAATAAATCAATCTCTGAAAGTTTCAGCCCTCTATCTTGAATAGGAATTGAGAAAATCTCAAAAAGTTGAAAATCTCGGAATCGATCTAGCACCCAAGTAACAGACAGATGGACAAAACAATGTATAGATTAGATGGGCATATGTCAAAGGAATCTTTACCAAAACATTTCAGCTGTCTATCTTGAATAGGAGCCGAGTAAATCACGTTTCAGACATACATACAGACGGACATTTCAAATTATAGAGTATCTTCGCTACTAAAAATGATTTTATTTAATATGACTTTTTATGACTTATTATTGATCATTTCTGGGATCTTAAAGGACATCCTTTCACACTTATATAGAAAAGAAAGTGTACATGTAGTAGAAGATTATGAAAATTTTCCCATCTGCATTCTGTTTATACTAATATTGATTTTTGTCAGGAATTTAGACATAGATAAATTCATTAAATCTCAACGTTTAGAGATATCCTTTTTTCTCGTATTCATTCGAATCCGGTGGATAGGAACCGGTTCTCATCCATACGAAAAAACTATATCTAGCATCGTATTATATCCAGCTTTCTACGAATATAGAATGTATAATCATAAGATTAAAATCAGTTTTTTTAGCCCTTGCCTTCGGCACCTCGGGGCTAAAAAAACTAGTTTTAATCTTATGATTATACATTCTATATCCGCGGAAAGTGGTTTATAATACGATGAAAGAAATAACTATTATAGCCTTATCTTTCTAATACTTCACATTTTGATAATTACTATATGAACCGCCCCTAGCCGCTTGCCAAGGGGGGGGGGGGCCGGGGGGGGTGTCAGAAAAGTAGCCTAAAATCCCCACAAGACATTTATGAAGCTTCCTTGCAAATACGGACAAACAATTTTCGAGATCTTTAGATTCAGACTAAAAAGTTCTCACTACTTCATATGATAGGATATAAATTCAGTTATTTTTCAACACTAATTTATTTAATTCTATCCTAAAATATTTATTTATTTTTTTTGTCTGAAGGTAAAGATCTCAGATAGTGCCGGTCCAAATTATTTGTTCTTTTCAGGGAAGTATTATAATTGTCTTGGGGTGGTTTTAGACCAGTTTTCTGGTACCCCTAGAGACTAGGGGTGAAGCAAAAATATATTATGATTAAAACAAATTTTTTGGGCAATTTGTGTATCGTTTATTTTTACAATTACTCAACAATATTGATTTTTTATTTATTTTCAATACAAATAGAATATACGTAATACGATTATACCTCCTGTTGAAAACTTTTTAAAGAGAAAATATAATCATAGAGTAGCTCCGCTACAAGACGTACAACTATATGGCTAGCTTATTAGACATAGAGTAGCTTCGCTCCTAATTTTTTTTTCTCAAGAATGCGCTCTTAATTGTTTTTTTGGTTGTAAAATATGAACTCTGCGAGATAAAGTTTTTGTGTAAAAAATCTTCCAAAATTATAAAGAAAATCTTCTAAATATGTTAGTCGAAATATTTTTTCATCAAAATTCGTAAAATGAGTAAAATAAAACGAAGTAATTCAAGAAGAAAACTTAATTTACAAGTAAGTTAAATATAGAATTTAAATAATTTTGTCGTTACATTCTTAATACTTTAAAGTTTGCTATTGTTATAATTGAATTTAAAATATAACCTAATCTTTCTTCCTTCCTACTTTTTAAATTTCGTCCGCATAGTGTTTATCTATCTATTCACCGTATTCTTCGTATTTCCCCCCTTTGTACTTCATCCCCTTTCATACTTCCACTCGTACTCTCACCACCAAACTATTTCTCCTTTCCTATCCCCTCTCTCTTGTCTGCTTTCCTTCCTCCTTGTACAAGTTACAAGTTGCCAAATACAAAGTTGAAAATAAGTAATTTAGTTAATTAGCGTCCAAGATTTTAATATAAGTAATGTTAAAAGTATTTGTAAATCGAATTCTAATTTAAAATTAACAGGAATTTTTTCTGTGTGTCTGCTGCACAGGATCTTGCTAACTGCTGATCGAACATATTTGGTTCAGAGAAGGTTTCTAACTATGTAGGGGTGGGTTTCTCAAATCGCCCCTTGAAAACAATACCCCTCCTTCAAAAAATTATTATTCAAACTTTTTTCACTTAGAAAGAGGATAGTCAATTTTTTTAAAAAGAAAATTTTAAAAAAATTTATTCAGAGGGTTACACTTATTAAAATGATTATAAACTTTCTTTTAATGTATAAAAAGCTTCACTGTAATGGTAAACCATATCAGTTCAGATATTAGTGAGATCCTATGGTATATTCAGATATTCTCACATCCTTTTATTTGTACATAAGGATTAGCAGATTGTATTTATATAGGCAAGACAGAGCAAAAAATAGCCTTAAACAATCTCATGAGTTAAATCCTTTGATAAAATAGCCTAAAACTACCCTAACATGTAGACTGCTTTACCAAAATCAAGAGCTCAATTGTTTCAGCATTTATTTCACGCTACAGACAAAACACACTATTCCTTTTGCAATAGAATAGAAAAGTGGGAAGGGGGTGTTGGAGTCAACCCTCCACTTTACATTGTATTTTTTAAAGAAGGAAATTTGTTTTTGTTTGGGGAGGGGTGAGTTTATTCTTCAATTGTTGATTTCTCTTGGGAGAGTTGAGGTACTCTTCCACAAAATAGTTATTAACCTTTCCAAGACCTAAGCAGTGGTAAGCAAGATTATTTTTCACAGAAAGACACATAGACATCCATTTACTTTTATATAAATCATTAACACTTCCTCTACAGTTTATAATTATGAAGAAAAAATAACCAACTTAACCTTTTCTCCATTTCTTTCCAAGAGGAACAATAAGAAATTTAAAAAATTATATAGTTAGCCTTAGTATTTAATTATTTAATGGTCAAAATATGGGTGTATTTCCTCCCCCATCCTCCACATGGTAAAATTAAGAGTATTAGATACAACATCATAGGTGCCTATCCCTTTAAACCTTTTGTTATAAACTTTACATGTACCCTCTACAAGATCTAAGGAGGATGTAAAGATAAGATAAGTCACAACCCCTGGAATCTTAGAGGTATGTGGAAAAATTTGTTTTGTGCAAACACACTTTTATGAGACGTGAATAGTTTGATTGTGTAGAAGTATGTATCCAACCCCCTGACTACAAATTAACAACCATCTTTGTGTCTGTGTTACCCCTCCGCTCACTTTTGCTTACACTCTCGATTATGATATAAAATCTTCTGATGCTTTTCGCACAACTTCTTGGAGAACCTGTGCACGCCACTGGTCGAATGTTCTTTTTTTCAAGAGGTTACTTTGATATTTATGAATATGAGTGTCCTTTTTCAACTTAACCTTGTGTCTGCGTTGTTTATGGGCATTATTATCCTTGTTCATTTCACCCTTTATGCTTTTTTAATATTAAAATTAATATTTGATAATATAACTTTTATTTCCAATCTTATTTTTTCTTTAAGATGCATATTTATATACTTTTTTATCCTAATTAATAAAAAATATAATAATAGTACGTGTTGCGACTCCTATGGCAACTATGACTCTGTGTGTGTGTGTGTGTGTGTGTGTGTGCTAGCCTCCTATTGGTTGAAACTCTGTAGCGCGCCCAATTTGATTTTCCTTTCCTACCCTACACTCACACACTTTTAGTTTTCATTTTAGTATCTTCTTTTAAACTTGCTACATACCGTTAGTTTGTTACAATTTAACACTAATTTAATTTTTAATTAAAGAGTGTTAATTAGACTTGTTGTAATATGAAAATGTAGCATTTGACACGTGTGATTAAATTACAGATAAATTTTTAATATTATGTTATTTAGATAACAGTGCGTTAGATTAACATTATAAGAAACTTTAAAATTAGATATTTGTTTAAAATATCAAGTCTTGGCTAACTGTGATAGAATTTGCATATAATTTAATTAAAATTTTGTGAAATTCTGCAATTATGGAGCATTTAATTGATCAGGAGAACCGTGTAGCCGCTAGCTTCGGCGGCCGCAGGGCTGTTAAAGCCGCTGACATGCCGGCTAGAGTGGAACAGGGCAGACCCGTGTTGGGTGAAATCTCGCAGAATGCCATGATGACCAGACGGCAACAGATGGTGAAGAGTTCGAAGCCCCAGGTATGAATTTATTCAATTTGCTTATTATGTATCATTATGTGAGGTTAAGTCTAATGAAATTTCCTTTATTTTGAGTTTTCAGTCTTATACGGCTAAACGGATGGTCTTGCAGCTGAATTTGTTCATCTGTTTATATGTAATCTGGCCTATTACGCGTTTTCTTGAGATGGGAATCTTTATTTAGGTTCTATTAAAAGCTATTTTATATATTTTGTGGTAGCCTTTTCTCCAATAGGTAGTAAATATTTATGTAAAAGTTATTACTTGAGTTATTCCTTTAACAAATTCCACCCTTATTTGATTCAAGGGGTTGTCTACACATTGTATAACGGGATTATTAATATTACTAGGTTGTCGCATTCATATTAGTTCTATCCTTGCTATTTTTTTTTATCCTCATATAAACAATAGGTTTTTTATTTAATAATGCGCCTCCTTGTTTTTTATTTTACCGTGGTCATTTAGATCCTTAAGGTTGAGGGCGAAGCAGTTAGTGGTTTATAGTAATATTTCCTTTGATTCACTTATTTATTTTCCAGTTTTGAACTATCATATCTTTGTATTGATATTTCACGTAATCATGTTCTATAATATACGGGCATTCACCCCTTTGACAAATTCAGCACAGTTATTTATCCCATTATGTTATAGAAGCATTCAGCGGATATTAAAATAATATGATTTTCGCCTGCAATCGTCGATTTTATTCATGATATTTCAGTATGACCGAGAACCGGTTTTAATCCAGCGGATATTAATCTGTTTCAAAGCTATACTGGAATAGTTATTTATCGCATCGTATTATAAACAGCTCTCCGCGGACATAAAATGTGTAAAAATTGTAGATTAAAACCAGTTTTTTTTTATAAATATTCGTAGAGAACTAGACTTTAGGGGAGGCAAGTCTGTTTTTCGTATGGATGAGATCCGGTTCTAATCCACTGGATATTAATCGGTTTCAAATGAATACGAGAATAGTCTCGCATCGTATTATAAACAGTTTTTTGCGGATATGGAATGTACAATTATAAGAATAAAACCAGTTTTTTAGTCCTAAGGTGCCTAAGGCACGGATTAATAAAACTGGCTTTAATCTTATGATTGTGCATTTTTATATTCGTAGAAAGCTGGATATAATACGATGCTAGACATCGTTTTTCGTATGGATTAGAACCGGTTCCTATCCACCGGATTCGAATGAATACGAGAAAAAACTTTCCCTATAACTCATCAACTAACTATGTTTACTGGGCCCTGATTTTCTATTGTTTTTAGAAATTTAGGTCATAAAGACGACCCACCCCCTTAATTATGTATACCTTTAATCATCATTAGTATATCATATATTCTTAAGTGAAGATATCTTCACTTGAATTTTTACACCTAGTGCAAAATAAAAAATTTCTTATGTAGTAGGATGTTTGTGTGGTTTTCTGCTTACGTCATTTTTTTGTCATTGGGGTCTGAATGTTATAGTATACTTAAAAATTTCTCTTCATATATTTTATTTCTTTGCAATTATATGGAAAGCCAAATTTTCTGTTTGGTTGATTCGATATGGATATTATTTTAATATAATAATATATTACACAATATACTTGAGTTATTCATATAAAAGAAACTATATGTAGGGTGGGTCGGTGGGGGTGTGTAATGGGAATCATTTTGTTACATTTAACAAATTTTGTGCCATTCATTGCGCCCGAGTTTAAATCCCAACGGCTCACACACACACACTACACATACACGCACACACACACACACATTTAAGCACAGCTGTTTATGTCAGTTAAAGCCTGTAGAATTCCAAGCCATATTAATGCATACCTCCTTCCCTCCCGTCTCTCTCTCATATGCCCCATGCATGGATTTAAACTCCCTCCCTTTATCTACGTTGACTACGTACATTTCCCCCATCATTGAGTACATATGTAGGTTTTATTATATTATAGCAATGTATTTTGGAAAGGTTTCGTGTTTTTTTTGGGGATTTAAAAATTAATTTTTATATGAATGAATTATAACAATTTCTCCTTACCTCGAGGGAAGGGAGGTCTGAAAAATGGCATAAAACCAGCCTAATCAACATTTAAAGCTTCTCGAATATTTCAGAATTCTTTATAGAATAAAACCTGACTCTCTTTGTAATTTTTGGTCAATAAATTACCATCTGATTTAATATTAATTGACTATTTGTCTAGGGATCTGGTTTTTCAATCTACTGTGATGAATCCACCCAGGCTGCCAGCTCGAGCGGTGTGTTCCAGCAAAACCGGACAACCTTCTTGCAGGCGGCACCTGCCGGCGTTAAGAGCACATTCGGCACTTCTACCACGTCGGCTTTTACCACCATTAACAAGGAAAATTTGCTACCAAAGGATGTCAAGGTAAAATAAACCCGTTGATTATCTTATTTTAATGTTTGTGTTGAAATGGGTTTTTAAAACTGGTTCTAATCCAGCGGATGTTAATCTGTTTTGAAGCCATTCTGGAGAGGATTCTTATCTTTCAAAAAAATCTTTACAAGTTTAAATAGTTTTTAAATGGTTACTCAATACCCCAAAAATTGCCCAAGGCATATAGATGTACATTAGATTATAATTACTTACACGTAAATACGATAATTTAAATTCCTTTTACTTTCTTTTAAAATTTGTAGGTGTGTTACTTGTATCATATGATTTTATTATAGAACTTAAGTTTTCGGTTACTAGTTCTTTTTGTAAGATTTCTATTTAGCATTGATACAAGTTTTTGTTATACATAATTTAGTTCTGTTTTGGGAATAAAAGACGCTCCCTCCTTGACATACTTCCTATTACTTTTGACTTAATGAACTGTTGTATCTAGAGTGAGAAGAGCACTGGCCTGCACGCCCGTGTCCTCCGCCAGAATGTTCAGCACCAGAGGACCGTTCTATCCACTCTTCCTCCCCAGGTATGATATTTTTTTGTTAAAAATGTTTTTTTTTATGTAGTTTTGGCGATTTTTATTTTCTAGACATTTTCTACTCCTTCAGTTGAAACTTTATTAGATAGGAGTCAGGATTTTGACGATACTCTTCTCCCATGGCATACAGAGTTATCTTTCATTGTGCTAGTGGTTGCGCCCCTGGTATTTAGGGGATCTGTATTCGAAGCGATATGGAATGACAGAAAAATAGCCGAAAACCATACCTTAAATTTTTATAAAAAATATAAAAGCCTAAAACCATCCCTGGACCTACAAGAAGCTACACTTTAAAAGAGGTCCATATTGGATTAGTGGTAAGAGAGATCCTTCACTACAGACATAATAAAGCTTACTACATTATATAAAAGTATTAATTTTTTTCTTTTCTTACTATTATGAATTTTACAGGAGGAAGAACCTATGAACACCTCCTTGATTGGTGGTGTGGACAGCCCCATGGTGATGGAGACCAGCCTGGTGGCGGGCAGTAGCGGGGTGAAGACCAGCCCCGGGGAGAAGGCTGAGCAGTGGCGTGTCCCACCCATTCTAGACAACCAGACTGTTGATATCTTTACAGAGCCTGAGTATGCACAGGTAGGATATTTGTTTTTCTGTAGTAGTCGCCAGGGATCTAAAGGGTTAAGACAATTGTCGATAAATTGATGTACGTCCCCAAAAACTAGACACAATTATCCGTTCTTTATACTAAAATTAGTGGTTAAAACGTTTGGACACTCAACTTAATGAACTAACCAATTAAAATTCAATAAAAGTCTCCATAATTGGATAAGCTAATGAATAAAAAATCCTTCAACTTTGGAGACTAATGCAATGAACAGCACATTGTCTCCTCCCTCCCTGAGTGGTCGCGCTTGTTTAATGTATATTTTATTTTATACAATGCATACGATTTTTAGCCTACTTCGAAATTGCCTAAAGCTACGATTTTTCTTTTCGTCGCAGGACACTAGGTGATATCATTTAAATTCTGAACCAAACTAAAATAAACATCGTTTAATCTGTAATATGCATAATTTAAGGATATTTACCGGTACCTGCGTGACAGCGAGGTGAAACACTTGCCGAAGAGCAACTACATGGCCAAGCAGGGCGACATCACCCACACTATGCGCAGCATCCTTGTGGACTGGCTGGTTGAGGTGGGAGAGGAATATAAACTGCAGACAGAGACCCTCCACCTGGCGGTTAATTACATTGATAGGTAGGTATTTTGCTGTACTTAATTTGGGTTGTAAAGCTGCTCTTAACAATTTTATCCTGTCTGGTTCATTTTTAAAACTAGATATTTAACATGACAATTTAATTCTTGTGTATTACTTTTAACATCCTTTTGATAGAAACCGGTATTGAATAATGATGTAAATTACTTAAATGAATCTTATTTTACACAATAATCTAATACTCTATATTCAGAGAGGTTTGGTGATTTTATTTAAATTTTTTTGCTTTAGGTTTTTAAGTTACATGGCTGTGCAGCGTAGTAAACTGCAGCTGGTTGGAGCTGCCTGCATGTTTATAGCCGCTAAATACGAGGAGATCTACCCCCCAGATGTTGGAGAGTTTGTCTACATCACTGATGATACTTATAACAAGAGACAGGTACAGTAATTCGTTTTTTTTAAAGATCAAGCTAATACAAAATAGTAAAATTTTAAGTTTATTTTTTTTCTTCTCAATATCATTTATCTATCTTATTATAACTAGGTTTAAGGTTTAAAGAAATTCGCTTATAAATGTTATTAGAGAATAATTTTTAGTATACTAGATATTGATTTCATATTTCGATTCTTGGATTTAAATTTAACTTCTAAAAATTTATTTTGTAGGTGTTGCGCATGGAACATTTGGTGCTGAAAGTTTTAAACTTTGATCTGTCTGTGCCCACCACACATCTCTTTATCAGCAAACTCATCGAGTCAGCGCCTTTAGACCACGCCATCAAGGTAAACTCATAACTCATCAATATTACAACGTGGACGGCGCAATTGTCTTATAAAGTTTCTTGTAAGTCTCTATGTATCCGGTAGGTTGTGACTCTTTTGTAAAGCATTATAACTATAGTAAGTTTTATTTTATAATGCAAGAAATTTTCTTAGCTTTATCTTTGCACTATTTTAAACTTTAAAAATGCACTTTTAGTTGTTAATGTAGGAGGAATGCATTAGCCAATATTCCCTTCTATGAACTAGCTATCCTACTTAATATTAAACATATATTTATCTCCCTTTATCGAAGTTCTTTTGTGAATTTTTTTTATATATTTTTATTTTCAGGGTAAGCTTGAGAGCCTGGCAAACTACCTGGCAGAGTTGGCGCTGGTGGATGGTCAGTCATTCCTGAAATTTAGTCCCAGTCTGCTGGCAGCCAGCGCTGTTGCCATGGCCAGGCACACACTCAACCTTCCTGCATGGCCGGACAATCTGGCTATCAAAGCTGGTTACACGGTAAGCCCTCCTTAGTGTTTTAAGTGTAAATCAAAGCTGTAGGAAATTGATTAAAAAACTTACTATCTTCATGTTTAAGTGAAAATATTATGCTGTTACAGTAATTAACTAGACAACATTTTAATAAAAGGTTCGTCTATTAGGTATATAAGCTAAAAATTTTAAGCAGCTAGGCCGTTAGAGGATTTTTTAAGATTATGTAATATACCAGAGTAGTATTTTACAGTGAACTGCACGTTCTAACTGCTTTTTTTAATAGTTCAAAAAAATATTTTATTGTAACTGTTTTCAGTTGGAGGACCTGAAGGATTGTTTTGTTGGTCTTCATGGAGTGTTCAGCAAGGCTGAGACCAACGCCCAACAGGCTGTTAGGGACAAATACAAGGACTCAAAGTAAGTTATGTTTATTTTGTCTAATAGGCATGAAGTTTTTTAAAACTGGCTGTCTAAATAGCTATTTATCGCATCTTATTTAGGAGACTGTTTTCCGCGGAAATTTTAAGATTTATTCTAGATTTTTTGTTATTTGATGCTTTCCATCCATGCTTTTTCGTCATGTCTCGGAACCTTTTTCTTTTAGCATGTATTTGTCTTTAGTACTTAAAAAGTTAAATATGTCATGTAACTGTTTCCTGAAGATTGCAATATTCTGTTGTAATTTTAGTTTCCCTTGTTTGTTCATTTTTAACCCCGTACAAAATCCAATAAGGCCTTATAAAAATAATTTCTTATTGCTTCGTTACTCATTGAAATTTAATTTAGATATTAATTTTTTTTTTTTTTCAGGAAACACTTCGGAGTGTCTGAGCTTTCTCCCCCCAACATTTACTAGAAGCATCCAGTCCTTGTACACTATGTACTACTAATAGTACATAGTGTACAGCATCCAGTCTTTAATACGGCTGGATATATGTCTAAATAACTTGTTACCTTAATTTTGACCTTATGATCTCATATAATGTATTATTTAAAGGTTTTTATGTTATAGACTTAAATCATTAGCCTTATCAATTGAAAATTTGAAATAAAGTTGTTATTTTAAATTTTTACATACCTATACCTTATTTGGTACCTAAATTTTAAATTTAAAGACTATAGATATAAAAACCTTTAGATAACTAATATTATTACTAAATACCTGTGTTAATCTAATGCACTGAAAATTGTTAATCCCCACCAAAAAAATTGGGGATAAATCACACGAATTTTATATCGAAAACTTAAAAAAATAATATAATTGAAAATTAAAAATTTTGACCAAGCCACACAGCACTCTGTGGCAATAATTTTAGTACGATGCCGACTTACACAGTGGCAAATATAGAGCAAGCCATGCACCAAAGATATTTTCATGGCAATAAGTAATTTAACCTTTTCTGTTTGGCGCTTTGATTGATCTCTTATTTTTTCCTGCCATTACAGAAGAGGTTTTATAGTTTTAAATTTTTGTTTTTAATATTGTATTTCATCAATAGTTAAAAATCATAAAAAAAATTCTTAGTGTTGACGAAATTTTCAATTGAAAGCGAAATAATTTTAACCTTTCAATGTGACGTTGTTTTTTTTAAAATAAAATGTTTTTGGTTTTTATGCATATGTTATATTTGTATTTTTCTTTTTGGGTTTGTGGTATTTAAGCCTCTTTAATTGCAAATTTTAATTTTTATGTAGAATCTTCTTTTATTTTTACCATTGCCTTTTTACATGATATTTGGAATTATTAAGGTTAATTATTAAATTAGCCAGTAAATTTTTAGTTTAATCATAAAATATTCTTAATTTAACTAGAAAAGATTATTTATTTATGAAATTAGCTTCTTTTCTGTTCTGTTGCCTGTTTTTATCTTTGTACAATATTGTTTTTCTTGTTTTTTCTCTTTCTTATTATTTTTCTCTTGTGTATAATATGATGGATTTATTATATTTCCTCTAAATTGCTAGGACCCAAACCCTACGATGATTGTTAGCGATTATCATTAGAGGCAAATTTTATGTTTTTGAAATTTTTCGTTTGAAATAAAAATGTTTGGCGAATACGTTAGTGTTCTTATTCTATACATAAATAATAATTATATTTTATAATCCTAAATGGTTAATTGTAGACTAACATATTTTAAATATTTTGGATGTAAATATTGAAACATGGCATGTCTTATCCCTTCAGACCTTTTGGCAGTGTTCCTTTTACTTAACACCTGTAATTGTACATAAATATTCCAGATTACTTCAGCGTGTGTAGATATTAGGATTTTGTTAAACTAATAAAGTTCCATTTATACATCGATTACGATATGGTTGCAATAAAACCCCCCCTCCCTTTGTTCCAAAGATTTTAAGCCAACGAATAAGAGATCATGCTTATAAACTACAGCTACTTTGTATATTTACAGTATTATCCCCATTCCCTAATAAAACTCAAATTTAATAGAAAATACCTTGTACCTTAAAAGTTTAAATAAAATTTGCCTAATCAGCGTTTTCAAAACTTTTTTTTTCACTTAAGAATTTTGTAACGAAGTTAGTCTGGTGCTATGTGACCGAATATAAACTTTAAAATTTTATGAATATAATATAGTAATGTGAGAAAATATTGAGCTTGATATTAGTAGCAAACCTACTCTATAAATGTTAAGTGGCAGTCTGTTTGGGCTGCTTTATAAAGAAGACTCTAAAAATTTAACACAAAATTGTGACAAGTCAGGCGAATGATATCAATAGCTATCGAAACACAAGACCGAAGTGTATTTTACTTAATTTTTAACAAAAACTTGAAAGAGTTGTGGATCCGGATCCGCAAAAAAATGCGGATCTGGATCCTTGGACTAAAAAAAAATGCGGAAAAAATGGAAAAATCTACCTAAATTTATATAAAATAGTCACTTACAAAGACATTCTCGTGATGAGAGCCTATCTTTAAGGTTTTGGTTCAGACTTAAAAATTAAAATTATTTTTGACTTCGAGATTAAGGAACAAATATTTTTTTTGAAAAATTTGGTGATTTCATTTTTATTGGCAAGGATCCGGATCCGGATCCGCACTGACCAAATTTGGAGGATCCGGATCCGCATACAATCAATGCGGATCCACAACTCTGCAAGTTAAAAGCTGTTACAAATAATTCAATCCGATAATTTTTTTGATAATACCTAAAGACTTACCAACAAAGCATTATCCTAGAAAAAAAATAATTGTAATAAATAAAAATAATAAATAAAAACACCCCTTTCTTTAACCAATAATGAGGTTGGACTGTAATTACACTATTAATATTGGCTTAATGTTAGGATTTAGCCGGATATCCGGCCATTTTCATTATCCGACTTTATATTGAAACTAACCGATTATTGATGCAATAGAAATAGAAGAATAGAAGCATATTCTGAACCCTTTTTTCGTCAAATCTAAGAAGGAACATTTCTAGCAGACAAAAGTATTGTTTACTTTCGACTCAAGCTGATGTGGATTCTTAAGAAATTATAGACTCGCTACTCGATAGTGAGGCAAAATTATTTTTGTGAAAAATCATCCAAAAGCACATTAAAAATCTACAAAAAATTAAACAAAATCATATGTTAATAACCCTTTAAGATTTTACTTAATTTTTGTAAATTTTTTTATTCGATTTTGGAGGATTTACCACAAAAATAATTTTGCCTCACCAGCGAGTAGCCAGCCTAACTTTTTTTTTAAGAATCCACCTCGTTACTAAGCTTTCAAATTTAAACGAAATTTTTGGGCAATTAATTCTGATTCCGCATAGCTTTCTACTAAGAAAATATACTGTTTACAGCTGACTTTTATGAATGTATGAAATGAAAAAAAAACATGCCTTTGTAGCAATATGTGTACACAATTTCAACCAATGAGATCCAATGTAAATTCCGATGCGATTCTTCTATTGGCTCAATCAGACATTCCCTCTCTTTCTTAGTACCTTTATTATTGATGCCCGATATCCGGATATCGACCGTTGGCCAGATATCCGGCATTAGAAATCGGCCGGATATCTGGCCCAACCCTACTTAATATGTCTACATCCATTTATTTATCAGAGTTTTAAAGCCTTTACTAAAGTCAAAGTAACATTATAGTAAATATAACATAAAAATTTCCACTAATTGTGCTAACAAAACAGAAATTAAACTTAGAATTTTACTTTTGCTATCCATTGAAAGCTGTCTATAACACGATGCTATAGATAACTATTATAGTTCATAATTTTGATTATAATTATCATTAAAAAATAAAATTGCAATAAGTGTATGACAGCAGTCTTTATTATTTCAAATAAATTCTCAATATTTCTCACCTAAAAAAAGGCAAAATGAATGGTTTTCATCAATATTTAGTTGTTTTTGTGTTATCTATTGGTTCAATATTAGCAGGAATGTAAGGAACTTGGCTTTTAATTATTAAATGATATCCGCGGCCGTGGCTTAACGCGTAGCGCATCCGCTCTTTGTGGAGGTTATGAGTTCGAATCTTGGCGCAACATCGTGTCATAACTAAAAACGTTAAATTTTTTCCTACTGCTGCTGCTATGTCAGATGTGAGACATTAATAGACAAAGTAAGGGAATGCCGTGGCCCTAAAATTCATTATCATTCACAATTAGGACTTCCAGAAAAGGGTCGTGCAATTAGAGAGTTGGTTTTCAGTTGAGTGTTACTTAACCTAAAACCCCGGGTGTTTGGACGGAAATCATACTTGGTTGTTGGACCTGGCGTCAAAGTGTCATGGACAGCATACTCGCTTGTATAGGGGAAATCAATAAATAAATCGGGGCTTGGCAGCCGCTAAATAATATTACCTGCAGCAAGCACAATTTTAACAATCCTCGGCCGCCAAGTGAAACAAGTTGTCCCTCCAATTTCCATTTTTGTTTTGAAAAGGGAGGGTTAAGGTCGATTTCCCCCCCCCCCTCCCCCTAAATTTTTTTTTTCATTCAAAAACCTTCCCTGGTCTGTAAGAAGCTTTGTAATTGAGAACCCTATTGGTCCAGCGGTTAGCGAGATCTGAATCTAAAGACAGACACACATCCTGTTACTATTTTAGGGACTAGCAACTGCACCCCTAGAATTTAGGGTGGGGGAGAGGCAAAGATGACTAAATTACTATACCATTACTAAACCAAAAAAATAGCCTAAAACTATCACATAAAATATAGAACCTAATCGGTTCAGTGATGAGCGAAATATTAACTGACCATACTACTTTATTAAGGGGGGGGGGGATTTTTTATTTGCCATGTCCTTACATCTGATCTGTAGCAAGTAATAGTGGATTGAAGCAAGAACGAGTGAGTCCATTGCTACCAGACTTCAGGCCATTCAACCATCCTGCACAAAAGGTATCTTTATTTCAGGGCTTAGAGGGAATCCGCCGGAGCATCTTAATTCAATGTTTTTAACATTTATTTTTTTTAGTTAAGAGATGAAGAAGGTGGTTTATCCTCAAAGCTTTTCGTGGACAGTCCTCTGTCCAAGGTTAGGCATAGATATGTAGTACCTTTATTATCCGTAGGTTACTCAGTGCTCAAATGGCACTTTGTAGGAAAACGCCCATTTTTGATTGGTTATTATTTCTTTATTTTTACTGTAAATGTAAATAAGGTTTCGTGATTTTAAACAACATGAATTAGACTTAATCTTATCAAATTCCTAAAGGAAAAAATTTAATACAATTGAAATGATTTTGACTACATATATAGTTGTTCATGATAAAAACTTACAAAAATATAGTTTCATAAAGCGTTTAAAAACAGAAATATAAGCAGAAAAATCACGCAACCTTCTAAACATTTAATTTAGGTAAACAGCTCAAGAAAACTTGGGATGTATAAATTGTATAAGGTGAAGTGACACTTGTAAGACAACCCCCCTTTGATTGGGGGTATTTCTGAATACCTGAAGAATCAGGATCTGCAGGATCATACCTGGAATCTAAAACTTGCTTGCACTGAACACTTTAAATGACACATAAGAAAAAGTATTCAAAGCCTTTTTTCTTAAAAATGCCATGTTGATCTAAGAATCCCCCTCATTTTTAAAAAAATAAATTGAAAATAAGAGGGGAGGGAGAAGGGCGTTTTTGTTTGTTCGTTTATTAATTTAGGACAGGTTAGGTTTGGTTATATTGGAAACTGGGTGGGTAGCCCCTCAGGGTTAGAACACCACAGGTATAGTTCCCGCAGGGTTATGACCCCCCCTCCATCTATTCAATTCATTTTTAAAAAGGAGGGGGGGGGGGTTACAGTGATTTATAGGCACTTTGAGGGAAAGCACTGTTTAAAAAAACGCAAAAAAAAACAAGATTTTTATAGGTGGCGGAGCTACTCTATATTTATTTGTTAAGGTACACTGGCTTGAATATTTCCCCGTATTTGGAAGAATCTACACCCTACAACATCCTACTGAAGGAAGACGACAATCAAATACCTCTTCATTTACTATTTTAGGTAAAAAATACAATGATAGATAGATTGAATTGTTAATTAGATGATGGATTGTTAGATTGGTGGACGGATTGATAGAAAGATTGATATATGAATTAATAGATAGATTGATTTATATATTGATTGACATATCCTATCATGATAAGTAAGAATGTTTATTTTTGTCTTAAAGATTTCTAAAAATGTTGGTTGGAATAGGTTGGTTTTTTCGAGGAAGTCTCATACATATTCTAGGGGTGGTTTTAGGCTATTTACCGAAACTTTTCACCCTCATGTCATCTTTAGGCTAGGGGAGAAGCAACTAGTATTCTACATTAGATTTTTGTAATAGTTATGTATCGCATCGTACAATAAACAGCTTTCCGTGGCTAGTAAAATAAAAAATATCTGTAATACGATGCAATATATAATTTTTTTGGCTTTAAAACCAGCGGAAATTAATCGGTTTTGAAGCCATACTGGAAAAACTTTTTATGGATTGGTACTTGTGGTAAAGTCCCTTTCGTCCTTTTCACAGTAGATTTTGATAGGTTATTTTAGGTTAGGTTAGGTGATTGCCCCGCAGGGTTAGGAAATTAGCCCAGCAAGGTTATAGTCCTCTGCAGGGGCTAGAAATAAGAGAAAAGCTACTGTGGAAATATGACGAAACGCCCCTTAAGAGGCGTTGTCACGAAAGGCACTATAACCGATACTTCCATTTCAAGGTGGTATAACAGGTTTAACAGTAGTGCTTGCTGTTTGTTATACCAAGTATGGAAAAAATCAACATGTTAAAGAACAAAACTGTGCCTCAAGGTAAAAAAACAAGGATGGAAACATCCATAATTAAAGAGAGAGAGAGATAGAGATAGTTTTATAATTACGTTTTCTTATTCGTTGACTTAAAAACTTTGGGGACTTTTATTTGTTTCTTTATTAAGCTGAGCATTCAAACGTTTCATCCACTAATTTTACGTTGCATAAAAGAAAATTTTGTATAGTATCATTGGGGATGTACATGAATTTATCGGCCATTGTCTTATCCCTTTTAATCCCTGATATTTATTTGAAATATTTACAAAAAAAATATTTATATATATTCCATAGCAGATGAAAATGAAACATTTTCCTTACAGAAATTATATTTCCTATATAGCCTTACAGACAGACTGACGGACACAAGTAGATGTAAATGAGACTAGACAAAGTGTCAGACAAAATGATCCGTGTGACGTCAATAAGTGGTTTCCTTTCCCCCTTCTCCTCTCATCTCTTCCTTTTATGACGTCACACGGCTCATTTAATTGGACTCAAAATGCTTATCGGTC
This sequence comes from Acartia tonsa, assembly GCF_053477335.1. Taxonomy (NCBI): domain Eukaryota; kingdom Metazoa; phylum Arthropoda; class Copepoda; order Calanoida; family Acartiidae; genus Acartia; species Acartia tonsa. Next base: position 13,904,319 of record NC_137271.1, on the reverse strand, counting down.
TTGTAAATCTTCACAAAAAATTCAGTCACCAATCTTAAAATTTTTAATTCCCATCGCATTGGTAATAATGAGCTATCGCTCTATCATAGACAGCAATTATTCACATCTATAATAAGTAGTTTGAAATATGACATAAACTCATACTGAAATAGGACAAGGAAAGTTAAACATTGTTATTTTTCGTGTTAAATTATGCCGTGGGAGAAGAGAGTGTTGCTATTTCAGGGGGGTGATACATAGATAAAGGGAATAGTAGCTTACACAATATTCCGTAAAATTGTGAGCAAGCTTCCTGTCAAATGTGCTTATTAAGTCTAACTGTTCTTAATGTTGACCAAACGCACAGTATAATTTAACGCATATTTGAAAACAGTTTGACATAATACGCGCATTTGACTGGAATCTTACTCACAAATTGACGTAATCTTCCATTGATAAATATTTGTACTATTTCAGCTATCCTGAAGAAATTAAACGTGAATGTTATGAAAGAAAGAAACAAATTGATGAAATTATTGAAACTCCAGAAAATGTCAAAATAACAGGAATAGATTTTTAAGTAATTTGGTGCAGTCTAATTATACCTCTATTAGCTCTAACTTTTTTTAGTATTTTAATCTAGAGTCGATGAAAAGGGGGGTCTACAGAACCCACTTGCAAAATAAATGGGTCTGGATACACCCACATAACAAAAGTCTACAACCTCTTAATGCACCTTCCCGAAAACAACCAAAGGGGGTGTCAAGGTAAAAAATAGCATTACCCTTAAATTTTAAGGAAAGTTATTTATAAAGTAGCCAGTTTCCCGCGGATAGCAAACTAAAATATTATAAGGTTAAACAAATTTTATTAGACCTGAAGGACAGAAGGCCCGGGCTAACCAGACTGGTATTTATCTTGTGATTTTATTTTAATATTCGTAGAAAAATGTCTATAATATATGCTGTAAATGATTTTTCAGTATGGCTGAGAGCCGGTTCTAATCCAGCGGATATTAATTGGTTTCGAATCCATACTGGAAATTTGGTTTTAAAGGTTGGTTTTAGTGGTTAACAGGCACTTTGATGGAAAGCACCATCAGACTTATGAATTTATAAATTTGACTCAGAAACGTATGAAACACTACCAGCAGCTACAATTGTTGCTGAACATGTCATTGACAAAGTAGAAGAACCTATTCTTGTTGAACAGAAGGAGAAAACTGTTGAGAAAAAAGATAATTTAGGTAACTTTTTCTTCTTCTCAAAAATTAAATCTAATTCTTCGTATTAGTTACCCCACCAAATAGCTGAAAACCTGCCATGAACTGATTCTAAAATTCCCTGAATATTGTAAACGATGAGTCGTGCCGTTTACAAGATCTTAGCGGACACACAAACACAAAATATACCTCTTTATATGTCAAACGATTAACCAAAAGATTAGAAAGATTTTGCATCTTGACTCACAAAGTGTTAAAAGTTCTAAACCCAGAAAATGCAAAGAGCCAATTATAACCGCATGCGTCCTGGTCCGTTGAATTGGAGTTGCCGATAGTGTACACAGTTTCCTCGATGTTTCCTCATCCTATCTCAATATTTACTACTAGCTAAAAAACTTTAAACTTAAAAAAGAAAAAAATCTAAATTTGAATGTATAAACGATTTATAAATTATACATTAAAAATTTTAATTTTTTTCGGAAGTTTGAAGCTTTTTTAGCTAGTAGTAAATATTGAGATAGGATGAGGAAACACCGAGGAAACTGTGCACACATTCGGCAACTCCAATTCAGCTGACCTGCATCCATGCTAGAAGAGAATCTTCTCTATAATTAGATTTGTCTGTCCGCCCTCCAGATTTTTTTCATTTTAATATCCGTGGACAGCTGTCTGTAATATGATGCGATAAATAATTATTTTAGGTGTAAGATATTGTGATCAACAATGGATAGATGAACCGAACTTTTCAAGAAAGATTAAGACATTCAAATTAGTTAAAGTAAGTTTTTAGCAGCTCATACCAACAACGAAATTAATTCGGGGAAAAATCATGACACCTTTACGTGATTTTCAGCTGTCGTTGGGGGGCAACACATAGTAAAATTGACGACCTCTTTATGTGCCCCCAAAATATTATTTAAGATTTATTTCGCTTGTTGGTTATACCTTATTACTGAGTTTTTAGTTCTACTCTACAATTCAATTAGATTGTATGTACGTCAGTATGTTCGTAAGTCGGTCAGTCTGCAACACTAATGAGAGATGTGATTTTCTCGGCTGCTAATTAAGATAAGAAGTATTTTTTTGTTGATGATTGCCCAGTGTACAAATAGTCATCCAGTATACAATTTTCTTGGAGGCCGTCTGTCTATCAGTCATAATACAATATATCTATAATACAAAGTAGGGGAATAGTCCCTTTTGTAACATAGCCCCATAAGGGGCGATTCGTCGTATTTTTAAAATGGCTTTTTATTGGTTATTTTAGGTTAGGTTAGGTTATATTGGGTTAGGTGATTGCCCCACAGGGTTAGGTAATTGGCCCCGCAGGGTTAGAGCCCCCCCGGAGGGACTAGAAATAGGAGAAAAGCTACTGTAAAAATACGAAGAATCGCCCCATAGAGTGCGATGTTACGAAAGAGAATATACTCCAAAGTAGAATGATGTCTATCCGTCTGTCTGTCCGTCCCTTAAGATCTCGGTAACCACTGAACTGATCGGATTCTACTCTTCAGGGTATATACCTATTGGTCCTGTGCTGGTTTTAAGCTATTTTCTTGGGGGGTGGGACACCGTACCCCAAACCCCCCTCCAAAAAAATATTATCTGGGGAAACTACTTTACATAAAATGGCCAAACCAGAAATACTTAATTTAATTTTTTTTATAAAAATTACCTCTAGAGGCTAGGGGCGAAACCGCTAGTAATATAAATATCAAAACACATAAAGAACACCTGTGAAAGGTTTAGTGATTTTTAAAGATTTTCTTCTTGTTTTATGGCCACTGTTTTGTTAGCCCCGAGGTGCTGGCGAAGGTCCGGGCTAACAAAACTGGTATTAATAAGATGATTCTTATTTTATATTCATAGAAATATTCATTGTGTGTAATACGATGCTATACATGATTATTCAGTATGGCTGTGAGCCGGCTATAATCCAGCGGATATCAATCGGTTTCGAAGCCATACTAAAAATTAATTTAGTGTGCATTCTCTTTTGCACCAAAAACAATGAAGGATTGACAAACGGACAAAGTGGTATTGTATTGCAGAATCTCAGTGGTCATAAAAATTGAGGGGAATAGTCCCTTTCGTAACATCGCCCAATAAGGGACAATTCGTCGTATTTTTAAAATGGCTTTTTATATGTTATTTTAGGTTAGGTTAGGTTATATTGGGTTAGGTAATTGCCCCACAGGGTTAGATAATTGGCCCCGCAGGGTTGGAGCCTCCCGCAGGGGCTAGAAATGGGAGAAAAGCTATTGTGAAAAATACGAAGAATCGCCCCATAAGGTGCGATGTTACGAAAGGGACTATACCAAAATGGAGAACTCTATTAGTTGAGTGGTCAGTGAGATCTTAAGGGACAGACGGAAAAAATGTTTTGATATTTTAAGGAGCCCACAACTTGCCAATGCGAGGAGATATACCATGGTTTGATTTCGGAGGTTAGTAATACTGATTTAGTATCCATAGGGACCGAAGGCCCGTGCCTAAAAAATTGGTATTAATTTTATGATTTTTATTTTCATATGCGATGCGTGGAAAATGCTCTGTAATGCTATTATATGATTTTTTCATTATATCTGAGAACCGGTTCTTATCCTGCGGATATTAATTGGTTTCGAAGCTATGCTTGAATATAAGATTTTGTATTGGATCTATAAAACAATGGAAGACTTTTTCATTCCTTTTAAAATCCAGTTTTGATTTTCTGTTTAAAGAAAAATTTAATATCAAAGACGACATTTATATTTACATCTCAATTATCTCTAATACAAAAATAAAATGTAAAGAGAATGATGACAAAGCCTTTAAAAAATCGTGTAAATATAAGAAAAATGAAAGAATATTTGGCTTTTTTTTCTATTTTCTAACATTACTTTGCAAGAATTACTGAATTATTCATTTTCGAGCGGGTACGTCCTTGAGACCTTTCCTTTTATCATAGGGAACATCACTGTAAGAGAGAACCTTATAGATTCAGTAGTCTGGCTAGCGGGATTATTCCCTATACATGCAGGCAGAAACACAAATAGACATCCTTTTATTAAGGCTAGTTAGAATTGTCTTACCAATTTCAAACTTTGCATGATGATTCCTTTAACAGTGCTATACTATTTAGAAAGCGTTACTAAATAGTTACGAAAAAAAGTCCTTCAATATTCTGCTTAATAAGTTCTTACTCTCTACAAGTGTTAATGTTCGCTTGTCAAACTTAATGATTTTAAATAGGGTTGGGCCAGATATCCGGCTAATTTCTAATACCGTATATCCGGTAATTTGCCGGATATCCGGCATTGTAAATCAGCCGGATATCCGGCATTGTAAATCAGCCGGATATCCGGTATCTAACTTTAAAGTATCCGGCCCAACCCTATTTAGAACTATGCTTATATTGTCATCCTTGTGTTGTCTGTAGGTATTGAATATTCTTGAAGTGATGCAATTCCAACGGACTGAAAAGTTGCAGAACTTGACAAGACCTGTCACTGCCGATGTGGACATTGAAGGAGCTAACATCTCCAGGTAACCAAGTATAAAACATTGGGGACTTTGGACTGTAAAGCATATTGGTACCCAAAGTTTTTATAAACATCTCTCTCTCTCTCCTTTTTCTCTCTCTCTCTCTCTCTCTCTCGCTCCCTCTCTCTCTCGCTCCCTCTCTCTCTCGCTCTCTCTCTCTCTCGCTCTCTCTCTCTTTCTCTCTCTCTCGCTCTCTCTCTCTCTCTCGCTCTCTCTCTCTCTCTCTCTCTCTCTCTCTCTATCTCTCGCTCTCTATCTCTCTCTCTCTATCTCTCTCTCTCTCTCTCTCTCTCTCTCTCTCTCTCTGAAAAACTTAAGGACTTAAGGTGCAAATAAGCGACAATTACTAATAATTTTCATAAAAGGAGAAGTAATTTTGTGCATCATAATTGGGGCTCAACATAAATTTATCTTTCATTGTCTTATCCCTTTGGATCCCTGATTTGTATGAAAGCATAAAAAAAGATTTTTAAAATCATTAATTTTTAAAAATTATTTGTTATTTCTTTCACAACAAGCCAATTAAACATATAAGTGGCTACTCCCCTAGGGCTTAGTATTCGAAGGAGCTATATTCCAAGGACTGGAAATAATAGCGTAAAACCATCACAGGACCTATGCAAAGCTTGCTTAAAAAGAGAATCCAATCGGTTTAGTAGTTATTGAGAACTTAATCTCCAGACAAAAAAATAAATTGTCCCACATATGAACCACAAACGAACGTTTTGTGAAAAAAGTATTTGTAATGTTTTTTTAGGTTAGGTTAAGTAAAGGCAAAAGAGCCCCGTTGATATAGTACAAATAAGGGTATGGTCCCGCACCGCAGGGTTAATGCAATGGATGTAGAATTTACGTGGATATTATGACAGGGAAAAAAATTGTCGTCAATTTAGGTTGCTAACATGGACATAGATTATTGGTTAGATTAATTAAAAATGCATTAGGCATACAACAGATCTATAGTATAGATGAATATACAGACAATTACCTCCCTTCCTTTTTCAAAGACCTCTTTCGTCTGCTTTTAAATTATTTTCTGCTACTTGGCTTTGTTAATATAAGCGACACCATTGGTTGATTTTCAATGGCCCAATAGAAAGGTTGCACAAGGTGGTTGCGATGGGGAGATAAAGTTATTTAACCCTTTCGTCCTCTAGTGTTTTACTCTAATAGGCATACAGCTACGGATTATTTAAAAAAGCTTTAAATCTTTCCTATTTTTATTATGCAATTTATATTTTATCATCCTTGTTGGAAAACAAAACTATTGGAGCAAAAAATAGATGTCACGAAAATTTGTCATTTTTTTGAAAGTGACATTTTACCATGTTTTTGGATGATTATTTACCAATGATCATTATCTAATTAGCACGGCTACTCTATAGATTAATATAGTATGTCTGTTTTTCAAAAAAAAAGATTTAAAATTGGGATTTTATAGCTATAAATGAGAAAAAAAATACATCTGTATTCAAACAAAATTGCACCTTTTGTAGAATAAAACTTCTGGTTGAAAAGTTTGTACACTATTATTTTGAAATCAAATTTGATGAAATTATTTAGAGTGTTTTTGGTAAGGAATTAGAAAATACTTTGCGTATCAGTGTAATTTACAGATCCATGATTATTTCTCAGGTGATTGGGCATACCATTTTCAGCAAATAATCTTTATAAACTATGTCAGACTTAAGTTTTTTTTGTCTGCCTAGCCTAGTCAATCTAGTCAAGCAATCTATTTTAGTAAGTTTTTTATTTAAACATAATATTCCATAGACAACTTAATAAATTTTTAGCCTTGTATACCAGTATGGCTTCGAAACCGATTAATATCCGCTGGATTAGAACTGGTTCTCAGCCATACTGAAAAATCATGTGTAGCATCGTAGTACAGACAATTTTCCACGAATATTAAAATAAAAATCATAATCTAAATACCAGTTTTATTAGCCCGGACCTTCAGCCCCTCGGAATATTTTCTCGTAGAAAAGCTTCACTAATGGACTGTAATTGTCCTTGTTCATAAAGTAATTTCCAAAACTAAATGGTTTAATAATTACTTAAACACATAATTTATTTCAAATAGAGATTTAACAAATTATATTTTTACACTTTCATTTATTAGACCCATGGAGGGAGGGGACATAGGGATGTTTATTATTACACTAGTCCCCAAAGTTTTATAAAGAGAGAATTTTGAATGGTTGATTAAATAAGTTGAGTGCCCAAACGCTTCAACAACTAATTGTAATCTAAACAAGATGTAATTTTGTGTATCATCATTGGGTGTGTACATCAATTTATTTGCTAATGTCTTATCCCTTTAGATCCCTGCTAAATCCAGATTGAAATAACAGGATGTTTATGTATGTATAATGTATATATGAAGCTTCTTATAGGTCCATGAAATTTTTAAAAACTATTTTTGGGAAACAACTCCTCCCCTCTCTTTCCCTACTGTATCTAATTGAGGATATTGGGGGTTTCCCTTAAAGTGCCTGGTCAAGCCCAGAACCTCCCTCCAATTAATAAAAATTTAAAATAAATAGTTTATCGTTTGTTTGTAGGTTAGATTATACTGTGTATAATTGTAGCCTCTTGAAAGGGTTAGGCATTCAGAAACCCTCCACCTTTCTTTATTTAAAATTATTATTTTGTAAGTAAATGAAGGGGGTGGGGTATTTTGCTCGCTAGGTACTTTTAGGGAAGGCACCATAATATTATAATCTTTTGAATAAAATTTTCCTTGTTTTCAGGCTAAGAATAACCGATGTTAGAAAGAAGGATGAGGAAAAACTGATTTCTAAAACTATGACAGTCAAGGTAGCAATTTTTTTTTCATTTTACTATCCGCAAAAAGCTGTCTATAAAAATTATGGTAAGATTAATAATGGCTCCGATACTGATTAATTTTCGCTGGATCAAAACCGGTTCTGAGTCAGAAAAATCATGTATCGCATCGTACTATAGAACAAGAATAGGGAAATGCAAAATCATAAATTTAATTTAGCTGTTTTGTCAGCTGGAGAAAACTAGAATCAATCACGTCTTTTTTTCATTTTACTGTCCGCGGCAAATGTTTATAATAGGATGCAATAAATAACTATTCTGCTGCTATTAGACATAGACGGCTGAGTGTTTTCTTTGATAATTCCACTAAATTAATGAATCATATGGTCCGTTGGTCTGTGTGTAATTCATCAAATTGCTTTATAGGAAATGCTCTTTTCTTATCAGCTTTTAAACTCTCTAGAGGAAGGAATACACCTTTATATCTAATTTTGAGCTGGATCTTTTAATCATTTTAGTGGTGCGCCAGATCAGAGTGAGCCAACTTTCCACCAATGCAGAGAGCACAGCATTTTAAGAAATGCTGCGCTGTGATTGGCTGAAATTCGGCGCACCCCGATTTGGCTCACCACTAAAATGATTTAAAGATCCAGCTTTGGTGTATTCCTGAAAACAATCTTGCTAATTAAGTGAATCATTACGCGACCTATGACCCTATAAACAACCAAACCTTTAATCCAACGACCTCTGTCTCATTATAACCTATTTTGACCCAGGCATTCCCTCTAATATAACTATCTTTAATATAAAGTAGAACGATGTCTGTCTGTTTGTCTGTTTGTTTGTAGCGAAGGATATCGCTAACCGCTGAACCGATCGGGTTCTCCTTCACAGGGTAGCTTCTCATAGGTCCCGGGAAGGTTTATAACTATTTTCTTGGGGGGTGGGACACCCCAAACCCCAAAAAATTAAAAATACCCCCCCCCTCAAAATTTTTTTTATTTTATTTTTAAAACTAAAATTATAATAGTGGGTTCGACTAACCCCCCCCCCCCAAAATTCTCCTCCCCCCCAAATTTTTTCTTTTATTTTTTCTTTTAAATCTAAAATATAAAAAATTGGTTTGATTAAACCTCTTGGGGCAAAGCCCCTAGAGGCTAGGGGCGAAGCCGCTAGTCTATAATATAAAGTAGAACGATGTCTGTCTGTTTGTTTGTAGCGAAGGATCTCGCTAACCGCTGAACCGATCGGGTTCTCCTTTACAGGGTAGCTTCTCATATGTCTCGGGAAGGTTTATAAATATTTTCTTTGGGGGTGGGACACCCCAAACCCCCCCAAAAAATGAAAAATACCCCCCTCCCAATTTTTTTAAAAAATAAATCCCCCCAGAGAAATTTTTTTTTATAAAATTTAAAAAAAATCTAAAATACGAAAAATTGGTTAGGGGCGAAGATTCTATGGTCACTATATAACTAACTTTGTTTGTCTGTCTTAATTTTGTTACAAAAAAACGTATTGTTTCCAGGAATACATGACCCTGGAGGCGAATGCCAAGATAGAGGAGGCGATGCAGCTGGTCAAACAAAACTGCAGTGTTCAAAATATCAAGTACGTAATATGGGAGACCGTTGCTTTACGCGTAGTGCATCCGCTCGGCGTCGAGGAGATGATGGGTTCGAATCTCGGCTCAACACAGCGTCATAACTAATGATGTTAATAATGCTACCTACTGCTACTATGTCAGATGCGCGACTTTGATATTTATTTTAGTATGCCTTGGCCCAATTAAAACAGGTGCAACTCATGACCATGCACAGACAAAGGACACAAAGAGTTAGTTGTCTGATGGGTGTTACTAAATCCAATACCTCGATAAGGAAAGATATGGTACTCCTTTTTTGTCTTTGGTTGTTGGACCTGACGTTAAAGTGTCATGGACAGCACGCCTGTATGAGGTATGGGACACCTAAACTGTGAATCGACAAAGGATGACAACATCCATAGAAGCAACGTTCAAAATGTTAAAGACATAGGGACAACCATTGTCAATCCTTCAACGAAATTTATTTATAATTCTGAGTAAAAAATCTAACTTAGTCGGATTTAAAGTTAATTGGGACATACTTACAAAATCAAATTGTGCGGCTTGTGTTATTAGTAGAAAAATGTTACGCATACAGTTAGAATTGTCATAAACTCTAGTTTTTAAAAACATATGTATCATATTCATGCTATTTGTAGTATAGAAGCTACGTTGGAAAATGTGAGAAGTTTTAAGTAAGTTGGGACATTTTATCACGTAGCTCCAAAACTGTACATAGCACAGGAAAATTTATATGCATAACATTTTTCTACTTTTAACACAAGCCGCGCAATTTGAATCTTAAAATACATGCATTTTAGCACACACATTAAATTGGTCATGATCCAAAAATCTTCCAAAAATAGGTACTTTGGAAAAACCGGTTTCTAAGGCATAATTTGTTGAAAATCACTAAGTATTTTTTTTCTTATACACATTGCCCCAACCCAATGAAGAAATTAAGATATAGATTATTGATTTCTGTCAATGGCAAGTGGTTTGTATTAAGCAATACTTTTGTCCTATTAAAAAAAACACCCTGTATAAATAAAAGTTTTATTATTTTTAGTTATTTATCATATCACTTTATTTTTTTTATGACCCATTAATATCTACTCTATATCTCACTTTGTCTGTTCGTCAATCCATTAATTTTTTTGCTTTGCTACTTATCCTTTTATAAATATGTAGGTTGTTGGCGGACACCATAAAGAAGTACAGACCAGAGAACCAAGACACAACAAAATCACTATAAAAAGACAAAAACAAATCATCGAAGCTTCCCCTCAAAGTGCCCTTCGAGCACTGCACTCATCCCAACTTCCATATAATTTTCAAATGAATTTGAATGAAATGGGTATTTTATTTCTTGAAATGCCTAACCCCTACGGGAGACACTAACCCTGAACCCAAACCTAACTTAGCCTGACCTAAAGAACCTAACGTTTGTTTGAAGAAAAATGTACAGAAATTCAATATTTTATTATGTCAAATTGTAGATAAAACTTAATGCAAAAATATATTTTTTTTTTAAAAGAGAAAGTTTTTAAATATTTTTTTTTATGATAGTTGAAAGTTGATAAATTATTTCTAATTTGGCATGGTGAATCCTGGAATAGTTTAATTTAGAAAACGTAGCAACTCTATAATTATTACTAGAATGTCAGTATGTCCTTTTAAAATAAGATGATATTTAGCTTTTATAGTCACCCGGACCAGTTCATTTGATTTTTTAGAAATTTCAAGTCTTTAAATGTAATTACATATGTCCATAAAAAGCTCCATTTATTTAATTTATTTTGGGATATATTTATACGGAATTAGGGGTTAGGAGATGTTGATAGTTTTGCTAATGTTCGATTGTCTTACATAATGATCTATAATATGTACTAGCGGCTAAGCCCCTAGAGGCCTCTAGGGGCACTTGAGAAGGGGAAAGACTAATTTGATAACCTAATTTATTATTTTAGATTTAAAAAGAATAAATAAAAAAAAAAATTTGTTTGGGGGGGGGGGCAAGAAATTTTTTTGGGGGGTTGGGTTGCCCCCCCCCCTATTTTTATCTATACTTAAAAAAATAAAATAAATAAATTTTTTTCTAGGGGCGTTTTCTCTTGGGAGGGTGGTGGTACCCTCCCCCAAAATAGTTATAAACCTTCCCAGGACCTATGAGAAGCTACCCTGTTAAGGAGAACCCGATCGGTTCAGCGGTTAGCGAGATCCTTTGGTACAAACACACAGACACACAAACACACAAACACACAGACATGTTGTCATCCTTATTAAACAGAAAAATAGCAAACAAATAGCCTTATTTATCAAATTTATTAAAACTTAACAATTTAATTAGATTATAAATACAACATAAATAAAATATAATAACAATATAACAAAAATAAAAAATATATAGTCAGTCTTTAGGGCTTCTTTGTATGTCACAAATAGATAAAAATATTAAATTAATTATGTTAAATAAAAAATATAAAGTTATTTATTTAATACCTATATTTACGACAACTATTACTACATTGAAACTGCCAATTTTCAACAATCGCAATAGATATAAAGTTAAAGTTTCAAACAATCTATGGGTGAGCTATGACAGACACGGAGAAAATGCAAAAAAAATAAAGGATACGCCATATTTGAATTTTTGCAATAAAAGATTCTTTATTTTCCATAGCAGTAGTCAAAGACAGCAGGAGTACAATTGAGAGCGCTCACTGAGATGGTAGCTGAAAATATAAAAATATAAATTTAGAATATCAAGGTATATATAAGACTGTTTATGTACATATATCCTCTCAATGATGCTGGTTTCAACCAACTGATAAAGATTTAATGAAAGTTTTTAAGCAAGGGAATGAAAGAACATGAATTAAAACTTTGGGTACTAGTATGACATGGCATATATAGTCCAATGTCACCTTTCAAACAATTAGAAACGGTTTTCAAAATACTAGAATTAGATGAAAAAAAAATCAACCAGGAATTTTTAAAAACTGTGTTAAATTTTTTTTGGGAGGGTTTGGATTTATCTTTAAAATTCAGGGGTGAATATATCAAAGGTAATTTAATATTTACAAAATTATCGGGAAACTTACAACTTCCCCCAAAAATATTACATTAAGGATGATGACACCCATGAAAGGCAAAGCACAAAAAATCATAAAAATGGACAAATGGCCAACGTGGGTTATATAACAAATGTTCAGTGGTAATAAAAGAAAATATAAGATAGATAAACTCATCACATTTTTAAAGATTATATCTAGATAAGCCACCAAGTGAATCTTTTTACAAACAAAGTTTTAAAAAATCTTACATGTATAGGTAGTACTTGTCTCAGTGAGGTAGAGATTAGAAGTACTAGTGGTGGTCATGTAGTACCAAGCAAATCTTCCCTCTCTGATCAATAATAATTATTCTTTTCAATATTTCTTTGATGTTTGGGTGTTTTCTCCCAAAGAGCCTATTAGGCTCTGAAACCTCCCCATTTATTTTTGAATTACATTAAAACAAGGGAATGTTGTTTGTTTCCTTTGCCTAATCCCTGCAGGGGCATTTACCCTGTGGGGCTACCTATTACCAAATGTAACCTAAACTAACCCGATATAAAGTTATCCAACCCCTGAGTCGGGTCCTAACCGCCCTATATAACCTAAACTAACATGCTTAAGGTAACAAATAAAAAACTACCCAGGCCCCACAAGATATTTTTTGTAAAACCAAATGAAAATAATTCAAATTATAATGAAATATTCCTCAAGCCCCACTGGAGGCTTTTCGAGGCAGATTCATAATGGTTAGAGATGCTTCACTTCAAGACAGAGAGACATCCTGTTAACTTCATACAAGGATTGTACAATTTTATTTAGGTAAATAAATATTTGAAAATATCTAAAATAATTTTATGATAATTTGATTGAGAAGAATGATTCCTGTCAGATTTTGGCTTCTCTTTCATGAGGGAAGCATCAATTTTTGGAATCTCCTCCCTAAAATCATAAGAAATATTAATTATTGTTTTGTTACTAGTGTCATAAGTACATGTTACATGGCAAAAAAAACTAGGATGTAGCACAACTTTCATAATTTGTAAACAAAAATAAATGGAGTAGGGGAATTTTTTTAAAGGGAGCTTAACTTCTATTTGAAATAAAAGAAAAATATTAAATTCAAAAATCTTTATTGTTTTATGAATTGTACTTACGTTTGTACTTTGGATACTTGGATATCTTCGACGAGTCCATTATTATTATCTTCAAACATTAGGTTTCTCTTTTTCCTTCGTCCCTGAGATGAAATAGATATTTTCATAAATCTTTTACAGAAATATTAAATCTTTTTAGTCAAAATCAGCTTTGACAGTTTTTCTCACATTGCATATTTTATAAAATCAAGTTTTATTTTTTTATGGTTAGTTTAGGTTAGAATAGGTTAAAAAGCAGATAGAAGAACTCTGCAGGGATCTCTGGTTATGGCTAGATTTTCTACCATTCAAAAGATGATCATTTTTAAAAATAGTCTTCAACAGGAGGACACATGTGGATGGATACTTACTGTACATTGAGTGTAGGCAGTCTTGGATAGGAGGACACAAGTGAATGGATACTTACTGTACATTGAGTGTAGGCAGTCTTGGATAGGAGGACACATGTGAATGGATACTTACTGTACAGGCAGTGTAGGTAGTCTTGGATAGGAGGTCACAAGTGAATGGATACTTACTGTACATTGAGTGTAGGCAGTCTTGGATAGGAGGACACAAGTGAATGGATACTTACTGTACATTGAGTGTAGGCAGTCTTGGATAGGAGGACACATGTGAATGGATACTTACTGTACAGGCAGTGTAGGCAGTCTTGGATAGGAGGCCACAAGTGAATAGATACTTACTGAACATTGAGTGTAGGCAGTCATGGATAGGAGGCCACAAGTGAATAGATACTTACTGTACAGGCAGTGTAGGCAGTCTTGGATAGGAGGACACAAGTGAATAGATACTTACTGAACATTGAGTGTAGGCAGTCATGGATAGGAGGCCACAAGTGAATAGATACTTACTGTACAGGCAGTGTAGGCAGTCTTGGATAGGAGGACACAAGTGAATAGATACTTACTGTACATTGAGTGTAGGCAGTCTTGGATAGGAGGACACAAGTGAATAGATACTTACTGTACATTGAGTGTAGGCAGTCTTGGATAGGAGGACACAGGTGAATGGATACTTACTGTACATTGAAGGTAGGCAGTCTTGGATAGGAGGACACAAGTGAATGGATACTTACTGTACATTGAGTGTAGGCAGTCTTGGATAGGAGGACACAAGTGAATGGATACTTACTGTACATTGAGTGTAGGCAGTCTTGGATAGGAGGACACAAGTGAATGGATACTTACTGTACTTGAGTGTAGGTAGTCTTGGATAGGAGGACACAAGTGAATGGATACTTACTGTACATTGAGTGTAGGCAGTCTTGGATAGGAGGACACAAGTGAATGGATACTTACTGTACATTGAGTGTAGGCAGTCTTTGATAGGAGGACACAGGTTAATGAGGTGCTCAGCAACTCGGTTGTTGTACTGAAGGAGGTTGAGGTATATGTCGACACAAAAATAAACTTTCCTCCCCTAAATAAAAAAATGGTAAGTCCATATCACTAAAATCTTTATCGCGATTCAAAATTTAAAAGCTATTGCGTACAGCCAACCTTTTGATTGAACTTGACCCTTTTCCGGAAGTCCCAACTGTGCATTTAATGAGTTGAGTAGGTGTATGGCCAAGGCGTTTCACTATTTCTTAAATTTATTACCTTTTGCCATCTTCTTGACAATTGATTTGACTAATGAAAATAGCCAAAAGTAAAACCACTGAACCAATCTTGGATTTCATCCTATGAAAATGAATAATAGTTATTTATTGCATCGTAGTATAGACAGCTTTCAGCGGAAAGGAAAATTCAAAATTATAAGATGAAAACCAGTTTTCTGGCCTGCGCCATCAAAACTGGTTTTAATTTTATGATTTTAATTTTAATATTGTTTGAAAGAAATGATTCATAAATGAGGTCCATACGAGCAAGCTAAATTGACGACAAAATTACCCCTGTCAATATATCCACATATATCCTATATCCATATTGCCCTATTAGAAATTACGGCCATGAAAAAATGTGGAATATTGCCAAATTAACAAAATGATAATGATTTGTATTTAATGTGCAGGGTGATGAACTGAAATTTAATTTCCGATTGTGTACACAGTTTCCTCGGTGTATCTTCCTCCTATCTCAATATTTACTACTAGCTATTATTTAAAATTTTTAATGTATAATATAGAAATCGTTTATACATTCAAATTTGGATTTTTCTTAAAGGTTGAAGTTTTTTAGCTAGTATTAAATATTGAGATAGGATAAGGAAACACCGAGGAAACTGTGTACACATTCGGAAATTAAATTTAAGTTCATCTGCAGGGTAAAATGCAGGGATGTAAAGGGATACGACAATGACCGATAAATGATTTACATCCCTAATGAAGATACATTAAGTTATGTATGTAGATGACAATTAGTGGTTAAACCGTTTGGACACTCAAATCAAATTATATCAACCGAAATTCCATGAAGTTGTTAATACAACGAATAAGAAAACGTTATTATAAAACTTTGGGGACTTGTGTGATAAACAGCACAATGTCCAAATTTATGTACTTCAAAATGAGTTAATTAGAATTTATTTTTAATTTATGTTTATAGAAAAATAAAAATATTTAAAAATAATATTTCATAACTGATCATAATCAATGATCATGAACCGTGTAAAGTAATGTTAATAGTCGAAACCAATAAAAATAATTTGTTACATATCACTTTCTATTTTTAAAGTGAGACTGTTTAACGTCCGACTGTCCGTAACGGACAGCGCTGATCGTTAATGCATGCTATAATCGTCATATTAATTTTAAACTTTAACCCCCCCCCCCTCCCTCGAAAACCATTTAAACCATTTAAACCATTTGGGGGAGAGGGGAGGTTATTTTTTTCCTAAAAATCATTAAATGTCTAATTTAATAAAAGTCATAAAACTAATACCAGTTTTGTTACCCCGGGCCTTCCGACTGTCTGCCTGAAGCTTAAGATTACGATAACGCAACCTAACCGATTTAACTCTACTCTTCAGAGAATATATATGCATCTGCCGTGATAACTGCAGTAACACCCTTTTTAACGTCTTTAGTTATGACACACATTTGGGCTGATACTCGAACCTTTTCTGACAACGGGCGCCTGCACTACAGTGGTACGTCCGTTCCTGCGTAACTGAGAGATATTTTCGTTAATTTATACATGTTAGAATTGTCCTATTGGCTTTAAACTATGCTTGCTTATTTCTATAACAGTCTGGAACGATTTAGAAAGCGTAGCAACTCTTTAATCGTTAGTAGAATGGAAGAACGTCCATTTTAAGCATGTTGATTTTTAACCTTTTTGTTTAAAAGCTGCTTTATATTATTACCCTATTCATACTACATTTATATTCTGCATAATTATTCCTGACACTCTACAAGAGTTATAGTTCGTTTATCCTTCCTTCTGTTGTGATCTTTTTTTTTTCACATATAAGCAAGAATTCTAACCTTCTACCCTTGTAGGACTCTAGACCTAACCCTATGAGGCTTTCTTAAAGCTCATAAAACCTAACCCTAAAGAATTAACCAAACGAATATTTTTAGAAAATTAATAAAAATTTGTATTAAAATGAAAAAAAAAATACTTTTTAACAACCTTCTCTCCTAATCTGTATTCGAATAAAAACTAAAACAATATTATATTTTTTATGCCAGAATTCGTTTTGAATTATTTGTTTCTATAAAACGACATAAAATCAAAATAGCAAAAAAACCTACCAACATAGCACTTGCTAAAAGCAAATGTTTCCTGTCGTAGTGTCTGTTTGTCTGTAATGGATAGCTCTGATAGTAAATTTTGATATTTTAGAAACGTCCTATTGATTTCAAGCTTAGCAATTAATTCCTCTAACTGTTAAGTTCAATTTAAATAGCATTGCGGCTCTATAATCCTTTCAACAAAGTCAGTGCGTCCATTTTTTTGGACACCAATATTTAACAGTACATATTATTGCAATGATTTGGGCGATTTTTGCAAACTATTATAAGCAAAGCGTCTCTATATAATTATGCGACAAAATGTCAGTACGTCCATATTAGGCATCTATTTTGCGACAAAGAAGGTGTATCAACTATTTTTTTTATAGCTAGCCGGTTCTTTTAGTAAGTAGTAGATGTAAAATTTTTCATAGAATTCAGATATGCAATCGGTTTTTTTGTAGACCTCTTATTTTTTAAGTAATTTAAGTTTAAAAAAAAAAAAATTAAGTCGATTTTAAGGTACTAAAATGCAACAAAAAAAAGAAAGAAAATGGTCATTATGAACAAAAATAGTAAGATCTTTAATTTGACACCTTACTTTTTCAATTCTGTCAGGTAATTATTGAAAAAATCGATTTTTTTAAACCCACGAGAATAAAAACTTTGAACTTAATTTTATTATTTCACAAATAAAAAAATATGGGTTCATATATACCATTAGAATCAGAAAAATATTATGAATCCATTGTAAGCAAAATTGAAAAAAAAAGTTTACAATATAGTATATAAACTACAATAAAAGGAATTATATGAAAATATCATATTATATTGTACAGGCAACGTCTTAATTCTTCAATTGAGTATAAAAATGGGAAGGGGGTAAAGAGGGGGTAAAGAGGGGGTAAAAAGGGAAGACAATAGTGTTGTCTGAACAAAAAAAATAATTGGCCATTTCTGTAATTTTTTAATTTTTTAATTTTTTTCAATTTTGCTTACAATGGATTCGTAATATTTTTCTGATTCTAATGGTATATATGAACCCATGTTTTTTATGTCTGTTTGAGAAAATATTTAGGTCTAAAGTTTTTATTATACCGAGGTTAAAAAAATAGATTTTTTCAATAATTACTCAACAGAATTTTAAAAGTAAGGTGTCAAATTAAAGATCTTACTATTTTTGTTCTTACTGACCATTTTCTTCTTTTATTTTGTTGCGTTTTAGTACCTTAAAACCGACTTAATTATTTTTTTTAAAAACTTAAATTACTTAAAAAATAAGAGGTCTACAAAAAAAACGATTGCATATTTGAATTCTATGAAAAATTTTACATCTACTACTTACTAAAAGAACCGGCTAGCTATAAAAAAAAAAGTTGATAC
Source organism: Acartia tonsa (assembly GCF_053477335.1). Taxonomy (NCBI): domain Eukaryota; kingdom Metazoa; phylum Arthropoda; class Copepoda; order Calanoida; family Acartiidae; genus Acartia; species Acartia tonsa. The sequence goes on along the minus strand of NC_137271.1, from coordinate 13,885,949 downwards.
AACTTCTTTAGAAAATTTATTTCTTTAGATTTTACTACATAATTGTTTTGTTTGGATGTCCGAATGTCTGATAAATTTCAATATTTCTGCTACTGTTAAATATTATGTGTTTTGAATGGACATATAAATATTGATGTAAGCCAAAGCGTGTGACATTAATGTTTATTAAAGCATAAACTTAATAAACCAAAATTAAAAAAGGCTACTCTTTCACTTTATTTACTTTACTAGCAGCTACGCCCCCTAGAGGCCTCTAGGGGCACTTAAGGAGGGGACAGTTGAATTTGATAACCCAATTTATTATTTTAGATTTTAAAAGAAAAAATAAAAAAAAAATATTTTTTTTTTTTTTTTGGGGGGGGGGGTCCGGAGGGGTGCCGCCCCCAAATTTTAATTCTAGTTCAACAAAATTTTTGTTTGAGAGGGGGAGAATTTTTCTAGGAGCGATTTCTCTTGGGGGGGGGGGGGTGATGGTACCCTCCCCCAAAATAGTTTCCCGGTAACTATAATAAGCTACCCTTTTCATCATCGGTACAAACAAACAGACAGACACACAGACAATTAAACACACATCCTGTTACTTTATCTTAAGAATAGAGCAGTTGCGACAGATTATCATGTAAGACTTGTAGCTGGCTAAAATAACAATTCCCCCAATCCTCTCCCTTTACCTCATCCTCTCCCCTCCTATTGGATGAACGAACTTACCAATAAATGATCTCCATGTTAGCAAACTAAATTGACGACAAATTTCCCCTGTCATAATATTCACGTACTTTGAAATTATTTGAAAATATTCATATATTAGTGTAACCTTGCACTTCTCGCAGGCGTAGGCATAACAATTAAAACTACCCTTTCTTTAGTTTAGATATATCATTTTTGATTTTTTTCCTTTGCCAATTTGACCTACATACTCAAAAAAATTGTTAAAAACTTTTTGGAAACCTATTAGAAGATTTACCATTCAATAAGGAGAACCATCAGTCTAGCTAGCAGTTAGTGAGATCTTTCGTTACAACTGCAGATACAAACAAATACAAAGAACAAAGATAAACATCCTATTACTTTTATACAAAAAATGTAAAAGCTGCGCTTTTAAACAATGCTTATTCTTGTTATTTCACAATTTTTACTTTCTGTTAACCAATTCACGGATTAAGGGAAGGACATATATTTAAAAAATATTCAAATTTTGTCCTTAAGTAACAGGATGTGTGTCTGCAGCTTAAGATCTCGTTAACCGTTGAAACAGTTTAAAGAAAGGTTCTTTTAGGTCCAGAAAAGGTTTGAAACCTTTTTAGGGTATAATTCCTTGGACAAATTACAAATTACAAAAAAGCCTAAATTGAAAGTGAAATTGTTCCTTTTTTTTTGTAAAATATGTTAAGATCCCTATAAATTTGAAACCTAGTACTAGGATTCCTGTAAAAGACCTGGTATAATGTGAAAAGCGAGGCATCTCAGTATTTCTAAAATATCCGTTCGTCCATTTTTTTTCTCAATTATTCCATGCCGTATAGATTTTATAATTAGCGGCTCAGCACCAAGAGGCATCTAGGAGCTCTTGGAAGAAGAGGGGTTCAATTTTAGTTTAGAGAGAAGAAACAAATTTTACCCCTAAATAGTTTATAAACCTAAAAGAAGCTTAAGTGTAAAGGAGAAACAAATCGGTCGAGCGTTTAAACCGAAATCTTAGAATACAGACATATAGATAGACATCCTGTTACTTTTATATAAGAATTTGTTTATGAAAATAATTATTTCTTTCCTTGTTAATATTAATTATTATAAATATTGAGGTCATGAAATCAAAATAAAACAAGGATGAAAACATCCATACGTAGCAAAGCACAAAAAATTGTGGGTATAGTCCTTTCCACGACATCCATCCATAAGGAGCGATTAGTCGTATTTTTAAAATGGCTTTTTATAGGTTATTTTAGGTTAGGTTAGGTTATATTAAGTTAGGTGATTGCCCCACAGGGTTAGGTAATTGGCTTCGCAGGGTTAGAGCCCCCCGCAGGGGCTAGAAATAGGAGAAAAGCTACTGTGAAAAATACGAAGAATCGCTCCTTATGGAGGGATGTCGTGGAAAGGACTATACCCAAAATCACGAAATGGACAATCAGACAAAGAGAGTAAATGTTAATTTCTCATAACAAAGAAAATCACGAAACCTTAAAAGAATATCGTCATGACCGACAAACAGAATGAAAAAAAATGTATAGATAAGATTCAGATTAGGAATGTTCACTAAAACTTTCAGCTGTCTATCTGTAATAGCAGCAGAGAAAATCACATTTCCACTTTAGCATTAGAGACTGACGGACAGGCAAAGTGAATTATCGAGTAACTTCGCTACTAAAAATCTGGGACAGGGCAAAATTATCACAAATTTCGCAAAATATTTTAGAAAAAAATAACATTTCTATGTCTATCTGTTTGTACCGAAGGATCTCGCTAACTGGTGAACCGATATGGTTCTCCTTTAAAGTGTAGCTTCTCATAGGTCCCCGGAAGGTTTATAACTACTTTAGGGGAGGGTACCACCATCCTCCCAAGAGAAATCGCCGTTTAAAAATTTTCCCCCTCAAAAAAATTGTTTTTCTTTTTGAAAATTAAACGTTTAGGTTAACCCCCCTTCACTTTCAAGTGCCCCTAAAGGCTGCTAGTAACTCATATAATGTTGTTTTCAGTAGAAGCGACTGCGCCCCTAGGATCTAAAGACTATAAAAATACAAATACAAAAGTCTAAAAACAAACCTAGGACCTAAGTGAAGCTTATCTAAAATGGAAAACTTCATTGATAGATTAATATTTGTTTGTCCTTTCATACTAATTACTTTTAAGAATAATTATATCCTTCTTTGATGTCAATTATAAAGCAATCATGTTTACAATTTAAACTAAATTATTAACTTTTGAATCAAAACCGTAAAAAAAATATATTTTTCTAATTGTTATGAACTTTTATATGCGTAGCAATCCTATAATTCAGAGATCTAAAGGGATAAGACGATGGCCGATAAATTGACGTAGAGCCCTAATGATGATATAAAAAATACCCCTTCTGTAGATTGATATTAGTGTTTGAAACGTTTGAGCACTCATCTTAATAAAGCAACCAGTAAAAATTCACTGAAATCCCCAAAGTTGTTAAGCCAACGAATAGGAAAACGATATTGTAAAACTTTGGGGACTAGTATAACAGCTGATTGTCCCACTTTCCCTCTGCCTATAATTATTAGTCAAAACTATTGACCTACTATCGATGAGCAATTTCAACATTTGCTAACGATTATAGATTTGCTATGATTTCTAAATCGTACCTAACAACTACAAGAATCAACAATAAGTTTGAAATCGAAAGGATAACTCTAACATGCCAAAATGAACTACAATTCGGACGGTCATGCGGACAGACCGATTCAAATTATAAAAAATTTCTGTTGAAAATAATATTTGTAGGAGTGATGATAGCGTTTACCGCTATTCTATACCTTGCGTTATCAAAAGAGCAGATTTTAACCTATCTATCCTTTGAAATTAGAAGACGTACGTATCAGCCTTCCTAACCTGCAAAGCAATCCTTTAAATGTTGGTTCAGTAAGTAGTTAATCCTAGTCCCGACTCTCAAGGAAACCCAATTCTAACCGATAAGGTTCTCCCTTTCTTAACGGCTTGCCACTAATTCCCTTGACAGTGTTATATTCGAGCTAGGTAAATTATAGAGTAGTTTTCAAACGGGTTTACCAATTAATAACTAATTCCTTATTATTTTATAATTTTATTTTACAAGACTTTTTTAAACACAAAACAATCACAAGATATTAATTAGATTTTAATTAGAGTACAAGATCTCAAGATTTAATAATATTAGATTTATATAAATGGTGGAATAATACTAATGAATTTATTTACAAGACAAATCAATTCAAGATTTAATGATATTGGATATATAAAAGGTGGAGTTATACTTATGAATTAAAGGACAAAACAGAACAATTTAAATTCAAAATGGTTGCAATAATTTAGAATAAGACCAAACAAAATTGTACACAAAACTTATTTAACACAAAGAATTATCAATTAATGTATACTTAATTACAGACGTGATAGGTATACCTATCTTCGATGGATTATTAATTACTTAAGTATTAATTACTATTCAAAGTTATTTCTTTATTTTGAAATGATAATCAATCAATAGCGTCGGACTTTTCTGAGGCTTTAAAACAAATCTTTTACTTAATGCTTAGTTTAAGATTTAAAATTAAATAACCAACCAATGGAAATAAATGTTATCTGAGGCTTTGAATTAATGTTACTTGAAACTTTAACTTAGGATTTTAAAATTAAAATCAACCAATAGTGTTAGAATTACTAAGGCTTTAAATAAATGTTACTTGAAACTTTAGCTTAGGATTTTAAAATTAAAATCAACCAATAGTGTTAGAATTACTAAGGCTTTAAATAAATGTTACTTAAACTTTAGTTTCGGATTTTTAAAATTAAAATCAACCAGTAGTGTTAGAATTACAGAGGCTTTAATTAATATTACTTAAACCTTTGGCTTAATGAAATTGTTATCAAATGTCAATTATTTCAGGTAGTCAAATTCAACCACTGGTGTTTGGAATATCCTTGGATATGATTAAGGTAATTTAATCAAAGTTTTGTGGTAAAACTTACTGGATTTCTATAGATCTGGAATTAATTTTCTATGGACTATGTTCTACAAGTGAGATGCTTTAAGTTTGATGGTTGTAAGAAGAGTGAGGAATTTCCAGAAATCCCTTCCTTTTATACTTTTGGGGACGCTTGTTGCGCCCCCTAGACGTCTGGTTTTAACCATAATTAATGGCCATCTTGGCTATCTGTTGCTATGATTGTCACATATCAGACGTCTAAGCTTTTGTGGTTGTTGGTTTTAGACGTCTAAATCACTGATATTTTCACTTTCTAACATGGTGAAATTTGGTATACTAGACGTCTAGTTTTTGATCTGTGGATAACTGTTTATTGGGGTTGTCACTTTTTAGGGTAAAACTTTCCCTTTTTTCACTTTCCTTCTGTCTTAACAAGTGTATGAGTCACCGGGTTATGAACCCTGGTGTGTGACAAGTTCATTGACTGCTTAAAACAATCTCATTCTGACAACCATTCTTCCACCAAAGGCCTGTAATATTTTAAGTTTGATTATAAAGGAAAAGGTTGTGGTTTTTAAATTTAAAGATGTGATAAAAAAAACGAATAAATAATTTGTTGATTTTGAACTTTTTTATCCTTGTTACAATATTAAACATTTTTTTAGGATACTACTTGGATGTTGCATTTTGGACAAGGACAAGCTATGTTATAAGGTAAGTGTTTTAAAGCTTACTTTTTACATATTCAAATGATTGTCCTGATTAACAGTGAAAATTATAGAGTTACATCGCTTTCCAGATTATATTCTCGTCATAGGTTTGAAATCAATAGGAGGATTCTAATATGCCCACAATAATTTGTTTTGAGCAAACCAGATCGACTCTTAGCTGTAGAATAGCTATGCTTTGCTTTTAAAAATATACATATTTCACGAAACCTCTTACAAAAAAACCTTCATATGATGAAAACTCTCAAATCCTTATACTAAAGTAACAGGATGTTTGTCTGTGTGTCTGTACCGAAGGATCTCGCTAACCGCTGAACCGATCGGGTTCTCCTTAACAGGGTAGATTCTCATATGTCCCGGAAAGGTTTTTAACTATTTTGGGGGAGGGTACGAAATTTTTAGAAATATATGGGAGACTTCAACGTAACATAAAGAGAATTATCGTAACATAAAGAAGTAACGTAGAGACTTTAACAAATAAAAACATCTAAAGTGCCACTAGAGGTTTCTAGGGGCGTAGCCGCTAGTGACAAATAATTTGATGAAAGTATATCGATTTTTATCATTTGTAAGTGATTGCTTCTCAAGCATAAAGGAACTAGATATTTAAAAGGGATGGGATGGGCTTGAAATGAAGATATAAAATCATACCCATGTAAAGCTTTCCCAAAATTAGAGAAATCATTATTAGTTCAAACCTAACTTACTACTTTACATAATAGGATTTAGAGTGATTAGACAATAGTTAATCACTTTAATTTTTTTATTCCTCTATAAATGGAGTGGATACAAAACCGCGACAGGGACAAAACCGCGACACTGTTTTGTCACTGTCGCGGTTTTGTTATGTCGCGGTTTTGTCCCTGTCGCGGTTTTGTTTCCACTCCATGAAAATAAAGTAAAATTTTTTTCCCAGTATAATTACGATACCGTTTAATATCCGCTGGATTTAAACCGCTTCTCAGCCATACTGAAAAATCGATTATAGCAAAGTATTACAGGCAATTTTTTAAGATTAGTTATTTAAAAATCAAAGAATTTACCCTGCCAGTTTTGTTAGCTGGGCCTTTGGCCCCTCGGGGTTAAAAACTGGTTTAATCTTATGATTATCAATTTATCCGCAGAAAGCTGTCTATAAAACGATACGATAAAAACTATTATTTTCCTTTTTTTGACGAGTAGCTGCACTCGGAAATAAATTGAAATTTTTAAGAATTATTATTTTGAAGCCTTCCGCACACAAAACTCCTGGCTTCAAATTAATGGGTGTTGAAAATCATTCTTCCCCAAAGGCAACAAACAAGAACATATGTTTATGTAGCTTCGCAGATAAGAGGAAGGGAAAAAATTATCCTTATACTAAAGTAACAGGATGTTTGTCTGTGTGTCTGTCTGTCTGTGTGTACCGAAGGATCTCGCTAACCGCTGAACCGATTGGGTTCTCCTTAACAGGGTAGATTCTCATATGTCCCGGGAAGGTTTATAACTATTTTGGGGGAGGGTACCACCACCCTCCCTAGAGAAATTAAATTTTTTAAAAATTTACCAATTTTAGAAAGAGAGTTCAACGAAAAACAAACGTCAAACGTCAATTTTTTTAAACTTTTTCTTTTAAAATCTAAAATAAGAAATTGAATTATCAAATTCGACTCTCTCCTCCTCAAGTGCCCCTAGAGGCCTCTAGGGGCGTAGCCACTAGTATAAAAAATAGGGAGAGTTTGGAGAGGAGGGTGGTGGGGGGGGAGGGAACTCTTCCCCGAAGGCACAAACAAGAACGTATGCTTACATAACTTCACAGTTATAAATAGGAAGGGAGAAAAAAAATATAAAAGATAATGGGAGTTTTGAGAAGGGAGTTGAACTCTTCCCCAAAGGCACACGCAAGAACAATTGCTCACATAGCTTCACAGTTAAGAAGAGGAAGGGGAAAATTATAAAAGAAAAAGAAAATGGGAGTTAGGAGAATGGAGTTGAACTCTTCCCCAAAGGCACACGCAAGAACAATTGCTCATATAGCTTACAGTTAAGAAGAGGATGGGGAAAATTATAAAAGAAAGTGGGAGTTATGAGAAGGGAGTTGAACTCTTCCCCAAAGGCCCAAGCAAGAACGATTGCTCACATAGCTTTGCAGATAAGAAGAGGAAGGGGAAAAATTATAAAAGATAGTGGGAGTTTTGAGAAGGGAGTTGAACTCTACCACAAAGGCAACAAACAAGAACGATTGCTCCCATAGATTTGCAGATAAGAAGAGAAAGGAGGAAAAGTATAAAAGATATTGGAAGTTGTTGAAAAACTCTTCATTGAAGGCACAAGCATGAATGTTATATATTTACAACCTAGGAACAAGATATAACCAACAAGCAAAATAAATCTAAAATAATATTTGGGGGGCAGATTAAATGTCATCAATTCTACATTGTGTTGCGCCCACAACAACAGCTAAAAATCAGGTTTACTATTGTACACTAGAGATGCTATGCATCCCCACACATTCAACTGAATAATAGACACATATTAGTCAGGGAACTATTGTACACAAGATATGATATGTATCCCCACATATTCAACTGAATAATAGACACATGATAGTAAGGGAACTATTGTACACAAGAGATACTACATATCCCCACACATTCAACTGAATAATAGACACATATTAGTAAGGGAAATATTGTACACAAGAGATACTATGCATCCCCACACATTCAACTGAATAATAGACACATGATAGTAAGGGAACTATTGTACACAAGAGATACTACGTATCCCCACACATTCAACTGAATAATAGACACATGATAGTAAGGGAACTATTGTACACAAGAGATACTATGCATCCCCACACATTTAACTGAATAATAGACACATGATAGTAAGGGAACTATTGTACACAAGAGATGCTATGCATCCCCACACATTTAACTGAATAATAGACACATGATAGTAAGGGAACTATTGTACACAAGAGATGCTATTCATAGCCACACATTCAACTGAATAATATACACATGATAGTGGGGGGAACTATTGTACTCTAGAGATGCTATGCATCCCCACACATTTAACTGAATAATAGACACATGATAGTAAGGGAACTATTGTACACAAGAGATGCTATGCATCCCCACACATTTAACTGAATAATAGACACATGATAGTAAGGGAACTATTGTACACAAGAGATGCTATGCATCCCCACACATTCAACTGAATAATAGACACATGATAGTAAGGGAACTATTGTACACAAGAGATGCTATGCATCCCCACACATTTAACTGAATAATAGACACATGATAGTAAGGGAACTATTGTACACAAGAGATGCTATGCATCCCCACACATTCAACTGAATAATATACACATGATAGTGGGGGGAACTATTGTACTCTAGAGATGCTATGCATCCCCACACATTTAACTGAATAATAGACACATGATAGTAAGGGAACTATTGTACACAAGAGATGCTATGCATCCCCACACATTTAACTGAATAATAGACACATGATAGTAAGGGAACTATTGTACACAAGAGATGCTATGCATCCCCACACATTCAACTGAATAATATACACATGATAGTGGGGGGAACTATTGTACTCTAGAGATGCTATGCATCCCCACACATTTAACTGAATAATAGACACATGATAGTAAGGGAACTATTGTACTCTAGAGATGCTATGCATCCCCACACATTCAACTGAATAATAGACACATGATAGTAAGGGAACTATTGTACTCTAGAGATGCTATGCATCCCCACACATTTAACTGAATAATAGACACATGATAGTAAGGGAACTATTGTACTCTAGAGATGCTATGCATCCCCACACATTCAACTGAATAATAGACACATGATAGTAAGGGAACTATTGTACTCTAGAGATGCTATGCATCCCCACACATTCAACTGAATAATAGACACATGATAGTAAGGTAACTATTGTACACAAGAGATGCTATTCATAGCCACACATTCAACTGAATAATACACACATGATAGTAAGGGAACTATTGTACACAAGAGATGCTATGCATCCCCACACATTCAACTGAATAATATACACTAAACATAGCCACACACATTCAACTGAATAATAGACACATGATAGTAAGGGAACTATTGTACTCTAGAGATGCTATGCATCCCCACACATTCAACTGAATAATAGACACATGATAGTAAGGGAACTATTGTACTCTAGAGATGCTATGCATCCCCACACATTCAACTGAATAATAGACACATGATAGTAAGGGAACTATTGTACTCTAGAGATGCTATGCATCCCCACACATTCAACTGAATAATAGACACATGATAGTAAGGGAACTATTGTACTCTAGAGATGCTATGCATCCCCACACATTCAACTGAATAATAGACACATGATAGTAAGGGAACTATTGTACTCTAGAGATGCTATGCATCCCCACACATTCAACTGAATAATAGACACATGATAGTAAGGGAACTATTGTACACAAGAGATGCTATTCATAGCCACACATTCAACTAAATAATATACACATGATAGTAAGGGAACTATTGTACACAAGAGATGCTATGCATCCCCACACATTCAACTGAATAATAGACACATGATAGTAAGGGAACTATTGTACTCTAGAGATGCTATGCATCCCCACACATTCAACTGAATAATAGACACATGATAGTAAGGGAACTATTGTACTCTAGAGATGCTATGCATCCCCACACATTCAACTGAATAATAGACACATGATAGTAAGGGAACTATTGTACTCTAGAGATGCTATGCATCCCCACACATTCAACTGAATAATAGACACATGATGGTAAGGGAACTATTGTACACAAGAGATGCTATGCATAGCCACACATTCAACTAATTAATAGACACATGATAGTAAGGGAACTATTGTACTCTAGAGATGCTATGCATCCCCACACATTCAACTGAATAATAGACACATGATAGTAAGGGAACTATTGTACTCTAGAGATGCTATGCATCCCCACACATTCAACTGAATAATAGACACATGATAGTAAGGGAACTATTGTACACAAGAGATGCTATTCATAGCCACACATTCAACTAAATAATATACACATGATAGTAAGGGAACTATTGTACACAAGAGATGCTATGCATCCCCACACATTCAACTGAATAATAGACACATGATAGTAAGGGAACTATTGTACTCTAGAGATGCTATGCATCCCCACACATTCAACTGAATAATAGACACATGATAGTAAGGGAACTATTGTACTCTAGAGATGCTATGCATCCCCACACATTCAACTGAATAATAGACACATGATAGTAAGGGAACTATTGTACTCTAGAGATGCTATGCATCCCCACACATTCAACTGAATAATAGACACATGATAGTAAGGGAACTATTGTACACAAGAGATGCTATGCATAGCCACACATTCAACTAATTAATAGACACATGAT